>NC_058080.1:645890480-646490480 GCF_014858855.1 Bufo gargarizans | reverse complement strand
GTGGCCAATGAAATCAAAACAACACATCTGACAGGCCTAATAAAAAAAAAAAACACCACAATAGGATATATATATATATATATATATATATATATATATATATATATATATACATACACACACACACACACACACACACAAGTATATATGAACAGAAGTTTAAGTATACAATTACTCCCCCTAAAATGCACCATTCATTGACATGGTGTAAATGCAGCAAATGCCGTAGCTTCAAATGTGATACAAACAGTAACAAAGTAATAAATGAGTAACGCCTCTATGTGGGAGCGCAGTCAATACAAATCCACGGCGTCACCAGGAGTTACATACTTCACGTGGAGCCTATGGAAGGAGAGCCCGCAGTGAAGTGCGTCTCCTACAATAATGAGGACTGATGAAGGGCGAGATTACCTGAACCAACACAAGGGCTGACGGAGAAGTTTATCAGCAAGGAGAAAGAAAGGAGGCGGCAAGGTCAAGCAAAACTGATTTTCTTGTTTGTCTTTGGCATACCACCAATGAGGGAGGCAGAAACAAACCACTTGCAATCTGCATAGTGTTTCCATTCACTTCTGTACTAGGTTTTGCAATATATAAATTCTAATGATTTATCCACATTATATAATCAGATCTAATAAGTATTTTGTAGGTCTGGGGAGTAGTGAAAATCCCAAACGCTCATACATTAGAATTAGGTGTATGATAATCATCAGTATCTCTATAATAATAGGCCAGGCCCCGACCGATCCCTCCCAGAGGCCAAGCCCCAACCGATCCCTCCTAGCGCTCGGTCCCCTATTATTTAACTTATTTATTAAAGGGAGTCTGTCACCTCCATATGGCCATATACAGTGCTTACATGGCTCTGTAGCACACCTATACAGGATTGTAACAGTACCTTTGTTCTTTTCTTTAGACTTGCACCAGCAGGAAAAACGAAGTTTAATTCATATGCAAATGAGCACTCGCAAGTGCCCAGGGGCGGCGTTCAGTGTGTAGGTGCCCAGGCTGCTCTGCCTTCTTTTCACTTTACTCCTCCCCCAGCCTCTGCCTTTGCCCGCCCTCCAAGTCTCTTGCCTCATCGATAGGGCAAAGGCAGAGACTGGGGAGGAGTCAAGTGAAAAGAAGGCAGAGCAGCCTGGGCTGGGCACCTACACACTGAACGCCGCCCCTGGGCCATTGCGAGTGCTCATTTGCATGTGAATTAAACTTCGTTTTTCCTGCTGGTGCAAGTCTAAAGAAAAGAAGAAAGGTACCGTTACAATCCTGTATAGGTGTGCTACAGAGCCATGTAAGCACTGTATATGGCCATATGGAGGTGACAGACTCCCTTTAAGGATATCAAGGATGGGATTAATAGCACCATCTCTATTTTTGCAGATGACACTAAGCTATGTAGTATTGTGCAGTCTATGGAAGATGGCCATAAACTACAAGCTGACTTGGACATCAACTTGGCCAATGAGGGTCAATGTGGATAAATGTGAAGTTATGCATCTGGGTAGTAATAATCTCCATGCATCATATGTTCTAGCACAGGGATAAGCAAGCTCCGGGACTCCAGCTGTTCTGAAACTACAACTCCCAGATGTGCAAAGAGGACATGCTTTTTGGATAGACCGGCTGAATGGATACAATCAGTTCATGCACCAGAAGCTTTTCTGCCATGTAAAACGAACACAGGGATAGAGCTATCAAGGCTGGCGCTCCCATACACCAGTCTAGAGCTCCCTGCACCTAATTTATTTGGAGCTCGGTGCACCAGAAGCTCAACGTCTACGCCAGGTAGGAGCTGGGCGGACTTGAGCTATAATTTACACCAGTTCTGGAGTAAGTTATAGTTAATCTGGCTGGCCCTGTGAAGCTCCACCCACTTCCAATTAAGCCTCACCCCTTTTTCACACCACTTTCGAAAGTGGCAGAAACATCTAAAAGTTGCTGATGATGGTGCGTGCCGTAATCGGTGGCGTAAAACCTTTGATTAATTCCCTAGGTTCTTTTACCAGGGACAATTTAGCAGGCGATTGCGTACCTTTGGGGCAGGCGGCTGCTCTTCAGTGAAGGAGACCACCGCATTTACATGCTGCAATCTCCTCCACAGTATGGGAAGGAGTGATTGCTAATGCTATTGCTTGTCCCCAGACAGAATCATAGTTTGCCGGCAAACGATGAATTAGGTGTCCACACCAACGATCAAATTACCTGGGTAATCGGCGGTACCTTTACACTGCCAGATGATTGCTAACGAGCGTTCCTATGGACGCTTGTTAGCGATTATCTGGCCATTTCTCGGCCTACGTAAGGGTACTTTCACACTTGCGGCAGAGAATTCCGGCAGGCAGTTCCGTCGCCGGAAACTGCCTACCGGATACGTCAAAACACATGCAAACTGATGACATTCATCAGACGGATCAGGATCCTGGTCCGTATGACAAATGCATTGAAATGCCGGATCCGTCTCTCCGGTGCCGGATCCGTTTTGCCGGAACACTTGGGTCTGGATCCGGCATTAATGCATGTCAATAGGAAAAAATGCAAGTGTTCCGGAATTTTGGATGGAGATGAAACTGTAGCATGCTGTGGTATTATCTCCGTCCTGAACAGTCAAAACAACTGAACTGAGGACATCCTGATGCATCCTGAAGGATTGCTCTCCATTTAGAATGCATGGGGATAAAACTGATCAGTTCTTTTCTGGTATTGAGCCCCTAGGACGGAACTCTATGCCAGAAAAGAATAACGCTAGTGTGAAAGTACCCTAAAGCACCGTTAGTCCGTTAGCATGCAGCTTCCTGCAGGGCACTTAGTTGAAGCGCGCCGCTCTAATAACCATGCTACTATAACTACTGCGAAAGGGGACACACCTCAAGTGACATGAAAATCCAGATATACCGTGGTTTATCCAGAGAGGATATCCTAGGAACTGAAATAAATCTGTAAATGCAACCGCAATGTGTCTGCCTGCCTTACTCAATGTAGGAACCCACAGTGGAGCTCGTCTATTACACCAGCGCCGGCTGCCCAACCACGGATGCCCTATGTTCTAGCAGGAGGGATGCAGTCACATGTAAGAATCCCCAATCACTCCCCTAGAGATGATTTTGCCAGTGTAGGGTGAGTCAAATAATTCCACTACAGCTAAAAAAGAAGAAAAAAGGAAATGGATTGGGATTGTCACTGCAATAAACCTTCTGCAAAATTGGCATATTTTAAAAGTGGATTTTGCCACAGATTTCCCAGGTGCACGTCATCGCAGTGGCTGCAGCATTGTCAAACCGGAAGTCGACAGCGAGGGACCCGAGCTCGGGGAGTGATGGAGACGGGACCCAGCTACAGGGAGCAGGTCTGCCCAGGAGGGTTTTGCTAAAAACCCACAAAAATATGGCCAACCCCTTTAAGCGGTGAGTGGTTGCAGGCTGAAGGGCCTATTAGACGTTGCGAATATTGTTTGAATTTTCATATAATTGTTCAAAGTTGAGCAGGAATCGTTGCATGCAATAGCGTGGATGGAACGACGAGTGACAAATCCTTCATTTTCCGTGGATCAGACGAAACTGCCAGACTGAGAGATTGTTAGTTACTGCCACATCCCCTATCGGAAACCCACCAGTCGCCTTCGCCAGCAGTGTCATTGCTCTAGGTGAGGCATGCTCAACCTGCGGCCCTCCAGCTGTCGTAAAACTACAACTCCCACCATGCCCTGCTGTAGGCTGATAGCTGTAGGCTGTCCGGGCATGCTGGGAGCTGTAGTTTTGCTGTAGGGCAGTGATGGCTAACCTCCGACACGCCAGCTGTGGTGAAACTACGGCTCCCAGCATGCTCCATTCATTTCTATGGCGTTGTGAGAACAGCCAAGCAAGTGTACATGTTGGGAGTCATAGTTTTACCACAGCTGGAGGGCGGGAGGTTAGCCATCACTGGACAAACAGCAAAAAATACTTAGAAATACTTGTTCTGTGAAAGTGAACATCCTTTGAATGCAGACAACTTGGTAAATGATTGCCTGCCGCTCTGCCCGTCTGAGGCTACTTCACATCTGTGGCATGGATCACTATGGGAACAGCCTGCCGGATGCAACTAGAATGCCCACCTCCCCAATTATCTATAATGGAGTCTGGTGGAGATCCGATACACATGCCGAAAATCGGCTGGACAGAAACTGCTGCACTCTGTCCGGCCGATTCCCGGCATTCTCTGCTGGCTGGATCGCAATGCCGCAGATGTGAAAGTAGCTTAAGGCCTCGTCCACTTTTCCGTTTTTCACTGACGTGCTATTGGTTTGTATGGGGTGGAGTATTCCAGCCTTGGGCCACTTTAGGGGCCATGGCACTTGTATAAGAACTGCACCCTCTTCCTAGTTTACATTGGTCTGGACACCGGCTCATACTGCAGACCCCTATACTATTCATAGCGGCGGTGAAGGATATAGAAAAAAAAAAACTGCAATTTTTGCTGCTATTACAGCATCATGGGTTATCCATGTTTTTAAAGGGTCTCTGTCATGAGAAATTACGTTATGTAGCTGACTGACATTAGCGATGTGCTGGTGTCAGCTCTACATAACGGTATGTTTTGTAACTCTCTGCCTGCCGCCGTTCTCTTAACAAAGACTTTTAAAATATGCTATTAGGGCGTTGCTTCAGCACCTAGAGGCTCGGTCTACGCACCCTTTGGCACGCCCAGGTCCAGTTGATTGACCTTCGAGTTCTCCTCAGTGTCCCGTAAATCCCGCTCCTGCGCCGTCCAGTTTAGTATTCGGCGCAGGCGCAGTGAGTAAAGGACGCGCTCCTGCTGCCGGCTTCCTTCCTTCGGCACAGGCAGGAAGGCAGCAGCAGGAGCGCATCCTTCACTCACAATACTAAAGGGGACTGCGCAGGCGTGGGATTTACGGGACGATGAGGAGAACTCGAAAGTCAATCCACTGGACCTGGGCGTGCCAAAAGGTGAGTAGACCGAGCCTCTAGGTCAGTGATGGCGGCACTCAGAGCCCTCTCTGTGGGCACCCGCGCCTTGGAAAAAGTCTATGGCGTACCAATATGCTTTAGACTTTTCCTGCCATTCATCAGCACAGGACGCGCTATGAACAGCACAGGCAGCGCATTGTATGTAGTCTATTAAGCTATTATAGCTAAATGATAAAGTACATGAAAGATATACTATATTTTATTCAAGTTAAATTGCCGTGTTGGCACTTTGCGATAAATAAGTGGGTATTTGGTTGCAGTTTGGGCACTCTGTCTCTAAAAGGTTCACCATCACTGCTCTAGGTGCTGAAGCAACGCCCTAATAGCACCTAGAGGCTCATTCGCCAATTTTAAAAGTCTTTATGTTAAGAGAACTGCTGACATTAGCACATCGCTAATGTCAGTCAGCTACATAACGTTATTTCTCATGACAGAGACCCTTTAAATCTAGATAATTCCCTGTTACTTTACCATTCAATGACAATCAATACATTTCATCTAAAAGGTGCCATAAAAACAGCCTACAGAGTTCAATGTGTAAAATCAACCTAAAATGGTTACATTTGTCACCGTACAGTTTCATTGTTACTATAGCGATATTTGGGATCCAAATCCTGCAGATCAGGATCATGCATACCCCATATCAATATACAATAGTATACACAGATTGAAGAGCAAAACTGGGAGCAACAGACACAGAACGCAGTGGCGGGAACCAGGTAAGTACACTCGCCAGCGCAGGTCGGCCACTCTGGGAGGTCGGTATTAGTCATGGATAGTCCCTTTTATGGTTGGTACGATGCCCAAATTTTGATTCAATTTCGATACCATAAAAAGTATTGCGATACTCGATACCACGTGAAAAAAATAAAGACACAAAAAAAGCTGTGTGCATTCCACATTTTATGGAAAGTCCAGCCCATAATAGAACAGTCCTATCCTATTTTTGGGGGGCACAAGGTGGCTTAAAAGATCCATTAGGACTTTACATTCTCCCTGCTGCCCTGTGCTTTGTGCACACGGCAGCAGGGAACTTACCATGGCAGCCAGGGCATCAGTAGCGTCCTGGCTGCCATGGTAACCGATCAGAGCCCCGTGATTTCACTGCTGGGGCTCTGATCGGAACTCCCACGGCACCACCAAAGAGGAGGAGGGGAGGGGACCCAGTGGCCACCACCACCAATGATTTTAATACTGCTTATAATTTATAATACTGGGGTTTTGGAAAGGAGGGGGGGGGGGGGGGAGCGCCACCAATGAAGATAACTAACCTTTTAATACAAATATAGGCACCCAATCTCTATGACAAGGCACTGCGATCCGTGGCAGTTAACCCCCTAGCTGCCGCCGGCACCCACCGCCTATATTTGTATTAAAAGGATTAATTATCTTCATTGGTGGTGCAGTGGCCACAGCCCCGCCCCTCTCATTGGCAGTAGCGGCACGGGGGGGGGGGGGGGGGGGGGGGGGAACTGCCTCCTTCTCCACTGTGCTGCTGAGGGAACATGGAGCACTCTGAGAGCAGCACACACTATGCAGTAGTGCAGCCCAGTATCAGTAAATGGCAATTCCCAGTATCTAATCAATCCGGGTACAAAAGTATCAATTTGGTATAGATAATTCGATACCCAGTGCAACCCTAGTCCCTTTAAAAGTCTGAAGCCGTGGATTGGACAAGCTTTCCTCGAGAAGCACCCAGTCTGTGAAATGGTGCTAAGCAGTAATGTTCTGTATTGTGTGCTGTATTATGGCCCATCTAAAAGTGCATTCACATACAGTGCTGTGCAAAAGTTTTAGGCAGATGTGGAAAAACTGCTGCGAAGTAAGAATGAACTCAAAAATAGAAGTGTTAATAGTTTCCATTTCCACCATCGAGTCTCTCTGGGATTACATGAAGAGACAGAAGGATATGAGAAAGCCTAACCACAGATCTTCTCTGGATCTAGTTCTCCAAAATTTTTGAGACAACCTCCCCATTTTGGTTGTTTCACCTCAGACACTGGTGGTAAATCAAGAAGATCTGTGACCAATGTCATATAGGAGGCAAAGCTGGGACCTGCACCTAGGGTTGGGCAAAATGAAAAATATTCTAACAATATTAAGAAATTTATTCCAATAACTATATATGTCACAATGAAAAAACACTCAAAACATGTACCCGTGTTTCCTGGTTGCCCCCATACATTATAATGTCTCCTTGATGCACCCATAAACTAATACCTCCTTGTTGCCCCACCAAGAACAGGGTTCAAGTTCCCCCAATCTGATGGAGTGGACGGTCGGACATGCGCCCTGCTGCTCCATTCATTCTCTGAGGCAGGGCTGGAGATAGCAGCGATCAGCCACCTTCGGCGCTGCTGTAGAAAATGGGACATGCTAGTGGAAAACACTGATAAATGGGTTGTTCGAGGTGTGCCCATCATAGGTGCCCGTTGTTAAAAAGGGCACCTTGGCATCATAAACATGCCTTTCAGTCAAATAAAACATTGGGGGTCATTTACTTAAGACAGGCCCTTTACATATCGGTCTTGTGCCACTGGTGGAAGATCCAATACATTTATTAAGAGGCTCATGCACGCCTCTTAATAAATTTGTTACATCCTCCGCTGTGCTTGCGCGCCAGAAGTGAAATCTCTTGTTTAAAACATTCTCATTTACAAAAAAATAAAAAAAATAATACTAGTCAAGAGCGACTGACCCTATGGCGTCACTAAAATACCATATTCATTTAAATATTGAGATATTGCCACATCGCCGTTTCTTAATATCGCCAAACACTACCTGCACTTGTCTCCAGAACAGGATCCCGAAGTGAACACCGGGCGTTCGCCCTCCATTCATTTCTGTAGAGGCTCAGAAAATAGCCAAGAGCTGGCTTGGCCATTTCCGGTGGTCCCATAGAGGTGAATGCAGCGGTGGGTGCGGTCTCTATTCATTTCTATAGGACCTCTGGAAATAGCCGTGTGTGCTCGCTCCGCTATTTTCAGAACACCCCTAGAAATTAATGGAGAGCAGGTTGCAGGTTGCCACCAAGGTGCCAGATGCTAAAACGCCTTTAATTGATCAAAATAAACTATTGACTCTTCCACTTTCGAAAGACTTTGCACAGTAATGTATTTCAGTAGCATTTAATTGCCTTGACTGATCACAACACATAGCCAGGCTATGAGCTGTGCGCTGCGATTGGCCAGCAGTGCAGCAAGGGACACGCCTCCTACAAGAAATCAGTCAGAGGGAGCGCAGACACCGGAGCCTATACCGGGCGAACGGAGCGGCGCCCAGACTTACTAGTAAGTGCAGGGGGACCCCTGGGCGCCGCTCTGCCCACAGGTATAGTTAGTTTTTCGTTTGTAGAGTAGTGAAAGGTCCTCTTTAAAACTGTGTCCTCTTGTGGTAGTTTTTCTTCTTTTAAATATGCTCTCCTCCTTTACCGAGTTGATTCCCTTTATGTATTTAAAAGTTTCTATCATATCCCTTCTGTCTCGTCTTTCTTCCAAGCTATACATGTTAAGGTCCTTTAATCTTTCCTGATAAGTTTTATCCTGCAATCCATGTACTAGTTTAGTTTTATCCTGCAATCCATGTACAGTTCATGCGACATAACCACTCCTACAGAAAACTATGGGTTCGGTTTTACAATCAGACTCGTTGCAATATTTTTATACTTAAAGGGAACCTGTCATCTGGATTTTGGCCATAGAGCTGGGAATATGGGCTGCTAGATGGCCGCTAGCACATCCACAATACCCAGTCCCTATAGCTCTGTGTGCTTTTATGGTGTCAAAAAAACGATATATATATATATATATATATATATATATGTATGTAAATGAGGCTACTAACGTTTCCGGAGCCCAGCCACGCCCACTGTGAAGGAGCCAAGCACCGCCCGCCTCCTCCGAATCTCCTCTTTGCTCCCCGACGTCACAAAGCTAGAGCGCCGTAATCTCGCGATGTGCGAGCTAGCGCATGTGCAGTGTTTGCATAGTGTTCATTCCCTGTGCTGGCATCAGCCTCAGGGAACAAACTGTGCATCGTGAGATTACGGCGCTTTAGCTTTGTGACGTCGGGGAGCAAGGGGGAAATTCAGAGGATGCGGGGCGGTGCTGGGCTCAGAGTCAGAGAACGCTGGACTCCTCTCTGAAGCATGGAGGAGACAGGACTCATCTAAGGTTAATTTACGTATCTTTAAAATCTTTTTTTTTTTTTTTTCACACAATAAAAGCACACTGAGCTATGGGGACTGGGTATTGCGGATGTGCTAGCGGCGATCTAGCAGCCCATGTCCTCAGCTCTATACACAAAATCCAGGTGAAAGGTTCCCTTTAATTTCCCCATCTCTTAAAAGGGGTTTTCTCACTTCAGCAAGTGGCATTTATCATGTAGAGAAAGTTAATACAAAGCACTTACTGATGTTTTGTTATGACCCATATTGCTTCCATTGGTTGGATTCATTTTTCCATCACATTATAAACTGCTCGTTTCCATGGTTACGACCACCCTGTAATCTGACAGCAGTGGTCGTGCTTGCACACTATAGGAAAAAGCACTAGCCTTTGTGTGCTCCCACGGTCCCGGCCACTAGAGAGACCAGTGCTTTTTCCAATAGTGTGCAAACACGACCACCGCTGATGGATTGCAGGGTGGTCGTAATCATAAATACGAGCAGTGTATAATGCGACGGAAAAAAAAAAATCAAGCCAGCAAAGGAGGCAATATGGACAATCGCAATACATTAGTAAGTGCCTTGTATTAACTTTCTCTACATGATAAATGCCATTTGCTGAAGTGAGACAACCCCTTTAAGTAATGACCTATTGCTATGATATGTCATCAGCCTATAAATCGGTGGGGGTCTGAGCTCTGGGACCCCCACTGATCCTGGGAAGCGGAAGCATTTTAGCACTGCTTCCCCTTCTGGGCTTTCCACGCGCTACAGCAGGTCATATATCCTTTAAACGGGGCATCACTTGAACAGCTGGCTGGATGGGGGCCACTGTGTCGGGGAAAAACAGTGGTGGGGAAGCAACGCCTCTCCCGAGGTCACGCCGCCACCAATCAAAAAGCAACAGTCAGCTGGGGAAATGTATCAAAAGTGCTACAAAGAAAAGGTAGAGCAGTTGCCCATAGCAACCAATTAACTTTAAGCCCTCATTTTTCAGAAGACGGGATCTGACTGCTATGGGCAACTACTCCACTCTCCCTTCCTCCACTGACTCTAATGATTCACATGATGGTGAAGCAGAGAACAGCTGGGTGCTGCGATGGTACACAGCATTTATCCATCTGTCTCATGCGCTAATATACCATGATACGGACTACGGGAAAGCAGCGTCTAATGCGGAAGAAACAATAAAAAAATAATAATAAATATATATATATATATATATATATACACACACACACACACACACACACAAGCCGGAGCTTTTACAATCAAGCTGCCAATACTGATCAGTATCAGGACGTGGGAAAATATTTCCTACTAAACCAAATGTAAAACACCTTCAGCCACTACAGCGACCAGAGTTTTCATCAGATCATTGGGATTGACCATCTGAACGTCAGACACTACAACGCCACCATACATTCACAGACATGGGACATGAAGGGCACTTTACCATCTTTGTGCTGAAGGCTTGTTCCTCAAGATCCTAGAGAACGAGGAGCTTTCTTCGGATATCATATATAGGCGCTGGAACAGAAAGAAGGAAGAGTTACATTCTGGACTTGGTGACAATCACTCCTCACAGACGGAGGCGGGCAGTCTCTGAAGGGCACCTGAGGAAGAAGCTAGGAGTCGCCCCCCCCCCCCTGCTGGGACAGGAGTCAAGGTGTGTGAGAGAACAATGGGGGGAGGGGACGGTCTACACAGTGTAAGGTATTATCCGTGTACAGGGGTATGCTGAGGATATACACACAATACACACTGCAGACTGTAAAACGGGGAACCCTCCATCCCCCCAATCCAACCGTCGCCCCTTTGCAGGGACCAGTGGATTCGGTTTGTGTCCAGCCGATTCTCCGCTTGTCTGCTGGAACAGCCATGAGAGGTGAGAAATTAAACACAAGAAATAAAGAAGCCTATAGGATAAACGCCATCCCACAGACCTACACGCTTGTATGTGGCGTGTTTTATATCTCAATATAGACTTTACAGTGACATATGACCAACGCGTTTTTTTTTTTGTCATCAGTTACTGAATCGTAACTTGTGGCCCTACGGTTACTTTCACACTTGGGGCAAAGTGATCCGGCAAGCAGTTCCGTCGCCGGAACTGCCTGCCGGATCAGGCAATCTGCATGCAACCGGACAGCATTTATAGACTGATCCGGATCCGTCTCACAAATGCATTGCAAGAACCGATCAGTCAATCCGTTTGTCATAAGGACAGATTTTTTTTCACATTTTTACAGATCTGCGCATGCGGAGACCAGAAGGACGAATCCTGCATTCCGGTATTTTTAATGCATTTCAATGTAAATTAATGCAACTGATCCGGAATTTTAGACGGAGAGAATACCGCAGCATGCTACAGTATTTACTCCGTCCAAAATGCCGTTCAGTGACTGAACTGAAGACATCCTGATGCATCCTGAACAGATTTCTCTCCATTCAGAATGCATGTTCTTTTCCGGTATTGAGCCCCCGTGACGGAACTCAGTGCCGGAAAATAAAAAACGCTAGTGTGAAAGTACCTTAAGCTTAATGGGATTTTTCAGAAATGGGAGCTGCCCAAAAACTTACCTGGTAGTCACAGCCCCCGCTTCTCTATACGAGATAGGGCTTATGCACACAGCCGTTCCATGCATTGGGTACCGCAATTTGCAGCCCCCAATGCACGGGCAACATCTGTGAGGCTGCTGCAGACGGATCCAGACCCTTTCAACTTGAATGGGTCCGTGATCCGTCCGCATCCCCCAAAAAATAGAACATGTTAAAGTGAATGGGTCCACATCAGTGAAGCGGTTCAAAACCGGCCGCAATAGGGGCCCGGGGCATGTGCATGAGCCCTTAGGCCCCTTTCACACAAGCGAGTTTTCTGCGCGGGTGAGATGCGTGACGTGGACGCTTAGCACCCGCACTGAGTCCTGACCCATTCATTTCAATGGGTCTGTGTATATGAGCCTTTTTGTTTCACGCATCAGTTCTGAGTTGCATGAAAAATGCAGCATGTTCTATATTCAGCATTTTTCACACAGTCCTGGCCCCATTGAAGTGAATAGTGCTTCAGTGAAAAACGCATTGCATCCGGAAACAAGTGCGGATGCAATACGTTTTTCACCGATGGTTAGTAGAAGATGCTGTTTGTAAACCTTCAGTTTTTTATCACGCTCGTGAAAAATGCATCAAAACGCAGTGCACCCGCGCGGAAAAAACTAAACAACTAAACACAATTACAGACAAAACTGATTGAACTTGCTTGCAAAATGGTGCGGGTTACACCGAACGCATCCGGACCTAATCCGTCATGGTCGTGTGAAAGAGGCCTTGGGGTACGGCTACATGACGTAATTTGTCGTGCTACAAAAGGGTACAACTACACTGACATGTGTCGCACAACAATTTTTCTAGTGATAGTCTATGGCAGTGATGGCTAACCTTGGCACTCCAGCTGTGGTGAAACTACGACTCCCAGCATGCTCCATTTATTTCTACAGAGTTCTGAGAGCAGCCAAGCAAGGGGGGCATCTTGGGAGTTGTAGTTTTACCACAGCTGGAGTGCCAAGGTTAGCCATCACTGGTCTATGGTGTCGCACAAAAATCCAACTTGGATGCATCTTTGAGCAACTGTTGTGTCGCATGTCACGGAGCGACAATACACTGTCACTATAAAAAAAGTTGCGCAACATTACTGTGACAAATGTCGTTGTGTAGCCTTGGATGGTCGCATCGGGTGAATTAAGGGACCGCTACACTAGGGCGTTTCATTTTGAAATGGAAAAAAATTTAATGTAAAATCTTTGCAGACTTTGCTTACGTCTCAGTGATGTAAAAGATATATATGCCAAATGTCAAGAAGATTGGATAATATTTAGGGGTTTGTAAAAGTAGGCAAAAAATAAAAATTTTCAAAAACTTAAAATAATACAAAAACTAGACACTAAGATTAATAGGTAGTATGATCGGCAAAACATGTGTTATATTAATCAACTTTGAACGATGCAATCCCTTCTTTTGTTAGCGTGGCAACGACTTTTCTGTGATGCTCGACGACCCTCAACAAGAATTGTTTTTGTTGTTCGTCCCTGACCGATTCGTCACATTTTTTTTATCAGAGCAATTCCTCTTTCTGCGGTATCATTGACAACCTTAAAGGGGTCCTTTAGATAGATCATCTGCATCTGGTCGGCGGGGGTTCGACACCTGGGACCCCCGCCGATCAGCTGTTTGAGAAGGCAGCGACGCGGCCTTCTCACTGTTTACCGCAGGCCCAGTGACATCACGACTAGGATCAACTAGCCTGGGCGCGGCCAAACTCCATTCAAGTGAACAGAGCTTAGCCCCGCCCAGGAAGTTGATACTAGTCGTGACATCACTGGGCCTGCGGTAAAAAATTAGAAGGCCGCGGCGCTCCTGGAGCGTCGCTGCCTTCTCAAACAGCTGATCGGCGGCGGTCTCGGGTGTCGGACCCCCGCCGGTCAGATGCTGATGATCTATCCAGAGGATAGATCATCAGTTTAAACCATGGATGCCCAACCTGCGGCCCTCCAGCTGTTGCAAAACTACAACTTGGTGTACAGCAGGGCATTGTGGGAGCTGTAGTTTTACAACAGCTGGAGGGCCGCAGGTTGGGCACCACTGACTGCAGAACCCCTTTAAGAGCGTTCACATGGCTTCTTAGAGAATCACTGCAGTATTCTGTCACGTCGTGGATCCCAAACAATTCAAAGAACGTCTTTGTTTTATTAGTAACGAAATGGCTCAGGTCTTTTCCTTCAAAAACTAGGTTTTCACCCTCTAATCGTTTCATTTCCTTTTTCTTTGCAGGTTTGGTTTCTACATTTTTAGTCATATTTTCCTTAACAGCCTGAGTAATACATTCGTCCAAAAAAGCCAATCCTACATTTGTTTCTGACAGATACCAAAAGGTGTCTCTTAGCAACTGTGAGAGCACTTTTTTTTACGTCTGCATCTGGGTAAGTGCTCAGAAGCTGTAGCATATCCAATTCATTCTTTGGAGCCCATCGACTTACAATTGCCTCGTGCAAAAAGCGAACATATACGAGGCTGACAAAATGTGCAACCCGTTTCATTCCGAGGACACATTTAAGTGCATACATTGCCTTTGCCATCCACCTTGCTTGATGCAGAGCCCCTGGGATCCTGAAACTGAAGGCGTTCTTAGACCAACCTCCTGGGTACAGGAGTGAGAGTAGTAATAAAAGTGATCAATGTGTGCAACCCCTAAATATTATCCAATCTTCTTGGCATATAGATCCTTTACATCACTGAGACTCGGGGCGTAAGCAAAGTCCTATGGAAATCACATCTTTGGATAAATGAAACACCCAGATTTTTTGTAACTCTCGTTGTGATCCCTTTTACTTCTATGGGATCACCACTAATCTGCGGTCCTAGCGGCGACTGCTGTCACGTGACCAGTGTCGCCGTACCCTTACTGAGAATGAACATAAAACCTTCCCAACGCACTCAATGCGCCATATGCCTTTTCAGGGTAGACGGGAGATGTGCCACCTTGTACAATACTGAACACACACTAGAAGTGGACGGTGAATCCCCAGCAGCTTTCATAGTGACGCCATATACATACAGGGCACATGTACAGTCTTATGACAGCACAGCACTGGGCACATCTGCAGAATACCCAGAGGATGACAGTGGCAGGGCTGTGCACCCAGTGCATGCCAGCCTCTGTGTGGCGCTCCCCCAGTGCTGCCCCCCACACGCATCCTCCCCGGTACACACCGTTCTCTCCAGTCACCGGCACCACAACACTTCTTCCTTGCTGGAGGTCATGCTAGGACCCCATCTTACAGCAACATGGCGGCGCACTGGCCTCCACCGTGGCTCTGGGAAGCTCACCTGGCACGTTGTCCGTGATGCTGGCCCCGCTCTGTACAATCGGAAAACATAAAAGAACTTGCGGGATATTCTGACTACAAATCTGTATCCCTCAGAAATAAAGTGTCGCGCTGACTACAGGCAGGCAGTCTCTAGACAGCACAAAACTAAAAGGACCCCGTTATGCTCTGAGCATGCGCACTGAGTAAATCAAGCCGTCGCGTTAGGTAGTGACTAGAATAGAGTCGCTCCTGGCGGGTATGATGTCATAGGAAGAGGCGGGCCTAGTCATCCATGGGGCGGGGCCTCGGGATTTTGCAGGAGATCCTGCAGAACAGGTTGATGGAGAGGGGAGCAGATGCTGCAGATCGCTGTGTGGATGAGAGCGATGGTTGTCAGTTTTACATGAGGGGCTGAAGGGAGGAGGGGAAGTGATCTTTGTACTGGAGACTGTATGTTAGAGGGGGGGTGATGTATTTTACATGGGACTGTATGGTGAAGGGGCTGAAGGCAGGGGGGTGATGTATTTTACATGGGACTGTATGGTTGAGGGACTGAAGGCAGGGGGGTGATGTATTTTACATGGGACTGTATGGTTGAGGGACTGAAGGCAGGGGGGGTGATGTATTTTACATGGGACTGTATGGTTGAGGGACTGAAGGCAGGGGGGTGATGTATTTTACATGGGACTGTATGGTTGAGGGACTGAAGGCAGGGGGGTGATGTATTTTACATGGGACTGTATGGTGGAGGGGCTGAAGGCGGGGGTGATGTATTTTACATGGGACTGTATGGTGGAGGGGTTGAAGTCAGGGGGGGTGATGTATTTTACATGGGACTGTATGGTGGAGGGGCTGAAGTCAGGGGGGGTGATGTATTTTACATGGGACTGTATGGTAGAGGGGCTGAAGTCAGGGGGGGTGATGTATTTTACATGGGACTGTATGGTAGAGGGGCTGAAGTCAGGGGGGTGATGTATTTTACATGGGACTGTATGGTGGAGGGGCTGAAGTCAGGGGGGTGATGTATTTTACATGGGACTGTATGGTAGAGGGGCTGAAGTCAGGGGGGGTGATGTATTTTACATGGGACTATATAGTGGAGGGGCTGAAGTCAGGAGGGGTGATGTATTATTTATGGGACTGTATACTGGAGGGGCTGAAGTCAGGGGGGGTGATGTATTTTACATGGGACTGTATACTGGAGGAGCTGAAGGCAGGGGGGTGATGTATTTTACATGGGACTGTATACTGGAGGGGCTGAAGGCAGGGGGGGGTGATGTATTTTACATGGGACTGTATACTGGAGGAGCTGAAGGCAGGTTAGTGGTGAAGGTAGGGGTGGGCGATAAGCCGGTATCTAGGATATACCGCGGTATTATGAAACGGCGATAACACATTTCTTAATTACCAGAGTATTTTGGTGACGTCAGCTCCACTTCTGCCATAAGAAGGCCTGAAGCCCATGAGGCAGCAGAGCGGCGCAGGTGGTCGTGATAACATCATCACGTCCTCCTCCACCAGGTCATGGGCGACACAACGCATCATCAATATCGGACGAGAAGGCGGTGCTCCATGCGAACGCTGCTTCCTGCTCATTACACTGCTCTCCGTCTCAGAAGTGCAGACAAGTACTGGCGTCATTCACTGGAATGGAGCGAATACTTGTAACTACGCTGCGCCGCTGCTCCAGAGGAGACGACGTGTATTGTAAAGACCATGAAGCAACGCTCGCATGGAGTGCCACCTCCTCTTCTAACAGCTGGTTAGTCGGGGTGTTGGTGTTGGTCTCCCGCCAATCAGATATTGATGACCTATATGGAGGATAGATCATCAATATAAACTGCTGCACACCCCCTTTAAGGCTGTATTTCCGGTCCACGTCCGACTCACATTGCGAACCCATTCATTGTTAAACCCGTGTGCTGTCTGCATCCGGACAAGAATAGGCATTTCTAGCGTGGGACGCACGCAGACTGTATTTTGCAGTTCCATGATTTGCAGACAGCAAAACGGATATAGTTGTCTGCAGGAGGCCTAACAGTAGGGTTGGGGGGGGGGCATTTATATTTTTGCCTCGGGCAACAGAAAGGCTAGAATTTTCCCCCGAGTGACATCATAGGGGCAGTCATAGTCTCTGAACGCTTTTAAAACGGGCGCTGTGACACAGTGAGGGGTTGTGTCTGGCAAGGCAGGTATTTTTCAGTTCCATGCGGCGCTCATGGACCGCCAGCCTCTTTTAACAGCTGATTGGCAGAGTCTCGGGTGTCGGACCCCCACGAATCTGATATTAATGACCTATTCAGATGATAGGTCACCAATATAAATTCCCAGATAAACCCTTTAATTCACGATGACCAATTCTACCAGGCAGTATCAATGCTTTAGTACGGAGATCACGGTGACACATGATTGTTACGTTTATATGTAAACATAGTTCTATCTCTGTGGTTTATGGTTATACATTTTAATGAAACGGATGAGAAAGTTTAGATTTTTATTTTATTTTTACATTACAACAATAAAGCTGGAATTGGGCTATACATCTGTGGAACAAATGCAGACAGGCACTGCCAGATGCTACCGGAATGCCCGCCAGCCCCATTCATTATAATAGGGTCAGGTGGAGATCTGGCTGCAATCTGGCAAAGATGAAGATAATTGGCCAGACAGAAACCGAAGATTGTAGCGCACAGGTGAAAGTAGCCTTAAAGGGGTTAAGTCTTCAGTATTAAACATTTGGACAACCCCTTTAATGCTGTCAAACAGGCAAGAGGATCTAGTCCTGATGGCCAGGTTCTCAAGTGCCAAGACAAATAGGGATGGAGATGAGTAACATCCCTCGGTAGTTTCCTGTTGCGGGAAGGAGAAGGACAGAATCATAATTTTTTTACAAAGACACTGCAACTTGGGTGGACGTATATTGAAGTAATTCTTAGAGTTATTAAAACATTCAACCTTAAAATATCCCATGTCACAGCTTCAGTGACCATCACTCTGATTCCTGTTGGACCTGTACTGCTGACATCACATTCATTGGTCCAGTGACCATAACAGCCAACCACTGGCCTCAGTAGGCTTGTCATTGCTGGTGTTTGGCTATAGCGCCCCTTGACCGATGAACATAACATGAGTGCTGCAGCCCAGCAGTAATTGGAGTGGTAGCGCGGGACGTTTCAAAGGGAATATGTCACCTTTTGCAAGTGGTATTAAAGGCTATGTACACCTTTTTTTACTATTGCATTGTACTCCTTATGAGGTAAAAATCTTTTTTTCATTTGGTCTTCATAAAAAAAAAAAAATAGAGTCCTTTTCTCTGTACAGAACTGAGATGCTCTACTAGCAGGATCTGAATTTTCTCTCTGCTCATACACATGAACGTATTTTGTTTCCGTGTCCGTTATGCTTATTTTGCAGCCTGTATTCGGAACCATTCACTTCAACGGGGCTGCAAAAAACCTAAATGACTCTGTGTGCATTCCGGTTCCGCAAAAAAAAGTAGAACACGTTGTATTCTTGTCCGTTTTGTTACAATAGATCCCCCCCCCCCCCCCCAAAAAAAAACTGATGCAATATGGATGTCATAAAAAAAATTTGCCCACCACAAAATACATACGGTTGTGTGCGTGAGCCCTAAATCTCAATCTTTATCTTACTGATATGACCTCTTAGAGATAAGTGTTATTAGATGACCAGCACAAAGTGGAAGTGAAAATACCAGTCACACAGCTAGACCATTAACCCTTTGTGACAGAACTGTTGATTATTTTTTTTAATAAAGACCAATTGAAAAAATGATTTTAAGTCCAAAATGAGTAAAATGTAATCCTAAAAAAATAAATAAAAATTGCGCCTGAATGTGTACATAGCTTTTAAGTATAGTAGCATGCATGCTTAATTGAAAGGACTCCTGAACGGGCACGCTTAATGGAGAGGACTCCTGAGCTGGCACGCTTAATGGAGAGGACTGATTTCAGGAGGAAGCCAGATAACTCAGGGGATCCAGATCCAGCCAATCACTAGCTCCAGAGGTGCACTGAAGAGGTCAATTATTGGCTGCAGTGGTCATTTGTTATGGACGTGACAGCACCTCTGCAGCTGGGAGAACTGGAGAGGGATCTGCCAGGTAAGTAATCATCTACCCTTTATTATAGATCCGTCTTCTGAGTTGACTGGTTTCCCCTCAAAACCAAACAACCCCTTTAAATATGTTTAGTTGGCTACACCCATTTGGCAGACCCATTCACTTCAATGGGACGGCAAAAGATGCGGACAGCACACCCATGTTCTGCATCCATATATCTGTTCCGTGGTCCCTTAACAAAATAGAATATATCCTACGGACAAAGATAGGACACTTATACTGAGGGCCGGACCTTCCGTTACGCAGATTGCGAAATGCACATGGGCAGTATTTGTATTTTGCGGATCCGCAATTTGCGAACCACAAAAACTGCAACGGCCATGTGCAAACAGAGGATTCGCAATTTATGGGCACCCAGCCGTGTCTACATCATATCACAGATGCGGACCCATTCACTTGAATGAGTTGGCAATCTGGAAGATACAGTGGGTTGCGCAACAGAGGCATGGATAGGAAACCCACAGAAACTTTACGGAGAGCGTATATGGGATTACTGTCCGTGCCTCCACAAAGCGTTGTGGATGGCAGACCCCATTCAAATGGATAGGTCAGCATCCGCACAGTGCCCGTGCATTGCGGACCACACTTTGCAGTCCACAACATGGACACAGCCGACACACGTTTGTGTGAATGTGGCCTCAACTTGAGACACAGCTTCATCCGCAGCCTGTCACAATCCTATAGACTGCGGTAGTAATTTTTCTGTCTATAGTACCAGAGATCTGAAAATTGCAGTACAGGTCCCCTTTCCTAATTTTACATATAAGAAACATAATGCGTATGTTCAAATCAAACAATGTCTGAACTATCAAATTGAAAAAGAAAAAAAAAAATTACAATGTGCTGTTAAATAATACAACTTGTCGCTCAAGAATAAAACATAATAGGGCTGTGTGAAAAGTTAAAAGTTATGGATCAGGGGGGAAGAAAACTAAAAAAAATTAAAGTTAGGCCTCATGCACACGACCGTTTTTTTTGCGGTCTGCAAAAACGGGGTCCGTAGGTTCGTTATCCATGTCCGTTTTTCCTTCCGTGGGTCTTCCTTGATTTTTGGAGGATCCACGGACATGAAGGAAAAAGTCGTTTTGGTGTCCGCCTGGCCGTGCGGATCCAAACGGATCCATCCTGACTTGCAATGCAAGTCAATGGGGACGGATCTGTTTGACGTTGACACAATATGGTGCAATTACAAACGGATCCGTCCCCCATTGACTTTCAATGTAAAGTCAGGAGTCCCTATTATACTATCTGATCTGAGTTTTCTCCAATCCGATGATTTATTTTAAACTTGAAGCGTCCCCATCACCATGGGAACGCCTCTATGTTAGAATATACCATCAGATTTGAGTTACATTGTGAAAACTCATATCCGACAGTATATTCTAACACAGAGGCGTTCCCATGGTGATGGGGACGCTTCAAGTTAGAATATACTACGAACTGTGTACATGACTGCTGCCTGGCAGCACCTGATCTCTTACAGGGGGCTGTGATCCACACAATTAACCCCTCAGGTGCCGCACCCGAGGGGTTAATTGTGCGTATCATAGCCCCCTGTAAGAGAGCAGGGGGCAGACCTCCCCCTCCCTCCCCAGTTTGAATATCATTGGTGGCCAGTGTGCGCCCCTGGCCCCCCCTCCCTCTATTGTATTAATATCATTGGTGGCCAGTGCGGCCCCCCCTCCCTCCCTTTATTGTATTATCATTGGTGGCCAGTGTGCGGGCCCCCCCTCCCTCCCTCTATTGTATTATCATTGGTGGCTAGTGTGCGGCCGCCTCCCTCCCTCTATTGTATTAATATTATTGGTGGCCAGTGGCCAGTTTATTCGTTGTTTTCATTAAATTGAATGCTCAAAAAATGTTTTGTCTCACTCCCATTTCTTCTTGTTGCATGTTGAAGCTCTACTTGGAACCTTGTTAAGATCCAGCCATGCTAAATATGATTTTTTTTGCCATTTTGCAAGTGGTCTTAAACTTTTGATCAGGACTGTATCTCCCTAATAACACACTGGGTAAATGCAGTGGCGGCTGGGCCTGAGGCGGACAGCAGTTTGGTGCATGTCCTTCCACCACTGAGGATAGCAGGGCGGTTCAGTTTGCCTCCTGTTGCTTCCTCCACCTACTCCGCTTCCTCATCCTCTACTGCCTCCTCATCCGGTCAGCGTAACACCTTCACCACCAACTTCAGCACAGCCAGGGGTAAATGACAGCAGGCAGTTTTAAAACGTATCTGTTTGGGGGACAAACCCCACACCGAGCAGGAGCTGTGGACGGGCATGGAACAACAGACCGATGAGTGGTTGGTGCCAGTGAGCCTAAACTTTTGATCAGCTGAAAAACAGCCTGTTTCAGTTTATTCATTGTTTTCAATAAATTTTTTTTTTTTCATGAGTATATTTAAAAATGTCATTTAATGTTTGTGTGTCGTTAAAAGATATCAACACTATCCACTATAACAGACATCTACAGCACCCCACCCCCTTAACAGTGACCTCCACCCCTTAAACACTTGCCATCTGGGCCATTTGCCCCCTTCCTGACCAGGCCTAATTTTGCAAAACTGACATATCTCACTTTATGTGGTAATAACTTTGGAACGCCTTTACTTATCCAAGTCATTCAGAGATTGTTTTCTCGTGACATATTGTACTTTATGATAGTCATAAATTTGAGTCAATATGTTTCACCTTTATTTATGAAAAAATCCTAAATTTACCAAACATTTTGAAAAATTCGCAATTTTCTAAATTTCAATTTCTCTGCTTTTAAAACAGAAAGTGATACCTCATAAAATATTTATTACTTAACATTCCCCATATGTCTACTTTATGTTGGCATCATTTTAGAAATATCATTTTATTTTTTTAGGACGTTAGAAATTTAGAAGCAATTCTTTAAATTTTTAAGAAAATTGCCAATACCCACTTTTTAAGGGCCAGTTCGGGTCTAAAGTCTCTTTGTGGGGCCTACATAGTGGATACCCCCATAAATGACCCCATTGTAGAAACTACACCCCTCAAGTTTTTTTACAAAACTCTGTTAACCCTTTAGGCGTTCCATAAGAATTAACGGAAAATGGAGATCAAATTTTAAAATGTAACTTTTTTGGCAGATTTTACAGATTCTACGGTTTACAGAAACACCCCACATGTGGTCATAAACTGCTGTATAGGCACACGGCAGGGCGCAGAAGAAAAGGAACTCCACGTGGTTTTTAGATGCCATGTCCCATTTGAAGCCCCCTGATGCACCCTTACAGTAGAAACTCCCAAGAAGTGATCCCATTTTGGAAACTAGGGGATAAGGTGCCAGTTTAATTGCTACTATTTTTGGGTACATATGATTTTTTTTGTCATTCATTATAACACTTTATGGGGCAAGGTCACCAAAAAATGGGTTGTTTTAGCACGGTTTCTATTTATTTATTTTTACAGCATTCACCTGAGGGGTTCAGTCAAGTGACATTTTTATAGAGCAGATTGTTACGGACGTGGCGATACCTAATATATATACTTTTTCTTATTTATTAAAGTTTTACACAATAATAGCATTTTTGAAACAAAAAAAAATATGTTTTAATGTGTCCATGTTCTGAGAGCTATAGTTTTTTATTTTTTGAGAGATTTTCTTATGTAGGAGCTCATTTTTTGCGGGATGAGGTGACGATTTTATTGGTACCATTTTGTGGGACATATGCATTTTTGATCACTTGGTGTTGCACTTTTTGTGATGTAAGGTGACAAAAATTGGTCGTTTTGACACAGTTTTTTTTTTTTACGGTGTTCACCCGAGGGGTTAGGTCATGTGATATTTTTATAGAGCTGGTTAACATTTTCTTTTTATTCCTTACTTGGGGATTTTTTTTACATGTGAAAACTTATTTATTTTTTATTTTTTTTCATTTTTTTTTTCAACACTTTATTTTTTTATTTTACACTTTTCGTCCCCCATAAGGTCATACAAGACCTCTGGGGGACATTTACTTCACTTTTTCAATATTTTTTTCACTGTTGATTTCTCCTGTAACTGGGGCTGACATAGTAGCCCCAGTTACAGGAAAAATACACCCACCAGAGAGGCTGTACAGCGCTGTACAGCCTCAATGCAGGGCTGATCGAGGTCTGTGAAATGTGTATGCAGCGATCTAGAAGGCAGGGACACCTGGGCACTGTCCCTGCCTTCTCTTAGGGTTGCCCTGCTGTCACTGACAGCGGGCAATCCGATCAGCAGCTGCACGATTAGTGTGCAGCTGCAGTTTCTTAACGGATGTTTTAAAACGTCCATTCAGAAATAGAGATCTACCTCCCGGACGTTTATATCCTATGGGCGGACGGGAGGTGGTTAACACTGACCCCCCACAGTGCCCCGTCCCTCAAAATTGGACCTGCACAGTAGCCCACCCCCTTAACTTTTACCTTTACAGCAGCCTTCCTCTTTAACAGTGAGTTTCATGGCACACCACCCCCTTGACAGTGACCCCCACAGTGGCCTTTACAGCAATCTGACCCTTAACACTGACCTCCATAGCGGACCATCACCTTAGCTGTGACCTCCACAGCAGCCTAACCCTAGGGTTGGCTTAGTGGGACCTGGGGGTTTTAAGTTTGTCTTTTGAGGGTGGAGACATTGCGGCAGGGGGCGTGTCTGGGGTTCTTCCTGCAAGAGTGACGCCCCTCTGGGCACCTTACTGGCTAATTTGCATACTAAATAAACTGGATTTTCAGAGGATAAAAACATCTATTGCCGGAACAAAGGCACATCTTGAAATAAGGTACTAAGTGCTATTAGGTCATGACTTTACTTCGATAGCAGTTATCCTGGTGACAGATTTCCTTTAAAGCTCTCCTACAGCAGAGAAGAAAAATGGCTTGGTTGTTATGGAAACCTGGAGTAAAACTATGTGGAGGCTAACGGCCTGCGAGCTTCTATTGGCTGATAAGGGTCATGTGACCAAGCTTCTATTTGCTCATGCATTTTTTGGGAATATCTCAGGAACGGTACGTCTTAGAGAGGTGAGACTTGGTCTAAAACCTTCCCGGACACCTGATGTACCTGTGTGCCAAATTTTGCAATTGTAAATGCGACAGTGCAGATTCCTTTAGCGGACATACATACACACACATACACTCAGCTTTATATATTATATATACAGGTCCTTCTAAAAAAAATTGCATATTGTGATAAAGTTCATTATTTTCTGTAATGTACTGATAAACATTAGACTTTCATATATTTTAGATTCATTACACACAACTGAAGTAGTTCAAGCCTTTTATTGTTTTAATATTGATGATTTTGGCATACAGCTCATGAAAACCCAAATTTCCTATCTAAAAAAATTAGCATATTTCATCCGACCAATAAAAGAAAAGTATTTTTAATACAAAAAAAGTCAACCTTCAAATAATTATGTTCAGTTATGCACTCAATACTTGGTCGGGAATCCTTTTGCAGAAATGACTGCTTCAATGCGGCGTGGCATGGAGGCAATCAGCCTGTGGCACTGCTGAGGTGTTATGGAGGCCCAGGATACTTCGATAGCGGCCTTAAGCTCATCCAGAGTGTTGGGTCTTGCGTCTCTCAACTTTCTCTTCCCAATATCCCACAGATTCTCTATGGGGTTCAGGTCAGGAGAGTTGGCAGGCCAATTGAGCACAGTAATACCATGGTCAGTAAACCATTTACCAGTGGTATTGGCACTGTGAGCAGGTGCCAGGTCGTGCTGAAAAATGAAATCTTTATCTCCATAAAGCTTTTCAGCAGATGGAAACATGAAGTGCTCCAAAATCTCCTGATAGCTAGCTGTATTGACCCTGCCCTTGATAAAACACAGTGGACCAACACCAGCAGCTGACATGGCACCCCAGACCATCACTGACTGAGGGTACTTGACACTGGACTTCAGGCATTTTGGCATTTCCCTCTCCCCAGTCTTCCTCCAGACTCTGGCACCTTGATTTCCGAATGACATGCAAAATTTGCTTTCATCCGAAAAAAGTACTTTGGACCACTGAGCAACAGTCCAGTGCTGCTTCTCTGTAGCCCAGGTCAGGCGCTTCTGCCGCTGTTTCTGGTTCAAAAGTGGCTTGACCTGGGGAATGCGGCACCTGTAGCCCATTTCCTGTACACGGTGGCTCTGGATGTTTCTACTCCAGACTCAGTCCACTGCTTCCGCAGGTCCCCCAAGGTCTGGAATCGGTCCTTCTCCACAATCTTCCTCAGGGTCCGGTCACCTCTTCTCGTTGTGCAGCGTTTTCTGCCACACTTTTTCCTTCCCACAGACTTCCCACTGAGGTGCCTTGATACAGCACTCTGGGAACAGCCTATTCGTTCAGAAATTTCTTTCTGTGTCTTACCCTCTTGCTTGAGGGTGTCAATGATGGCCTTTTGGACAGCAGTCAGGTTGGCAGTCTTACCCATGATTGCGGTTTTGAGTAATGAACCAGGCTGGGAGTTTTTAAAAGCCTCAGGAATCTTTTGCAGGTGTTTAGCGTTAATTAGTTGATTCAGATGATTAGGTTAATAGCTCGTTTAGAGAACCTTTTCATGATATGCTAATTTTTTTTGGAATTTTGGGTTTTCATGAGCTGTATGCCAAAATCATCAATATTAAAACAATAAAAGGCTTGAACTACTTGAGTTGGTGTGTAATGAATCTAAAATATATGAAAGTCTAATGTTTATCAGTACATTACAGAAAATAATGAACTTTATCACAATATGCAAATTTTTTGAGAAGGACCTGTATATATATATATAAAGCTGAGTGTATGTGTGTGTATGCCACGCCCCCAATTCAGTTAGGACACGCCCCCTCCCACTAGCACTCCAAGATAGCATCTCTTAGAAAACCTTTAAACAGTTTACCCACGACAGATGTTAAACTTAACGGCCTATAGTTTCCGGGCTCTGTTTTTGGACCCTTTTTAAATACTGGCACTACATTTGCTATGCGCCAATCCTGTGGAACACTTCCTGTCAGTATAGAGCCCTTACATTTCAGAAATAAGGGTCTGGCTATGACATTACTTAATTTTCTTAGGATACGGGGGTGTATGCCATCTGGTCCTGGCGATTTGTTTATTTTAATCTTTTTAAGATGCTGCTGTACTTCTTCCTGGGTCAGACAGGGCACTTTTAATGGGGAATTAACTTTTAAATTCTGCATTTCATCTGACAGTTTATTTTCTTCAGTGACTAGAGTGGAGAAAAAAAATATTTAATAACTTTGCTTTCTCCTCATCGCTCTCTGCAACTCCCCCCTCATTACTCTGTAGAGGGCCGACACCTTCAGATTTATTTTTAGCATTTATATAATTTTAGGGTTAGTTTTGCTCTCTTTGGCAATTAATCTCTCGGTCTCTAGTTGGTCTACTTTTATTAATTTTTTACATATTAAATTTTTTTTCCTTTCCCAGTACTTCCTGTACCCTCCTGTTTTAGTGATTTAAATGCTTTCTTTTTGTCACTTATTGCTTTCTTTACAGTTCTATTTATCCACATTGGTGTTTTTCTTGTTCTTTAACCTTTTATTCCCATAAGGTATGTACCTTTCACAATTAGATTTTAGGATGCTTTTAAAAATATCCCATTTTGTGGCTGTATTTTTTTATTTTTAAGGAGTTTGTCCCAGTTAGTTAGGCCTATGGCCTCTCTTAGTTGGCTAAATTTAGCTTTTTTGAAGCTTGATATTTTTGTTCCTCCCTGAAGAAACACTTTTCTTACTGATAATTAGAAGGTTATTACTTTATGGTCACTATTTTCCAGGTGTCCCCTGACCTGCACATCTATTGTTCTGTCTGGTCTATTGGTTAACCCCTTCTACCCCGGGCCAGTTTTCACTATTCTGCCCAGGCCATTTTTTGCAATTCTGACATGTCTCTTTATGTAATAGCTTTGGAACATTTTTACTTATCCAAGCCATTATGAGATTGTTTTCTCGTGACACATTGTACTTCATGATAGTCATAAATTTGAGTATATATATTACACCTTCATTTGTGAAAAAATCCCAAATTTACCAAAAATGCTTAAAAATTCCCAAATTTTCAAATTTACATTTCTCTATTTTTATAATAGATAGTGATACCTCATATAATAGTTATTACTTTACATTTACCACATGTCTACTTCATGTTTGAATCATTTTGAAAATGACATTAAAAATTTTGGGGACGTTAGAAGGCTTAGAAGTTTAGAAGCAAATCTTGAAATTTTTCAGAAAATTTCCAAAACCCACCTTTTAAGGACCAGTTCAGGTCTCAAGTCACTTTGTGGGGCATACAATAGAAACCTCCCAAAAATGACCCAATTTTAGAAACTACACCCCTCAAGGTATTCAAAACTGATTTTACAAACTTTTTTTAACCCTTTAGGTGTTCCACAAGAATAAATGGAAAATTTGAAATTTCAGAATTTCACTTTTTTGGCAGATTTTACTCCATTTTATTCAGTAGCAAAGCAAGGGTTAACTGATTCTGCGGTTTATAGAAACACCCCACATGTGGTCCTAAACTGCTGTATGGCCTCATGACAGTGCGCAGAAGGAAAGGAACGCCATATGGTTTTTGGAAGGGAGATTTAGCTGAGCTGGTTTTTAGAGGCCATGTCCCATTTGAAGCCCCCCTGATGCACCCCTACAGTAGAAACTCAAAAAAGTGATCACATTTTGGAAACTATGGGATAAGGTGCAAATTTTATTGGTACTATTTTGGGGTACTCTATATTATGTTTTTTGTGAGACAAGGTAACCCAAAAATTTATGTTTTGGCACAGTTTTGATTTTTAACAAAATTCATCTGACAGGTTAGGTCATGCACTATTTTTATAGAGCAGGTTGTTACATACGGAAAGATATCAAATATGTCTACTTTCTATGTTTGTTTCAGTTTTACATAATAAAGCATTTGTGAAAAAAAAAATTATCTCCATTTTCTGAACGCCCTATTTTTTTTATTTTTCTGCCGATCATCTTGTGCAGGGGCTCGTTTTTTGCAGTAAGAGTTGCCGTTTTTATTGGTATAATTTTTGGGTACATATGCTTTTTTGTTTATTCATTATTACACTTTATGGGGCAAGGTGACCAAAGAAAAAAAATTGTTGTTTTGGTGCAGTTTTTATTCATTTATTTTTACAGCGTTTACCTGAGGGATTAGGTCATGTGACTTTTTTTATAGAGCAGATCGTTACGGACGTGGCAATACCTAATATGTCTACTTTTTCTTATTTATTTAAGTTTTGCACAATAATAGCATTTTTGAAACTGAAATAATGATGTTTTAGTGTATCCGTAGTCTGAGAGCCAGCCTTTTTATTTTTTTGACCGATTGTCTTAGGTAAGGTCTCATTTTTTGCGGAATGAGGTGATTGATTGGTAATATTTTGGGGGGTATAAGCCTATTTGATCGCTTGGTGTTGCAATTTTTGTGATGTAAGGTGACAAAAATAGCTCTTTTTTTTATACAGTTTTTATTATTATTTTTTTACGGTGTCCACCCGAGGGTTTAGTTAATGTGATATTTTTATAGAGCAAGTTGTTATGGTCGCGGCGATACCTAATATGTCTACTTTCTGTTATTTATTTCACTTTAACACAGTAATTTTGTGTCTCCATTGTCAGAGAGTGATAGCTTTTTTATTTTTTGACCGATTGTCTTAGGTAGGGCATTATTTTTTGTGGGATGAGGTGACTGTTTGATTGGTACTATTTTGGGGGGCATATGCCTTTTTGATCGCTTGGTGTTGCACTTTTTGTGATGTAATTTAAACACTCCTCCAACCTTCTAGCCATCTTCTCCCCCAACACAGCTGCCCATTCCCCATTGAGGTGTAGCCCATCCCTACGATACAACCTGTAGCCAACAATGAATTCGTCCCAGTTCTCCAGGAACCCAAACCCCTCCTTTCTACACAAGTTCTTGAGCCACTTGTTAACCTCCATAATCTCCCGCTGCCTTTCTTGTGTGGCTCATGGTACCAGTAGTATTTCAGAAAATACTACCTTTGAGGTCATTGCCCTAAGCTTTTGACATAAATCCCTAAAATCATTTTTAAGGACGCTCCACCTACCTCTAACTCTATCATTGGTTCCAATATGGACCATGACAGCTGGATCTTCTCCATCCCCTCCCAGTCTGGCCTGCCCTGCTCTCCTGGTCCCCTGCTTACTGGAGCTGACATTCCCCTGACTGACAGCTGAAGTGTCTGGCTGCAGCAGTGCTCTCACTGAACTGACCTCCTCCACACACACACATCTACCCCATAGTGTGCTTGCTCAGTGAGGAGCAAACTCTTTTCCAAGTTATCAACGCTTCTCAGTGTTGAAATTCGCCCGTTTATATGAGTAGGTCCTGCCGGCAGCTCCATTCTAGTCATGTCAGCAGTGATCTGTCTAGATTGCTCCTGGTAGATCCTACATCCAGCAACTCCATTCCAGCCTCCTCACTGCTGAACTGCCTAGAGTGGAGTTGCTGTATGGAGAGGATCTGCCAGGAGCAACTCCAATCTAGACGAAACCATTGTTACCAGTAGTAGGAGGCCTGTTACCAGACGTCTCTGGTGATAGCTGGCTGCTGGTGTACCTGTGTGTACCAGCATAGGAACAGGACGAGTCACGTGGGAGCAGACATGTTTCTCATGGGCAGAAGCTAGCCATATGTGTAATACTAATGATGTGTGTGGTTCGAATCAAACTCTGACACACCTGCTTGCAGTTTATGTGTCGGCCATGTCCCAGAAACACTGTAACCGATTATTCATGAAGGTCTTCCAGCAATGTCTTCCTAGTGGTTCTTCACCAGATGATCATATAGCGGGCGTGGTCTGAACCTTAGGGCACATGGGAAAATGTTGGAACACTGGAGTAAATGGAGGTTATTTACTAACATTTTTGCACCAGTTTTTACTGTAAAAAAAAAAAAAAGTCACAAGACCCCTTTGTGTGACTTTTTAAACGTCCGTGGAAAAAAATATTGTCTGAAGAGCGTTTTTATGACGTCTTAGCCACTTGGGAGTCTGCCCCGTCTGCCACGTCGGGGAAACAGGCATAAATGTTACCGAAAATATACTCCAGTCAGGAGCTGGAGTAGATTTTGAGGCACACAGACAGCCTAAGGCTACATGCACATGACCGTGCCGTTTTTTGCGGTCCACAAACCGCGGATCCGCAAAAAACGGAAGCCGCCCGTATGCCTTCCACAATTAACGGAACAGGCAGCCCATTGTAGACATACCTATTTTTGTCCACAAAACGGACAAGAATAGGACATGCTGTATTTTTTTTGTGGGCCCTCGGAACGGAGCAACGGATGCGGACAGCACACGGAGTGCTGTCTGCATCTTTTGCGGCCCCATTGAAGTATAAAGATAAAAGTGGTACAATATCGACTATAAATGAGTATAAATGAATAATGGAAGCTCTTAGCGCACATACGTGTCGGGCCCATCTACCAGGCGTCAAGGTGGCTTCTGCAGATGGGTCCCTATCACTAAAGATACTGCCTCACTTTGGACTTAAGCCTACAATATTCAGGGCAGTGTAGGAACCAGCTACAAACGTACTCTGCTCAGAAGTCCCAGGTAGATGGCCGTGTCCAGTCTAAAAGGGGTGCCACCCCCAATATATTGCAAGAAAATTTAGACTAAATTTATTATTTAGCCCATCTGCGGAGCCTGGTAGATGGGCCCGACACGTATGTGCGCTAAGAGCTTCCATTATTCATTTATAGTCGGTATTGTACCACTTTTATCTAGAATGACCCCCATTTCTTAGCTCTATTGTTTGTATATATAACGGTGTGCAGCCATTTTGTTTTTTGTAATTATGTTTGCTTCATGGATATGCACATGTGATCCTGAAGGTTTTAGTCTAAATTTTCTTGCAGCTATATAGCTGATGCATTGTGAACTAGATCCCATTCTGCCATTTTAACACTTTGGGGGGTGGGCCCAATTCTGAGTTTTGCTATGGGGCCCCATAATTACTATGTACGCTCCTGCCCAGATACTGTATGTCTGCGAAGAGGTAAGACCGTTCCCTTATTCTACAGTGGATATAAAAAGTCTACACACCCTGTTAAAATGTCAGGTTTCTGTAATGTAAAATTAGACAAAGATAAATCATTTCAGAACTTTTTTTTTCCACCTTTAATGTGACCTATAAACTGTACAACTCAATTGAAAAACAAACTGAAATCTTTTAGGTAGAAGGAAGAAAAAATATTAAAATAAAATAATATGGTTGCATAAGTGTGCACGCCCTTAAACTAATACTTTGTTGAAGCACCTTTTGATTTTATTACAGCACTCAGTCTTTTTGGGTATGAGTCTATCAGCATGGCACATTTTGACTTGGCAAGATTTTCCCACTCTTCTTTGCAAAAACATTCCAAATCTGTCAGATTGCGAGGGCATCCCCTGTGCACAGCCCTCTTCAGATCAACCCACAGATGTTCAATCGGATTCAGGTCTGGGCTCTGGCTGGGCCAATCCAAAACTTTAATCTTCTTCTGGTGAAGCCATTCCTTTGTTGATTTGGATGTATGCTTTGGGTCATTGTCATGCTGAAAGATGAAGTTCCTCTTCATGTTCAGCTTTCTAGCAGAAGCCTGAAGGTTTTGTGCCAATATTGACTGGTATTTGGAACTGTTCATAATTCCCTCTAGCTTAACTAAGGCTGAAGAAGTTCCAGCTGAAGAAAAAGAGCCCCAAAGCATGATGCTGCCACCACCATGCTTCACTGTGGGTATGGTGTTCTTTTGGTCATGTGCAGTGTTGTTTTTGCACCAAACATATCTTTTGGAATTATGGCCAAAAAGTTGAACCTTGGTTTCATCAGACCATAACACCTTTTCCCACATGCTTTTGGGAGACTTCAGATGTGTTTTTGCAAAATGTAGCCTTGCTTGGATGTTTTTCTTCGTCTTGCCACTCTACCCCATAGCCCAGACATATGAAGAATACGGGAGATTGTTGTCACATGTACCACACAACCAGTACTTGCCAGATATCCCTGCAGCTCCTTTAATGTTGCTGTAGGCCTCTTGGTAGCCTCCCAGATCAGTTTTCTTCTCGTCTTTTCATCAATTTTGGAGAGACGTCCAGTTCTTGGAAATGTCACTGTTGTGCCATATTTTCTCCACTTGATGATAACTGTCTTCACTGTGTTCCATGGTATCTCAAATGCCTTGGAAATTATTTTGTACCCTTCTCCTGACTGATACCTTTTAACAATGAGATCCCTCTGATGCTTTGGAAGCTCTCTGTGGACCATGGCTTTTGCTGTGGGATGCGACTAAGAAAATTTCAGGAAAGACCAACTAGAGCAACAAGAGGCACTTTAAATGATGGCAGGTGTATGCTGACTCCTATTTAACACAATTTTGAATGTGATTGCTTAATTCTGAACACAGCTACATCCCCAGTTATAAGAGGGTGTGCACACTTATGCAACCACATTATTTTTTTGTTTTTTTTGTTTTCTTCCCTTCACCTAAAATATTTCAGTTTGTTTTTCAATTGAGTGGTACAGTTTATAGGTCACATTAAAGGTAGAAAAAGTTCTGAAATGATTTATCTTTGTCTCATTTTTTTACAGCACAGAACCCTGACATTTTAACAGGGGTGTGTAGACTTTTTATATCCACTGTATTTGCGCACTGGTATAAACTGTACAATTTGTTGCTATTATCTATACTATTTACTTTTTGGGCTATATTTTACCTTATGTACTATTACAAGTTAAGTGTTACTGTGAGGGCCACCCTCCAACTGTGAATTCAGATTTGATTATTGGTTGCCCAATCTCAATACCATTATAACCAGAAGAACCATAAGTGACTTTGGTTGTGTTATTGTTTGCCATAGACATAGCAGCAGCAGGAAGAGAGAAGGAAGATAGCATGTGTACACTGTCTCCTCATACAGCTGATCGGCGGGGGTGTCGGACCCCCGCTGATCTGATATTGATGACCTATCCTGAGTATAAGTCATCAATATTAAAAGCCCGGAGAACCCCTTTAAATCCACTGTCCAAAATTTGAGATAAAATTATTTGCTAAAAATAAGAAACCTTTTGAGGCTGGTATTCTTTATCTGTCACACTTTTATCCTTCTTTGGCTTCACTGTACGCCCTGGAGACCTGATTGCTCATACATTCACCACACTGATGCATTATAATATATTTCCATATTAACTAGCATCAGAAGCACTGTTCACAATAATGCACTGTGGCTTTCATTTCTGTATAGAAGATAACGTACAGCAGGATAATTGTAATATACATTGTGAAGCTCTACTGTACACGCTAATCTAGTTAGCGTTGCTTCATGAATGATTAAGAAGGGAGTGACTGTGTTTTCCATAAACGAGAGTTATCATTCTAGGTTTGAAGTACCCTGTGATGTTTTGTGATGTGTATGGAAAAAAAAAAGTCGATCAAAATCATTATTTACATATAGAATGTAAGTGTTTGATGTGAATGACATTATTTATTTTATTTTATGTTGTTTTGATCAAATACCATATGTAAAAAAATGTTTTGCAAATATCTCTTAGGCCTTTTTTATGCACCCAGCCTTTGATCTTACTCTTTGATGCGTGGCAGCTCATCTTGAGAACTATTGTAATTTGCATTTGAATGACCTTTATTTGAGACCATTACCTCAAGAGGAAACCTAAGCTACTAACATATAACTTCAAACCTTGGCTATATTATTTGTCAGTTGGGAGATGAGAAACAACAAGGTAAGAATAAAGGATACAGATGGCCAAGTTCACTTCAAAATGGCAAGTGATGAAATTATGCCAACATATTGTTTGCCATGGAGACTCTACTAGTGATTTATGCTAAAACGTTAAAGGGGTTGTCTCACTTCAGTAAGTTGCATTTATCATGTAGAGAAAGTTAATACAAGCCACTTACTAATATATTGTTATTATCCATATTGCTTCCTTTGCTGGCTGGATTCATTTTTCCATCACATAATACACTGCTCGTTTCCATGGTTACAGACCACCATGCAATCCATCAGTGGTGGTCGTACTTGCACACTATAGGAAAAAGCACTAGCCTATGTGTGCACCCATGTTCCTGGCCACCAGAGAGGCTCAGGCTTTTTCCTATAGTGTGCAAGAACGACCACCACTGATGGATTGCGTCTGTAACCATGGAAACGAGCAGTGTATAATGTGATGGAAAAATGAATCCAGCCAGCAAAAAAAAGGCAATATGGACAATAACAATACTTTAGTAAGTGCCTGGCACTAAATTTCTTTACATGATAAATGCCACTTACTGAAGTGAGACACCCATTTAAGTAGTTTTTTCCAATCAGATTTTATGATATGCTAATCAAATACAAAATAAATAATTTATTATAACTAATTGTGTAGGAATACATAAGTAGTAATAACGGACATAGCATGACTGTACCAGTCATGGCAACCAGTATAAATACAAAAAAACACCTATAAATATAGAGTATAAAATACCAAATCTTTATTGTTACGAAAACAACATATTAATAAAAGACATATATATATATATATATATATATATATATATGCATGGCAATGCAGACACAACAATGATAACAGACTATCAGTGGCATATCAATACAGTAAATGCAGTAAGTCCCATGTACCCCTGGCGAATACCAAAGAGATAACCGCTCAATAGATCCTGATAAAGTGCATTAGATAGGGATAAGCATAGGAGAGATAGCTGCCCAATGTATACAGACCAGATAGTCCTGACCCCGACGCGTGTTTCGCTGTCGCTTTCTCAGGGGATCATAGCTATATAGTAAATACAGACGGATACAACCCAGATATTTCTCAAAAGGCAAGCATCATGCGTAGCAACATGACATGGTAGGTCAATTCCAAACATGACAATGTGAAAGACCCAGCATAGAAACCCAAACAACACAAAAGAACAGTTAAAACAATAAATAGAGTGATCGCAATACTATGACTCGGTTAACATCTGCGTTTCACCCGGTCACTGTATTCAGTATATTTGGATCCCCACCAAATCCTATTACAGTGAATGGGGATCTGGTGGTGCACGGTGATATCTGGCTGTGCCGGATGCAGTGAATCCAGTCTGTTGCTCTGCCGGAAGAGACTGCCAGAGTTCACATCGCATATGTGAACATGGCCTACCCATCCACCTAGGAATACTGGTAAGACAAACATCAATATCAAATGAATCAACGCCATTGTTAACCATGTCCAAGGGCCTATTTGCATGTATAATGACCTATTTTGGCCATCTTATAACAGAAACATATAAAAAATTAACGTTATCGAAGTTAAACCCTATCGAAGTTCAAGAAAGAGAACTATTAACACTTGAATCCCAAGGAGGCACAAGATCCACATAGTTAGGGAGACTGCAACTGCCTTAAGATTATTTCATAAACTTAATGACCTTAGCCCAGTGTCTCTAAATGTATTGATATTGCCTTATCAGGTGATCAAATGTACCTGGTTCTAACTAACATTTTGGACAAATATCTTTTCTACCCGAACAATATTTAGCAACCCTAGCTGTAGTTAAATAATCTTGATGAATGATAGATAATTGAGAAGCTCTTTCAAATCTTTTAGAAGTTTTCATTTGCACCATGGGAATATCATCCTATTTCTCTGTAAATAAATCTTCCACCACTACCTCCCACTTAGACATAAACTGGGTACTATTATCCTACTCTGGCTGAAAGCCAGAAGGCATCTGTAAAACATAGGCATACTACCTTTCAAAACAAGAGGCAATATAGGAAACTCAGGGTATATAACTGTCTCAGAGCCAGACTAAGTAAGCTAAGTATGTCATAACTGAACGTATCGGAACAGCATGAATTTCTGTTTCAGAGTCTGGAACAATTTAGGTCCACCATTACCTGGGATTTGACCAAGGTATTGTATACCAAAGCCAAGCTACACATTAGGGTCAGAAAGGGAGAGAAGTTCTGGTAATTGAGTATTAGACCAAAGCGGAACGTAGGCATGATGTGAAGGATAATAGCCGTCATATATGCATAATAGAATTAGGACAGGAGCCCAAACCTGTCTAGCCTGCTGTAGTATAAAGTTAGATTTAAAGGAAGAGAGGGTGCTCTCCGAGCAGCATACCTGTGGTCAATGATGGAAGTGAGCAACTCATCGATCACTAGCGCCTAAACTCTCTGCTGCTCCAAGCCTCCCTAGGTAATAAGGTAAGAAAGTTGAGCCACAAGATAGTAGAGTTGAACACCAGTTAATGCTGTCCCTCTGCAATCCCAGGGGTTCTGCATTATATGTCAAGGAAGTTTGGATCTCCCTTCACGCCACTGGAAGGAGAAGAGAAGGGAATCAAACTTTTGAAAAAGTGTTCCGAAAATGTATATAGGGGCCTGAAGCATAACATGTAATATTTTTGGCATAAGTATCATTTTCGTGAGATTAATACGACTTACCAGCGACGAAGGCAGCCAGGCCTATATTCGAGTCTTAGCTTACACATGCTCTAAAAGCAGAAGACATTCTTATTTGTAAAGTCTGTGAACTATTTAATGACCTGAATTCCTAGATATGTCAAGGAGCTGCACCACTGCAGTGGCAGAGTGGTTTGCTCAGGCGTCCTAGGGAAGGAATCTAAGGGCGTAATAAGGGATTTATCCCAATCAATTTTTAGTCTGGAGAAAAGGCCAAGCTGTTCAGTTAGAAGCAGAGGAACAGCCTGACAGAGTTTATCGTATCTGGCATAGCCATATATTACTTTTCCCCACCAGATCCCATTGACTATAATAAGACTGCGAGATACAAGACCATATTATCTGCATAGAGACTCACTTGCTCCTCCAACCCATATTTGGGCAAGCCAAGAATGCATGGGTCTCCACACAAGCATTCTGCAACGGGCTCCACTGAAACAGCATATAGGATGGAAGACAAGATGCATTCTTGGTGGGTACCTTGATCTAAAGGAAAGGAATCTGTTAACCAGACAGTATCATAAATGTGAACACAGGGCAAAAAAAAAAGCCTATAAACGGCCCATCGATATGACCATTCAACAGAATGAAAGGCTTTCGCAGCATCTAATGAGACTATAACTCTAGAGGCAGTGTTATTGTGACAAGCCTGAATGTTAAATAATAAACGGAGAACACAAAAACTAAAAAAAATGTAAATTTACTTCGGGAGGCGGTTATTTAAATATGGCGCCTGCTCACAAGAGCAGCGGGCGCCATAGCCACCAGGTGCCAGCTGTTTTAAACAGCAGACACCCGGGGCCAATATATGCCATCAATGTTGACATCAATCGCACACCTCTTAACCTCTTTTGACTTCAACATCTGGGAGCTCAAAAACCAGGAGCGCAATCATTCCGTATGTGCATTGGCTCCCCCTAGTGGGGATTGGGAGAGCTAGATAGTGTGTGCGGCAGCCTTGGTCCTCCTGAATGATGGCTGCCGCAGCTATGCTCCTATAAAGACCTTGTGGCAGGGCTCCATAGGAACACAGTAAAATTCTCCTAGACTTTAATGCTAATGCATTTGAGTCTAAGAGAGAGTAAAAAAAAAAGTTTGCAAATATAAAAAAATATATAAAAATTCAAATCACCCCTTTTTCCTCAAAATAAAAAGATAGACAATTAAAAAAAATACACATCATAGGCATCGCAGCATGTGAAAACGCCCGTACAGCAAATGGCGTAATGGGAAAAAATTGACAATTCACTATTTTTTTGGTCACTTCATTTCCCCCAAAAAATTGAATAAAAAGTGATCAAAAAGTCATGCACACTCCAAAATTGTATCAATAAAAACTAAAGATTATCCTGTAAAAAAAAATGAGTTCTCACACAGCTCTGTACACATAAAAAAGACATAGGGGTCTTATTAAGGCAATGCAAAGAAAAAAAGTTTTTCCAAAGATTTTTTTTTCAGTATTAAACTATTATAAAGTAAAACTATATAAATTTAATATTGTTGTAATGGTACTGACTCAGAGAATATAGGTAACAGGTCAGTTTTAATGCATAGGAACACCGTAAACACTGTAAAAACAAAACCCATAAAACTGTGTTGAAATTGTTTTTTTTTTATTATTCCACCCCATTTCTATTTTTTTCCCATCTTCCCACTGCATCATTTGCAACAGTAAATGGTGCCATTAGAAAGTACAACTTCTCCCTCAAAAAACAAGTCCTTATAGGGCTATGTGAATGGAAAAATAAAAAAACTTATGGCTCTGGGAAGTTGGAAGAAAAAAATGCGGAAAATCACCGGTCCTGAAGGAGTTAAGGTTGCCAGCTAAAATCTTTGCCAGAATTGAAATAACCATTTTTAAAAAGGAAATTGGATGATACAAGTCATATTTATTGGGATCTTTTTCAGGTTTGGGGAGAATGATATTCACTTAGTAGAAAGAAGGTGGAAGAGTTCACACTCAAGCTCTAGTAAACCTGGATTTTAAATGAGAGAGTCTGAAAATCTCTTATCTCTTATATATATATATATATATATATATATATATATATATATATAAAAAATTGTTTCTGTCTGTCTGGAAGTTCTTTATGCGCGACCAAACAACTGGACTGATCTTCACCAAATTTGGCACACAGGTACATTAGGTGTTCGGGATGGTTTTAGACCGAGTCTCAGCTCTCTAGGACTTACAGTTCCTGAGATATTCCCCAAAAATTACCTGCATTAGCCAATAGAAGTCAGCAAGCCTTTCACTTAAATCCAAACTAGCAGTTACGCGGTCACATGTCCCTTATTAGCCAATAGAAGCTTGCAGGTCCTACTCCAGGATGCCATAACAACTGATCACATGTTTTAGCAGTTCGCAGGTCCTTAAAGGGAGTCTGTCAGCAGATTTACCCCTTTTTAACAGTTGCCATTATGCTGTAGCCGCAAAACAGACGATTAACACGGTACCTTTAAACGCTTTGGTGGACTTTTAAATCTGCAAAAAACGAACTTTGATGAGGGCTCGCAAGTGCCCAGGGCGGAGTCCACCGTGTTGGAGCCCAGGCAGCTCTGCCTCTTCGGCTCTTATCCCCGCCCAGCCTCCTCCTCTGCTCGCCTATCTGTTGTCTCTCCCCCTCAGCGAGATCCCGCGCCGACGCGATGACTTCCTTGGCCGGGGCATGCGCATAAGCTACTGCGATGCCGTGTCAGCAATGGGCATGGCAGTGCGCATGCCCCGGCCAAGGAAGTTATCGCGTCGGCGCGGGATCTCGCTGAGGGGGAAAGACAACAGATAGGCGAGCAGAGGAGGAGGCTGGGCGGGGATAAGAGCCGAAGAGGCAGAGCTGCCTGGGCTCCAACACGGTGGACTCCGCCCTGGGCACTTGCGAGCCCTCATCAAAGTTCGTTTTTTGCAGATTTAAAAGTCCACCAAAGCGTTTAAAGGTACCGTGTTAATCGTCTGTTTTGCGGCTACAGCATAATGGCAACTGTTAAAAAGGGGTAAATCTGCTGACAGACTCCCTTTAAATATTCAGTCATATGACGTATGACGGCATAACTACACTGCTACATGCATAGGGGCTAGGGGCCACTATTAAAGGGGCAGGCACTGTGTAAGTCACTGTTAAAGGGGCTAGCACTGTGAAGGTCACTGTTAAAGGGGTGGTCAATGTTAAAAGGGCGGTCACTGTTAAAAGGGTGGTCAATGTTAAAAGGGCGGGCACTGTGGAGGTCACTGTTAAAGGGGTGGTCAATGTTAAAAGGGCGGGCACTGTGGAGGTCACTGTTAAAGGGGAGGCCACTATGAAGGTCACTGTTAAAGGGGTTGTCAATGTTAAAGTGGCGGGCACTGTGGAGGTCACTGTTAAAGAGGTGTTCAATGTTGAAAGGGCGTTCACTGTGAAGGTAACTGTTAAAGGGGCTGGCCACTGTGGAGGTCACTGTTAAAGAGGAGGGCCATGTGGAGGTCACTGTTAAAGAGGCAGGCACTGAGGATGTCACTGTTAAAGGGGCGAGGGTACTGTTAAAGGGAAAGGTACTGTGGAAGTCACTGTTAAAGGGGCGGGCACTGTGAAGGTCACTGTTAAAGGAGTGGTCAATGTTAAAGGGGTGGGCACTGTGCAGGTCACTGGTAAAGGCGCAGTCACTGTTAAAGGGGCGGACGCCCTGATGTCCTGGTACTTAAGGACACAGGGTGTACCTGTACCCCCTGTGTATTTCCGATCACCGCGGTCATTGAGCAGGCACCTTGGCAAAATGCGCGCGGGGGGGGGGGGTCCCGTAAACCCCCCGTGTCGTCGATCACCGCAAACCGCAGGTCAATTCAAACTCGAGGTTTGCAGCTTTTTATGTTGCGGGTGGCGGTGCCATCTGGTCCCCATGGGGCTGTAGGGGGGACCCGATGGCATGGAAGGCAGCATGATGCCTTCCTGAGGCATCGCCGCTGCCTTCCTGTGACGTGCCTGTGAGATCCAGCCCCCTGGATCTCACAGGCCGGAAGTATTGGAATGCATTGTAAAGGATTAGACCCCCAAAGTGGGACAAAAAATAAAGTGAAAAAAATAAAAGTTGAAAAAATTAAGTTTTCCCCCCAAAATTAAAAGTTTCAAGTAAAAATAAACAAATAAGCCATTTTCCCCAAATAAAGTAAAAACAAATTGCAAAAAAATTGACATATTAGGTATCGCCGCGTCCGTATCGACCAGCTCTATAAACATATCACATGACCTAACCCATCAGATGAACACCATAAAAAATATAAATGGTGCTAAACTGTGCTAAAAAAAAACAAGCAATCAAAAAGGCGTACGCCCACCAAAATAGTACCGTCACCTCATCCCGCAAAAAATGAGCCCCTACCTGAGACAATCGCTCAAAAAATACAAAAACTATGGCTCAGAATATGGAGACACTAAAACATCATTGTTTTTGTTTTAAAAAAGCTGTTATTGTGTAAAACTTACAAAAATAAATAAAAAGAATACATATTAGGTATCACCGCGTCCGCTCTATAAAAATATCACACGAACTAACCCCTCAGATGAAAAAATAAAAACTGCTAAATAAAACATTTTTTTTCACCTTACATCACAAAAAGTGTAATAGCAAGCGATCAAAAAGTCATACGCACACCAAAATAGTGCCAATCAAACCGTCATCTCATCCTGCAAAAATCATACCCTACCCAAGATAATTGCCCAAAAACTGAAAAAACTATGGCTCTTAAACTGTGGAAACACTAAAACATGATTTTTTTTGTTTCAAAAATGAAATCATTGTGTAAAACTTAAATAAAAAAATTGTATACATATTAGGTATCGCCGCGTCCGGGATAAGCAGCTCTACAAAAATAGCACATGATCTAACCTGTCAGATGAATGTTGTACATAACAAAAACAGCAATTTCTTGTTACCTTACCTCACAAAAAGTGTAATATAGAGCAACCAAAAATCATATGTACCCTGAACTAGTACCAACAAAACTGCTAAAATTTCTAAAATGGGGTCATTTTTTTGGAGTTTCTAGGGGTGCTTCAGGGGGACTTCAAATGGGACATGGTGTCAAAAAACCAGTCCAGCAAAATCTGCCTTCCAAAATCCGTATGGCATTCCTTTTCTTCTGCGCCCTGCCGTGTGCCCATTACGATCACATATGGGGTGTTTCTGTAAACTACAGAATCAGGGCCATAAATATTGAGTTTTGTTTGGCTGTTAACCCTTGCTTTGTAACTGGAAAATAAATATTAAAATGGGAAATCTACCAAAAAAGTGAAATTTTGAAATTGTATCTCTATTTTCCATTAATTCTTGTGGAACACCTAAAGGTTTAACAACGTTTGTAAAATCTGTTTTGAATACCTTAAGGGGTGTAGTTTCTTAGATGGGGTCACTTTTATGGAGTTTCTACTCTACGGGTGCCTCAGGGGGGCTTCAAATGGGACATGGTGTAAAAAAAAACAGTCCAGCAAAATCTGCATTCCAGAAACTGTATGGCATTCCTTTCCTTCTGCGCCCTGCCGTGTGCCCATACAGCAGTTTACGACCACATATGGGTTGTTTCTGTAAACTTCAGAATCAGGGCCATAAATATTGAGTTTTGTTTGGCTGTTAACCCTTGCTTTGTAACTGGAAAAAAAAATATTAAAATGGAAAATCTGCCAAAAAAGTGAAATTTTTAAATTGTATCTCTATTTTCCATTAATTCCTGTGGAACACCTAAAGGGTTAATGACGTTTGTAAAAATCAGTTTTGAATACCTTGAGGGGTGTAGTTTCTAGAATGGGGTCATTTTTGGGTAGTTTCTATTATGTAAGCCTCACAAAGTGACTTCAGACCTGAACTGGTCCTTAAAAAGTTGGTTTTTGCAAATTTCTGAGAATTTTCAAGATTTACTTCTAAACTTCTAAGCCTTGTAACTTCTCCCAAAAATAAAATGTCATTCCCAAAATGATCCTAACATGAAGTAGACATATGGGAAATGTAAAGTAATAACTATTTTTGTAGGTATTAATATGTATTATAGAAGTAGAGAAATAGAAACTTGGAAATTGCGAATTTTTCCACATTTTTGGCAAATTTGTTATTTTTTTATAAATAAAAATTATTATTTTTTACTCCATTTTACCAGTGCCATGAAGTACAATATGTGACGAAAAAACTATCTCAGAATGGCCTGGATAAGTTAAAGCGTTTTAAAGTTATCACCACATAAAGTGACACTGGTAAGATTTGCAAAAAATGGCCTGTTCCTGAAGGTGAAAATTAGCCCGGTCCTTAAGGAGTTAAACGGGAGGGCACTGTGGAGGTAAATGTTAAAGGGGCAGGCACTGTGGAGATCACTGTTAAAGAGGCAGGCACCGTGGATGTCACTGTTAAAGGGGCGAGGGCACTGTTAAAGGGAAAGGTACTGTGGAAGTCACTTTTAAAGGGGCGGGCACTGTGGAGGTCACTGTTAAAGGGGAGGGCACTGTTAAAGGGGCAGGCAGTGTGGAGATCACTGTTAGAGTGGCGGGCACTGTGGAGGTCATTGTTAAAGGGGCTGGGTATTGTAGAGGTCACTGTTATGGGGGATACTGTCGATATCTTTTAACGACACACAGAAACATTAAATGAAATAGTTAAAATATACCCGTGAGAAGCCGGGTCCTTTCTCTAGTTTCTTATCAAATTCTCCAGGAAGGCCACAGGAGCCTGGGTACTTCCATTCTTTAAAGAATTAATAGCTTCTAGAATTTAATGTGTGATGGATATCTAAGCAATTACGTAGTTCCTCAGTTGCCAAAAAGCTGCAAGCATCCTCATAAGTAGTAGTCAGGGGCCTAACTACCATAGCGGCAGACCATGCGACTGCTATGGGGCCCAGGGCAAGAGGGTGCCCAGTTAGGATCATCTCCTCTTTTACTGGGGGTGAAAACTTGGTTAGGACTCTACCCTCTAAAGGAACAACTTTTAGCAAATGAGGCAGTGGAAAAAATAGCCCAAGGGTCTTTGAAGGGGGTTTAGGCGGAAACTCTTTTGTCCTGTATGGGGTGGCCTGGTAGTATATCTCTGTAATATCTCGTGGAGTGTAATATCTTCCTAGACAAGTAAGCTAAAAGTTTGTCATTACGATCGTCGTATTCAAAACTTACTCATCATCATCTTGTGTGAGTCCTTCTTACCCACTTTAATAGCTAAAGAGAGTTTACACCAGATAAATGACTTATAGGCATACTAAACAATCAGAGCATCTGACCCATTCCCATTAACAGCGAAAAAAAATATCTCAGTTCCTCATGGAAAAAGAGGTGTAGAGGTCTAGAACCCCATGAGTTGCAGAACTCGGCAATGGCCCAAAACTGACGTGGATAAGTATCCAATCCATCCAATTCAAGATAAGGAAGCAGGTCTGTCACCACCAACATTAAATCATTTCTAGATCAGCAAATAAATTGAGAAGTAGAGGAACACGTATACTCTACCTCCATAGGTTGCAAATAACCCCATGCCCCAATCAGTGAAGCCTCAAGAAGGATAGTCACAAGAAGGTTATAGGTTCCGTGGCACAATACAGTCTGTGAATCTTGAAATTTGTCAAGTAGTATCATTTTAAAGTCACCAAGCTATATTACTGGAACTCCAGGGAAATAACTAACATATCTAATTCAGAACAAGAGTTAGATCCACAGGAGGTGGAATGTATACAGCACTCATAATATGCACCAACGCAGTATAACATCGATCATGTGAGTCTGTTTCAAGCTTCTGAAGACTGAAGTGTACTGTCTTCCAAATCAAAATAGACACTCCATGGGAGGAGTTGGTAAAGGTGGATTGATAGCCTCACCCTAGCCAGGGTTTGCGCAAAGCCAAAATGTTATTATCAGTTAAATGTGTCTCTTTGAGGGACATGATATCAGGAGAGTGTCTCTTAAATAATTGTACAGCTAAGGTGCATATCATGTGATCATTCATGCCGCTAACATTCCACGTCATGCATTTCAGCTTGCGATTAGCCATAGTGAGAATTGTACAAACTACTATGGTGCCAACAGATATACTCAACCTTCTCGGAGGACAAATAGGTCAAGACCACATATTGTACAGATAAGAATAAAGACCCAATATTTTAGTACAGGAGCTATTCAGTAAGAGGAATTGGCACACAGAGTAAAGCCTCATTCACACATCAGTGTTTGGTCAATGATTTGCGCATCCTCCAGCTGTGCCGACTATTATTCCCTCTGAAAGGGACTTTACAGGAGATTCCCTCAGCAAGGCTACGGTGACAAGGATACAGACTCGATAAAGGGGTCCTGTGTACCCTAAAACGTGTTTTCTTTCCATTAATAAAAAAACTTTGTATCCAAGCTTGGGTTGTGATTTGCGCCTTGTATTCATCCGCTCGCCACACGGACCCAGTGCAGACGAGTTCATCTTTGTATACCCTTTACATTTAGAAGTGGCGGAGGATCCGCCGACGTTATAAAGAGGCTGATTATTCTTCATAACTTCAGTGGAAACACCGCCAGCTTAGGGGTTTATTAAAACCAGTGTCTAAAACGCCGGTCTTTATAAATGTGCCCCTGTGTTACTATCTAAAGAGGACCTCTTACCTTTCCTGATTCCCTATATAATAACAATTCTGGAGCATCTATTTTTATGACTCTACCACTGCAGTACATTTTGTACATATCTAGAACATTTATCACTTATGTGAATGCAGTTTATGTAGTAATTAAGAATTCTGAACTTCTTTTAAAGAAACGTTTTGTTAGAAATGCCCCCCCACTGAAAAGCTGATAACAGAATTTCTGTAGACAAGTCCTCAATAATCAGATGTATTCTGTTGGGGAATTCTTCAATAAGTGTTCAGTTTTCCTACAGCTATAACAGGGGAGATGCTGAAGGTTATGTGACCAGGAATGGTACCTCCTTAGATCTGGGGAAGGACACATGGAGAATCCTTTCTACAGGTGAACAAATGGGGATGCTGTATGGGAGGCAGAGAAAGACTTACTTCAAGCAAGTGTTCTGTCCCAGCACAGGGAGACTCATTTCAGTATCATTACAGTGATATCTGCTGTCCTTCTGTAGTTATTAGTTATTTTATAGCACCATCTAGCGGTCTTAAAAATGCATTACACTTTGTTTGTCTGTTAATAAAGATTATTGTATTGTTGGGAGGTGCAAAGCATTGTGTTACAGGACATCAGCAGAGCTTTCTCCTGCATATCTTCTTCTTAAACTCCACCATCCTTTTGCAAGCATATCTGGTAAGACATATACCTTTGTTTCGGGGACATTGTGTTATACAGAGCTGTCCAGCTAGTTCTAATCAGTATTCAGGAAGTTGTTTTAACTGTTAGATGTTAGACATGCAATGCATGTATAGGCAGCCATTTTGGACATATGCTTTCTCTGTTAATATATTATTACTGTACATGCCATTCTATATGTTTTACTTATACAAGCCATTTGTATTCTTGTAGTTTTACCAATTCACAATCCTGTTGACCAATAGACAAGTTAGACTACAGAAAACAGTTCTCTTATTTGGAAGACAGGAATGGTTTATGCTGAATGTGTCATGTGCCGGGGGTCCAAGGCAGACCTCCGGGATGTCATATGAGCAGGTCACAGGCAAACAGAAAAGACATGACAGAAAAGCAGGTAAGCAGAAGTGGTAACGATACCACAGAACCAAGTGCAGAGGCCGACCATAGCAAAACCTGGAGGGCGGAGCCAGTGAGCCCCGTACTTCGCAGAGAACCTCCAGTGGAACAGGCAAACAGAACCAGATGAACAAACAGGTTAGCGATTCCCCTTCCGGGTAAACCAGGAACCCCCTTCCAGAGGAGACATGAAACAAACATACAGGGCAGAAACAGATAGCGGACGCAGTTACGCACTGCTAGGCGAGAACAGGGAACATATAACATACTATATAAGACAGGGCAAGAACAGATCATAACATGGCAAAGCACATAACAGGACAGGAACCGGACCACAGACACATGAGAACAGACACTTGAGACAAAACCATGCGACACCACGCCGAAGGATAACTGAAAACCCCCAGGAACAGAAGCGAGGTGAACACCTAGCAGCACAGACAGAGACTGACAAAGACACACAGGAACAGAACCGGACGTTGCCCCTGGCAACCAGCAAACACTGATACAGAACTGGGCTTTGCCCTTGTCAACCAGGATACACAGATACAGAACTACAGATACAGTCAAAGGGGTACACAAGTACACGGGCAGGTTCACACTAGATACTGCAGCCGACACGAAGCCAAAAGCAACCAGCCTGCACAGAATCACCCGCAGCCAGTACGCAAAAGGTGTGCAGCCAGCCTGCACGGCAACATACTTCACGGTGAACCGCACCGTGACAGAATGTCAGACTGCACACTCTGTGAATGTGTATGAAGACAGAACAACAAGTGTTTTCTCATGGGAACCTCTATGGATGACAAGCATTAGTTTCATGTCTAGTGATGGACGAACATCTGTCGGGATGGTTTGCAAACGCGATCGAGCGAACACAATCAAATGTTCGCGAACCGCAAGTTCGCGGCGGGTCCCATTGATTTTAATGGCAGGCGAACCTGAAAAACCTTCAGCTCATATTTGCAGCCAAGAAATAATAACTAGAAGTGCACAAATAGTCCCACAAAATGGACAGTGACATACCAGATGTATTATTCGAATTTGCAATCTCTATTTATTATTTTTTTCAATGCGAAATATCGTCAATATAATTTTCGCGTATGTGCATGCGCACACCAGTTATAATTATTTTTTCCAATACCGTTTGTCACTGTGTGTAACGGGATGGCAGCAAAACCGCAAACAAATGCTGCAGTACCCAAATGCACTATAAAGTATATTATTGGTATATAACACCCCGCTTCTATCAGTTTTTTGGGGGGCGACACCAGTTATAATTATTTTTTCCAATACCGTTTGTCAGTGTGTGTAGCAGAAGGAACGCAGCAAAACCGCAAACAAGTGCTGCTGTACCCAAATGCACTATATAGAAAGTATATTATTGGTATATAACACCCCGCTTCTGTCAGTTTTTTTTGGGGGGGTGACTGGTATATCACACCAGTTATAATAATTTTTTCCAATACCGTTTATCACTGTGTGTAGCAGAGGGAACGCAGCAAAACCGCAAACAAATGCTGCAGTACCCAAATGCACTATAAAGAAAGTATATTATTGGTATATAACACCCCGCTTCTGTCAGTTTGGGGGTGACTGGTATATCACACCAGTTATAATAATTTTTTCCAATACCGTTTATCACTGTGTGTAGCAGAGGGAACGCAGCAAAACCGCAAACAAATGCTGCTGTACCCAAATGCACTATAAAGAAAGTATATTATTGGTATATAACACCCCGCTTCTGTCAGTTTGGGGGTGACTGGTATATCACACCAGTTATAATAATTTTTTCCAATACTGTTTATCACTGTGTGTAGCAGAGGGAACGCAGCAAAACCGCAAACAAATGCTGCAGTACCCAAATGCACTATAAAGAAAGTATATTATTGGTATATAACACCCCGCTTCTGTCAGTTTTTTTGAGGGGTGACTGGTATATCACACCAGTTATAATTATTTTTTCCAATACCGTTTGTCACTGTGTGTAGCAGAGGGAACGCAGCAAAACCGCAAACAAATACTGCTGTACCCAAATGCACTATATAGAAAGTATATTATTGGTATATAACACCCCTGCTTCTGTCCGTTTTTGGGGGGAACAACTGGTATATCACACCAGTTATAATACATTTTTCTAATTGCGTTTGTCACTCTGTGTAGCTGCCGAATCGCTCACCAGTCACAATGCTGCACAATACAAATCCACTATAATATACTTTCTATGTTAGAAAGTATATTATAAGTGTATTACACCCCTATATACTGCAGTGCACACCTATCAATAGCACACCTATACCAGTCCTTGAAAGGACTTTTGTGGACCTATTTGATAGCATTTTTGTCCCTAACAGCCTGTCCCTGCTCCACACAGCAACCTTTCCCTACACTGACAAAAGACTGAATGTAAAATGACGTCCAGATCAGGTCTATTTATAAGGTAGGGGGGGTATGTCCATGTGCTTAAACTTTTCAATCGGCTGTTTGATGGATGTGTCATGGGTCAAAGTTCTTCACAATGTAAAAGAATATGGCGGGGGAGAATATCGCCATATGTTCGACGAATCGCGAATGAGCAAAGTTCGCTGCGAACCGACCGCTGAGCGAACCGCAAGGCCATCACTATTCATGTCTGTTGCTTTTTCATGAGCCAGGTGAGTTTTTGGTTGCTTTTTAAGTAGTACATATGATGCAATGTGTTATTTGCCTGGGGCAGGAGTGTTTGATGGGTGGGTATTATCCATCAGTATCTTTGAAGACTTTAGCAAAACACTATACCACCCATGGTCCTGTCACAACTTGGTAGATTTCAAGACTGCCACAAGTTGTAATGTTATAAAGTTGCCTACCCCTGTGCAAAAAAATATAAATAATATTATTTTTATGGAAAAATAGTAAAGTTATACTTTATGTTGGCAGCTGTCGTTAATGAGATCTCAGCTTTTTCATGTGGCTTTGGATAATGAGGCCCACTGAGAAATAAAGCCAGTGCATGATAATTCTTAGATAAACCCAGTAGTTCTGACATTCAGATACAATTCCACCTTAACTGTGTATACATTTTTTTAGCTATGATGTCACAGCGACCAAATCCAATACCATATAAACCACACAGAATGGTTCACAGTTCTCTTTCTTATGTCCCTTTAAACACTAGACTTTTTATTTTCTGTGTATGTAATGTTACTGGTATAATAATGGCATGATTCTTCCAGTACCCAGGGGAAGAATAAATTAGTCATCTATAACACCCCCTTTTCATCAATAACACCCCCTTTTCCCAAGAGTTCGCTTAGGTTTGAACAATGCAGCTGACTCCAGAACGTGGGTGCCCCTACATTGCTATCCCCTAGATTGCTATGTGGTAGACTTACCAGCTGAGAGGACATGGTAGTCCAGAAAACTAGGCTTTACTTTTTTGCCCTATAGGCAACATAGCATGATTTAATTTATAGTATTTCTTTTTTATTATTATTATTCTTTTTTAGAATTTGGTGGTTTCTTTTCCTTTCCTTTATGTTGTTATTGGTATGTGTCGCCCAGCCTGTGTTGAACTTTCTCAGAGGTTGCATCTTTGGTTATGTATTTTGATGTTGGCAACATTTAGTATTATCATGCCTTTATCTACCTCTATTTCCTGCATCACAAAATAATTCTAGTAGACAAACTGGACTGTATAATTCTGCATCATCATCACCCTGCCATGGACAATCATGTTATTCATTGAATCTGCACTCTGGTTTGGGAATAAACCTGGTGTAAACCACATTACACCTGAGACCACATACCTTTTACCACAGTAGTTACATGGTGATCCCACTTGAGGATGCAGTACATATATTATCCATAAATTCTAACTAATTATACAGGATCAGGATTGCATCAATGTTTCAAGAAGAGCTGTATAGATTCTGCTAACAGGAACTACTAAAGAACTTACACTTAATGTTATAGCAATGTGTAAGGGATCGTCTCTTTTCAGGGGGTCACACTTACAGATATCTCGCCAGACAATGGATTTTCATGTCCAAACTGTGCATTTATTTTGGCACTCTTCTCATACAGGATAGTCCAGTTATACATCACGGGGTGGGGTGAGGTTCCCGTACCGCCAACACTTAAAACACAAATAAACTCCTGCCCGTCTAGTCACTATCTAAACAAAATACGTCCCTACCTTATTCGTAGAGCACAGTTCACACATGAACATCATATGCAGGTTCACTCAGCCAACATCAATACATCAGCCTCCAGGCTGTGGCAATTCCAGTACCTTTTTGGGTGATTGTGGTCCAGTAGTCCTCCTGAAACTGACTTAGTGACCCTCTTTCCGCAGGTGTCACTGCGTCCCCCAAACTTCAGGCTATACCATAGCCTTGTGGCCCCTCAGCCTTGATAGCTGAGACCACACACCCAGAACCTCAGCAGGACTTTGGTTTACAAACACTGTTTCTCTCCCTCCTCAGACTGACACACTGGGAGGTGCTTTATATCGGCCTGATTACAGCAGGCCTCACCTACGATCACCTCATGTGAAAGGAAAACATGCCCTGGAATGGGGGGGGGGGGGGTGGATTGGGAGGTCCCACTGTTAAACCTACCATCCCAATCCAATAAAATCCAGCTTTGAATAAATAAAGATAATAGCTTCAGCAACTAGGTTTGCTGAGGCCAGCGCCATCTTCCTGAACTTTACTTATCTTACCTAGATGAGATATGCACCCCTTCCAAGGCTTCACCGTACACATCACTGTTCACATTGCCACAAATAATAAATAATTTCTGAATACATCTAGAATGGGTATTTCAATATTGCATTAAAACACAAACATCCTGTGACTTTGAGGAAGGTAGAAAGGTGACATTCACCATGGAGTGTCTATGTGCATATTGTAAAATTCATTTTTCTGTTTATATTGCCCCAGTGCATCAAAATGAAACACCTTTGTAAATAACCTTCAATAAAAAAAATACACTATTTCAGTGTACGGATCCAATATAAATCTATACTGTGTGTCTCCATGGCTACAGACTACAAATAAATCCTGTGCAGTCTGATCCAGTACTCATAGGGGATGATTTATCAAAACTGGTATAAACTGGCATAGTTGCCCATAAGGAGCTCTGAAAAATTAAATTGTAATTTGGTTGATATGGACAACTAAGCCAGTTTTCCTTTTCACTAGTTTTGATAAATCTCCCCCATACTCCTATTTGTCCCCTACTCGGCATTTGTCGTCTGCTACCATGGAAACAAATGTGTCGCCATAGAAACAGTGGGCATAAAATGGTATGTTGGTTGATTTAAACTAAGAATATTTTCTAAGTTTATAATTTCTTCAAACAACCCTTAGATAACCACCTGAAAGTTTTTAGTACATCTACTTTGCTTGTAGTAGGATCTGGCTGCTGTCCATGTCTCCCATGTAAGTGGTTGACCACTGGTCTCGTCAATGCTCCACTCCAAATAGTATACCACTCATCAAGTATGTTGATGAGTGATATACACATGATCGGCTTGTGGCGCTCAGCAACCAAGCGCTACGTGACATCACTGAGGCTACGGACAGCTGTGTATACCAAAACATCCCAAGTGTTTTGAAAAATAGGGCGCTTTCCTTTGTCAGCGATATGGTCCTTGTATCAACGTTGCCTGATATAGACATACTAATAGATAATAGGAGAGGAACTTATGGATGTCCTTCTCAAATGACCCAACTGTTATGAAGCCAAATAACTCTACCTTGTTATGCATACCTGATGGAGCCCATGGGACTTAAAGTGAAAATCCACTTAGTCCCGGTCCCAGACATTACTTTAATGTAACGTTACCTGTTCAATACCAGATATCCTAGAACCCACACAACTACCTGAATATTTTCTGTATTATGTATAGACAAAGGTTGACCTACCTATCTGATCCTCTGGCAGTGTTTTATTAATGTTTTTGGTTATCTATCTATCTATATGCATTTGTATTAATCTTTCCAGAGGGTCAGAATATTCATACAGAACACAGGAATTATGTTAGCCTTGAAGCGCACCACAGCAAGAAAAGCTAATTCCATTAAATACGGCAGAAAAAGCATGTTTTATTGGCATGGCTGGCACATTAAGGCACTATAATTCTAACAGGTTTACAATAAAATCTGCACATGAAATGTCAAACACATTTCACCACTACATGTTCATTACTTCCAAATGTATAATAAATTAGGGCTAGATGTAGATTTCTGTTGAAGGCAGACCTACAGTACATCGCAAGCCACACAAACAGCACTGGAAATACAATGCATGTTTCTGTGAAAATACTTTTCTACATACAATATATATACTGTGAGATGTAAAATTGGACAGTATATCCACCTTGTCTTCCCTCATTCTTTACATTACCACAGATGGAGAAAAAAAATATATATTCCTGTAAAAATCTGTGATTTTTTTTTTTTTTTTTTTTTTTTTTTTTAACAAGTCTCTTTTTATTGTAAAAGTATGTAAGGTTACAAGTAGTACAAAACATTATCTTGATGACATTAAAGAGACTTACACACCATTTTTCAAATAGTCTTAACTCATACAACAAGGTATTGAGAATCGCATTAGAGGGAAAGGGGGAAAGGATAGAGAAAAGGGGGGGGGGGGGGAACGAAGGTAGTGGTACAAGTTTCAATCTCAGTATATTCTTGTAAGACATAGGTATAAGAGCAATGCACATCAGCCCAAAGTATTATTTATACAGATAAACATACATAGATAAGACATGTCCAGTGCGGGTATAAATTATACTGAAACCAGAAAAAAGACATAAAGACCATGCCTATATACTGGTGCAACCTACTTATATTACATTACAAGCTATCCCCTAGCACATTGCACATATTGTAGATGGTAACTTGATAGATATTAAAACATTGAGTCCAAGTTGAAGTTGATAGACATATGTCATAGGTCTCTCAGCAGCGTGGGGAATCACGGAACAGTTTCCATGGACTCCACAACTTATGGAACTTGGCATGCGATCTGGAAGCCCAACTAGCCAGCTCCTCCATCAGGAAAATCTGGTCAATTTTGTCATACCAGCTATTTAAAGTCGGGGGGGAGGTGTTGAGCCAATTTACTGGTATCAACAACCTTGCTGCTTGGACTAGAAGGGTAGGTAGATCTAGTATCGAGGGCTGCCATGTTTTGGATGGTAACCATAAAAGAACTGAGTGGGACGATAACTCAATTGTAGTTCCGCATATGTCGTTTATTTTCTGTTCAATTTGTTCCCAATATGAACGAATCAAAGGACACGACCACATGATATGGCCTAATGTTCCTTTCTGGGACTTACACCTCCAGCATGTATCATGTTCCATGAAGCCCATTCTAAACAGCTTATGTGGGTCGTTGTACCACCTGGTCAATGTTTTAAAAGAGTGTTCTTGCACTTTTATGCATTTAGAGAAGCCATGCGATCTCGAGAGGATTACATCAATTTCCTGGGGAGAAAAAAGCCGGTCGAGATCGCTTTCCCAAGCCCTTATGAAGGCCGGAACACTGCTTCCTTTATTAGGTATTAAACGCTTATATAGAAGCGAAACACTGTGTCTCGGGAGGTCATCATGAGATAAGAGCTGTTCGAACCAGGTTGGAACAGGAGTGTTGGTAAATTTGGTGGAGAGATTCTGACATACATTGAGAAATTCTAAATTTGCCAGGAAATCTCCTCCTTTGATGTATTTAGAGCTTAAGGCAAGAGTGTCTTCCTTTCGCCTCACTATTTGTAGTAGATCAGTGAAAGCTACTGCCTTAAGACTGTCCCAAAATTGCGGAATATCAACAACGTCTGGTCTAACTAGATAAGGAGTGAATTTCGCCGGTAGGCGAACGGGGGGATCAGAGAGGAGATGAAATTCGGATTGGAGACTTCGCATGTTCAGGTATATACCTTTAGATAAACCCATGGGAGCAATACCTGGAGTGACAATACCCCATAGTCCCGCTTGTTGATTACTGGACATGAGGTCTAACTCTATATCCACCCCAAGTGTTCGGTAGCTGGGGACACAAACCTGCAACCAGCGTTTCAGCTGAATCGCCTTATAATAAAACTGTATATCAGGCAAGCCCATACCTCCATTTATACGAGTCCTGATTAATTTGTCATATGCTATCCTGGGTTTCTTATTTTTCCATAAAAACGAGGACAATACCCGCCTGACTCTTTTAAAGTACGAGTTAGGGACGTAAATGGGAACCATTTGAAGAAGATACACAAGTTTTGGGACAATATATGTTTGGAGAAGGTTTTTGCGTCCAATCCAGGAGACCCAAGGTAATGTCAATGATTGGAGCTGAGTTTGAATTTTTGTCAGTAGGGGTAGATAATTTAATCTAAATAAATTGGAGGGGTCCTTCGCGAGCTCAATCCCTAGATAGGTGAGAGAGTTTTCGTTCCATTTGAACGGAAAGGACGTTTTAAGATAGTGCATTGTATGAGGAGTCAGAGCAATACCCATAGCTACCGACTTTGAGTAATTTATTTTAAAATTAGATAGGGTGCCAAAAGTAGAGAAGAGGTCCAGGATGTGAGGGAAGGCCTGTTTGGGGTTCGTTATCAATAACATCAAATCATCCGCAAAAGCTGCGCATTTATGTACAGTCTTATGCAGGGTCAGACCTTGGATATCTGGATTGTCTCTAAATGCTTGAAGTAACGTCTCCATCACCATTATGAACAAGGTAGGTGAGAGGGGGCAACCTTGTCTAGTGCCATTGGTAATGGCAAAGGATTTGGACAGGGTACCGTTAACTCTAACTTTCGCACTTGGATTCCTATATAGAGACATAATAGCTTTAGTGAACAGATCTGGAATTCCGAATCTGTGCAAAGTGCGCTGAGTGTAGAGCCAACTGACCCGATCAAAGGCCTTTTCCGCGTCGGTACTAAGTAACACCAATTGCTTAGAGTTTTTCCTGGCCCAGTAAATTGCATTTATAAGTCGACAAGATTGGAAATTGCCTTCCCTCCCCTTGACGAAGCCTGCCTGTTCTATATTGATAATACGGGGTATTATGGAACTTAGCCTAGTCGCGAGGATTTTGGCCCAGATTTTGACGTCAATGTTGAGCAAAGATATCGGTCTATAACTGCCACAATCCCTTGTATCTTTACCTTCTTTTGGGATAATCGTAATTATAGCTTCCAACGCTTGCTTCGGAAGGCTCCCACCTATAGATAATGCTTGGCACCACTTAACCAATTGCGGAGATAATACGTTTAAAAGTTTCTTATAATAACCAATGGGTAGGCCATCTGGCCCTGGGGCTTTGCCCAAGGGCATACTTTTAATAGTTTTCCGCACTTCCAGTTCAGAGATCGGTTGAAGCAAAGAGGAGCTGTCCTCCCGGCTAATTCTGGGGAGATGTAAAGAATCCAGAAAGCTGTCTATCTGATTCACTCTCACTGATTCAGACGTAGTGTGTTGTGTTGTATTTTCCTTCCCGCTATCTAGATTATACAAGGCCCCATAAAAAGAACAAAACTCATCCGCTATGGCTTCTGTTGATGAGACCAGTTTACCGTTCCTAGCTTTGATCGAGGAGACAAACTGGGCAGCTTTTCTCTGATTAACCTGGTGTGACATGAACTTGTTTCCCTTATCCCCATGTATATATTGTTTAAATTTCGTATATTGGTAGGCCTTTGCACATTTAATATTAAGTAGCTCTTTCAATTGTCTCCTCAAGAGCGTAAGTTCTTCCAGTGCTGCAGACCTCTTGGATTGTTTCTGAATAGATTCAATCTCAGAGATTTGGCGTATAAGGGAATCAAGCCTCTTCTGCCTCTCCTTTTTAATCTTAGATCCTAAAGCTATCAGTTCTCCTCGAATAAAGGCTTTGTGAGCCTCCCAGATAATGGTTTGAGATGTGTCTTGCAGCTTATTCTCCTGAAAGTAATAGGAGAGTTTAAGAGTGATGTCTTCAACATTTTTATCAGTGTCTAGTAACGTTTCATTTAGACGCCATACCCATTCTCTTGCTGGAAGATTGGAAAAGTTTATAGAGGAAGTGACTGGGGCATGATCGGAAACAGTAATTGGGCCTATGAACGACTTTTTTAGCATAGTTAGATGGGAATTTGATAGGAAAATATAGTCAAGTCTTTGGTAAGACTGGTGAACCGCTGAGTAAAAGGAATAATCTTTCACTAAGGGGTTAAGCGACCTCCAGGTATCTGTTAGATGTAGATTATGGAGAAGCTTATGAATACCGCCAAGTGTTTTCTGAGATTTGGTGGAGCTACCTAGTGAAGAGTCTAATTGGGGATTCAGGGAAACATTTAAGTCACCACCAATTATTTTAATCCCCTCTGCGAAATCGTTCAATCTGGAGAGGGTTCTCTTAAGCCAATTATATTGCTTGACATTAGGTGCGTAAAGACAAGCAAGGGTTACTACCAAGTGACCAATTTTCCCCTTGATAAATAAGAATCTGCCCTCAGGGTCCTGCTGAGCAACAGTTAAAGCGAATGGGACATGTTTGCTAATAGCAATGCTAACACCCCTGGAGGCAGATCCGTATGTGCTGTGAAACCACTGCGAGTATCTTACTTTTGGAACATTGGGTATTTTATTAGTTTTAAAATGGGTCTCCTGGAGAAAGCATATGTCACTCTTATTTTTCTTTAGAAGAGTGAGGATTTGGGATCGCTTTTGAGGTGTGTTGCAACCTCTGACATTAAATGTAGTGACGTTTAAGTCCGTCATAAGGAGTATAGAAGGTAATTATAATAAGCTAATTGTGCATATATGCAGAGGGGTGAGACCTCTATTGAGACAGGTAAGCCTGATCCAAATAGTGTAGAGGGGTTGCAGAACAATACAGAAGCGCACCATGGAAATTTGTTGAGTGCAATCATACCAGGCTTCGAGAAACTAAGTACCAGTGAGGGGAGTAAACAGGGTGTATAGGAAAGTGAACAAAGGGATAAGCAACTAGCGGGGAAGCGCCACTGAAGAGAGTTACAGTGGGACATATAGGGACCGAGATGTGTCCTAACCCGGTTCATCATAACCCGCATTACTCATAACTAGAAAATTATGACATTAAAGTATATGAATACTTAAATTATGAAAGCTAACGATCTAGGTAGCTAAAGGAATGCACACCAATATAGATGCATAACAAGCCATATAACAGATATCAGCTTAAGGTACGATCCGATCTACTACTGATATATATAACAGGTTCCTATTAACGGACAGACATAACAATGATAACCTGTGACACTAATGGGAGAAATCGCCTGTAGCCAGCAGGGCTGCGACATGACCTCCAAAGTCTCCAGACACACAGAATCTGTTAAATAACATATCTTTGAACCGAGTAGAGTCAGGGAAGATCTCGTTTCCCCAGAGGCTTACTGCCGTTGGATGACTTTGATTTGGACGGGATGGACCAGGTCTCTTGAATTAGCAGGTGTGGAAGTTTGGGAACCGAGATGTCCACTGCAAGCCAATTATCCACTCTAATAGGAGGAATATCTAGGATCTTCCAGGCCTGGGGTAAGTCCTGTGGAGTGCGTACCACACAGCGGCGACCATTTCTGGCGAATGTGACACCGAACGGGTACAGCCATTTATACAAAAGCTTGTTGTTTCTCAAGTGGTCGGTCAAGGGTTTTAGAATCCTGCGTTTCGCTAGTGTTGATGATGCGATATCCTGGAACAACAGGACGGTTGAATCCCCAACTTTAAGGTCAGAGCTCTTGCGGGCTGCTTGCAAAATGGCCGCTGTATCTCTGTAACTTAAAAGACCGCAGATCACATCTCTGGGGACTTCACCCTCCTTAGGTGTAGGGCGCAGGGAGCGATGTATTCTTTCAATTACGATCTTTGCAGCTCTATTGTCTCCCAGCAGCTCAGCAAACAGAGTTCTGGCAGCAGCTTCCAGATTATCTGGGGTAATAGATTCGTCCATCCCCTTTAACCGTATGTTCTTACGTCGGCTCCTGTTCTCTTGGTCCTCTATCATGAGGAAGGCAGAGTTGAGAGAGGAGACTTGCGCTTCCAGTGCCGTAATTACGCTGGCACTGTGTGACACTATGTGGTCCTGTCGGGTCTCAAGCTGCTCTACCCGATTCCCCAGGGCGCGCATATCATGTCGCAGATCACGTACCTCCTGAAGCAGAGGAGCCAAAGCCAGGGATAGCGTTTCTTTGAAGAAGGCTTTGGTAAGCATATCGGTGTCTGTCTGAGCTGTTTCTTCCTCCGGAGTGCCTGTGTATTCAGCATCTCCATCTTCCTGGTCAGACTCCCGCTCAGCTTCTTTCTCCATGCGGCGGGCCGCCATCTTAGCTGCACGAGCCGGTGACAATGCCGACTTCTTACTGAAGAACCGCTCCATATCTCCTTGATTTTTCTTGGATCTTGGGGTATCAGGGGCATCTCTAGATCTATCTCTACCGATTTTGCCCATTTTGGATCAGCTTAAAGTGCGCAAAAGCTATGTAATGCGGGTTTGATGGGAGAGAGCTCCTGCTCAGGCCTCCGTCTTGATCAGCGGTTAGGCTCCGCCCCCCAAATCTGTGATTTTTTTAAATGGAATTTTATTCTTTTTTTCAGATTTTCTCCTAAAATGAAATCATCCATAAGCCATAACATTAACACTGACCAATGGGCATGTATTCCTCTAAAGGTCTGTGGTATCTGGCACCAAGATGTTAGTAGCAGATCCTTTAAAGCAGGGATGCTCAACCTGCGGCCCTCCAGCTGTTGCAAAACTACAACTCCCACGATGCCCTTCTGTAGGATGATAGCTGTAGGCTGTCAGGGAATGATGGGAGTTGTAGTTTTGCAACAACTGGAGGGCCGCAAGTTAAAGCCGGATGTCAACAATGCAGAGGACCAGAGTGGCAGGGGGCAGGTGGGTGAATTTTCTGTTTATGAAAGCAGGCTGTGAGCATTAGACAAAAAAATATTCCCAGAAAACCTTTTTAATGTGTATCTACACTCAGATAACTTTTCAGAACGAGCTGACATATATGTAGCACTATATCTGACAACATTTGCATGGCATTTGTATGTTCTTCTCGTGTTTGCGTGGGTTTCCTCCGGGTACTATGGTTTCCTCCCACACTCCAAAGATATTCTGATAGGGGATTTAGATTTTGAACTCCATTGGTGGACAGCTTGATGCTAATGTCTGTAAAGCCCATGCAGAAAATAAATAAAGTGTTAATAGTTTAAATTGAAATTTATTCTGCAGCAGGACAACAGGCCTAAACATACAGCCAATGTAATTAAGAACAAAAAGTGTAAAGAAGAACAAGGAGTTCTGGAAGTGTTGATATGGCCACCACAGAGCCATGATCTTGAGTTTGTCTGAAATTACATAAAGAGAAAGAAGGAAGTGAGCAAGCCTACATACACAGAAGATCTGTGGTTAGTTCTTCAAGTTGTTTGAAACAACCTCCCTGCCAAGTTCCTCCAAAAACTTTGGAAGTGTACCTAGAAGAATTGATGCTGCTTTGAATCCAAAGGGTGGTCACACCAAATATTGATATTTCTCATTTTTTTCTTCTATCATTTACCATGCATTCTGTTAATTGATAAAAATAAGTAGTGATGAGCAAAGTTTTGAAAAATGTTATTCGACAGCTTCACCAGACTTCGTCAAGAAATTTGATTGGTTATGAATTACTACGTCCCAAATTACTTTTCATTGTATGGAGCGGGCGCAATGACAGCCATAGCACAGCCCCATATTTAACCGCTGTGGGGACTCGCTCCGGTAGGCAGGTTAGCGGACGCAGAGTAGAGGTAACACCAAAGTCTTTGAGTTAGACAGTTCAGTGTTTATTCACACATTAAATAAATCACAAAACAAAAAGTCTGCTTCAAGGAAAACAGTCACCTTGTGATTCTGGTGTTCGTTCACACCACGCGGCAAAGAAGAAGTCCTTGGACAAAGCCGAATCCACCCAAAGTGACCCCCAAGAACATGTTGGTGGTCAAGGTCCAATACTAGCTTGCGATATGCCTTTGGCACCACCAGCTGTTCAATATGCTCACCCCGTAGTTGGTTTACCCGATACAGCATTTCCTGGTGAACGACAAAACGGGGAAACATTGACTCTGCCCCAGGTTTTTGTGGTTCACCATCAATTATTATAACATTCTCCCAGGCCCGGGATAAGGTTGGGTCCCCGTGTTGTGCGGTTCCAAAATTTTCACTGGAGACATTAAGGTCTGCCAATTCAGGACCCGGCGGCAAGTCCTCAACGTATCTTTCCAACATACTCAGCTGGGTTGTCTCCCCCTCTTCCACCAAAGTGGTGGTCACCCCTACCACTGGCCCTTCGGCCTTGGGTTCCCAGAGTTCTGGCCTCCCGAGCTAGGCCACTCTGCTGAAGACAACAACTCTCACAGCCGGCCATAGAGCCGGAAAGCCCGTAAAGTCTCTCCCTATTATTAGTTTGTACGGTAAACTGGTGGCAATGGCTACCTCGTGCGTCCTCCTCCCATGGATAGAGACACCAGGGCGGTGAGATAGTACTTTAAATCTCCATGTATGCCCACAACCCCGATTTTTCGGCCTGTATACTCGTTGGGCTGCACCAGGGTAGCTCTTACCAGGGACATTAGATTCCCTGAGTCCAACAAAGCCACTGCCAGAGTGTCTCCCACTTCTACCTGGCACAGGTGGTTATTGTCTATAGTCTCTGGGATACCTGATGCACACAGCTTCCTGGCGTACATTGAGTTGCGGTATCCATAGTTAGTCTCGATGGGTTTGCCCTGAGGGGGACAGTCGTCCCTTACATGGCCAGGCTCCTGACACCACCAGCATACTATCGGAGCCGGGTCTACAGGGGGTACACCCCGGTCGGGCTTGGTTGGCACAAGTCTCTGGGTCTGGGATGAAGATAGCGGGGGTTTGGCTGCCCCCCTCCCAAACGAACCCCCTTTCAAATTCCTGGTAGCCTCATAGTGTTCCATCAGGTCCACCATCTCAAGGGCATTACCAGGAGACATCTGGCCGATCCAGTGCTGAAGGGGGTACAGCAAAGCCCTCCAGAACACATCAGCCAACAGACGGTCCAACAAAGCAGTGCAGCACATCAGGCTGCAGCCATTTTTGCAACAGGTGTAATAGGGTATAATACTGGGGCCTCACAGGCTCAGCCGGGTAAAACTTCCACTGATGCACCCGCTGGGCCCAGACTAATACATTCACCCACAATCTCGCCAGGATCTCACCCTTTACTGTCGGGTAATCAGCCGCTTGATCATCTGCAAATACACCTGCTGGGGTCCAGAAGCCAGGAACGGAGTGATGACCTCAGCCCATTGCTTCCGGGGTAGTTTCTCTCACGGCCACCTTCTCGAAGATCGCCAGATAGGTCTCGGTCATCTTGGGGATTGCCGCACGGACCACTTTCCGGGCATCGTGGACGCTCTGGGATGCTCCTGCTGCTTGTAAAGCTATCACATGTAGTAACAGCAGGTGGTTTGTTTCCTGCTGTTGCTTATTGGCCTCCCGCTGTTGCAGGTTAGCCTCCACGAGGGCCTTCATAACAGCCTCCATTTTGTCGAGCGACACTGGTTGTAATGTCGCTGGTTTGATGTACGACATACAACCATTCCCGGAAAAACAAAAATAGTTCGGCCTTCACGCCAGCCTCACTTCAATGCACGCATCCTCCGCCAATTATGGGAATTCGCTCTGGTAGGCAGGTTAGCGGATGCAGTATAGAGGCAACAACAAAGTCTTTGAATTAAACAGTGTTCAGTGTTTATTTATACATTAAGTAAATGACAAAACAAAAAGTCTGCTTCAAGGAAAACAGTCACCTTGTGATTCTGGTGTTCGTTCACACCACGCGGCAAAGAAGAAGTCCTTGGACCAAGCCGAATCCACCTGCTTTCACACCAACAAGGTAGCAGGCCTTAATTCAGGCCCAAACTCTTAGGTCCCAACACAAAGACTGACAGAGCTCCACTGTCAGAGAGGAGTAATCCACACCCAGCTGACACTGCTGGCTGGGTTTTTTATAGGCCAGTCAAAACCTGGCCTGGATCGTGGGGAGTAGTCACCGTCCTGGATCAACTATACAGCCATACTAAAATAGTGTCAATCAGCATTAGCTGCCACTGACACCTGAAAATACCGGCTCTTACTTCAGACGGGGCCAGGAACCTCAGTGACACATACCTTCCGTCAATGACGGAGCCTTGCGCCTTCCTACAGTGCTCACATGATCGCGCCATCTGAGATTTACATTTGGGTGCTAAGAGGGTTAATCCGGGATTTTAAAAAATTATACTCGCCTCATCTACTTGCCTCAGTTTGCCTTAGTTCAATCTCCATTCCGCTTTGGTGTCCGTCTGACGAAACCGAGACAAACGAATCAGTTCTGACACACAATGTAAGTCAATTGCGACGGATCCGTTTTCTATAACACAATAGTCTTGGCTATGTTAAAATTAATACAAATAAGTCACAGGGGCCTGATAGGATACACCCAAAACTATTAAAAGAGCTCAGTGGCGAACTATCAAAACCGTTAACAGATTTATTTAACCAATCACTGGCAACAGGAGTCATCCCTGAAGATTGGAAATTGGCAAATGTGCCCATTCACAAGAAAGGTAGTAGGAAGGAATCAGGCAACTATAGGCCAGTAAGCCTGACATCAATAGTGGGGAAATTAATAGAAACCATACTTAAGGAGAGGATTGTGGAACATCTAAAATCCCATGGATTGAAAGATGAAAAACAGCATGGGTTTACTTCAGGGAGATCATGTCCAACTAATCTTATAGATTTTTTTGATTGGGTGACTAAAATAATAGATGGCGGAAGTGCAGTAGACATCGCTTATCTGGACTTTAGTAAGGCTTTTGATACTGTCCCACATAGAAGGCTTATCAATAAATTGCAGTCTTTGGGCTTGGACTCCCATATTGTTGAATGGATTAGGCAGTGGCTGAGGGACAGACAACAGAGGGTTGTAGTCAATGGAGTATATTCAGACCATGGTCTTGTTACCAGTGGGGTAACTCAGGGATCTGTTCTGGGACCCATATTGTTTAATTATATTATCAGCGAAATTGCAAAAGGCCTCGATGGTAAGGTGTGTCTTTATGCTGATGACACAAAGATTTGTAACAGGGTTAATGTTCCTGGAGGGATACACCCAGGGCCGGACTGGCCATAGGGCAGACCGGGCATTTGCCCGGTGGGCAGGGCCGAACACAATCAGCTTAGCATTAGCCTGATTGTGTTCGGCCGGGCAATGGCTATAGGGCCCTACGCCACTGGGGGCCCGGGCCTCCGGCTGTGTTTTTTTTAATTTTTTATTAATGTGGCAGCAACAGCCAGCCGGGCAGGAGTGGAGATGAGCGCTTCCATTGTGGAAGCGCTCATCTCCATATTGATCTGTATCGCTGTCCTCAGGACAGCTATACAGATGAATGGAGCAGGGGAGAGGCGTCTCCCTTGCCCATTCCTCTGATAGGCTACAGGCGCTAGGCCTGTAGCCTATCAGAGGCCGGTGCAGGCGGAGCGATGTCCCGAGCCGTACAGCGCGGGACACAGGCCGGAAGAGGCCTGCATCACATCGCTGACAGCAGCATGGAGGTAAGTATATGAGTTTATTGTTTTTATTATTTAATTTTATACTATACTGTGGCAAGAAGGGAGGTGGGGGCCCTATATACTGGCACAATATAGGGGGGGTCGGCACTATGGAGAAGAGGGGAAGCACTTGACTATGGGGCCATATATACTGGCACAATATGGGGGGCACTATGGGGCACTATATACTGGCACAATATGGGGGGGCACTATGCAGAAGAGGGGAAGCACTATGGGGCCCTATATACTGGCACAATATGGGGGGCCTATATACTGGCACAATATGGGAAGCACTATGGGGCCCTATATACTGGCACAATATGGGGGGGTGGTCGGCACTATGGAGAAGAGGGGAAGCACTATGGGGCCATATATACTGGCACAATATGGGGGGCCTATATACTGGCACAATATGGGGGGCACAATGGAGAAGAGGGGAAGCACTATGGGGCCCTATATACTGGCACAATATGGGGGGGGGGTCAGCACTATGGAGAAGAGAGGAAGCACTATGGGGCCTTATATACTGGCACAATATGGGGGGGGGGGGCACTATGGGGCCCTATATACTGGAACAATATGGGGGGGACACTATGCAGAAGAGGGGAAGCACTATGGGGCCCTATATACTAGCACAATATGGGGGGGTCGGCACTATGGAGAAGAGGGGAAGCACTATGGGGCCATATATACTGGCACAATATGGGGGGCACTATGGAGAAGAGGGGAAGCACTATGGGGCCCTATATACTGGCACAACATGGGGGGGGCACTATGGAGAAGAGGGGAAGCACTATAAAACAATTATTATTACCCAATATTTTGGTAAAATATAAGAGGTTACGTTGGGTAAAAAGACACCAAACATGTGAAGCTTTAAAATTGCGTTTGCGCCCACGAAACCTCAAAAAATTACAATATCCAAAATTGGCCTTAGGAGACGCTCATCAGTTTAGTGCAGTCAGTGATTGATGGGCCTAAAATTATTGCTCGCACTCCAACATTCATGGCGATATGTAACGCGTACCACAATTGTCGTTTTTGCGCATTGGTGCATCCGACGCGTATTTACGTTTATATGTACATAAATGTGGGGGTCTTAAAAATTTTTTTTTTTTTTTACATTTCTTTGTATGTGCCATTTATTTTTTTATTTTTTTTACACTTAATGTTATTGCTATCACATAGGGGGAAGACAATCCCTCTATGTGATAGCACAGGGACACTGGCAGGTCCTCTTTATGGAGACATTAGGGGTCTCTAAGACACCTAGTGTCACCTGGGGACCCTCAAAGAAGCTTGTGTGTTGGCTGAAGCCTTCCTATCTTACTGGTGGCTGGCCCTGGAAAACTAAAGGAATGGTCAAAAATCTAGCAACTAAAATTTTATGTTGATAAGTGCAAGATAATGCACCTGGGGCGTAAAAACCCAAGAGCAGAATATAAAATCAGTGATACAGTCCTAACCTCAGTATCTGAGGAAAGGGATTTAGGGGTCATTATTTCAGAAGACTTAGGGTCCATTTACACGTCCATGGTGTGTTGTGGACCCACAACACACCCTGCCGGCACCCGCTATAGAAATGCCTATTCTTGTCTGCAGCTGCGGACAAGAATAGGACATGTTCTATCTTTTGCGAAGCTGCGGACCGCAAGTTCGGGGCTGAAACCTGGAAGTTCGGGGCCGCGCTCCGCAAATGCGGAAGCGGAGAGCACATAATGTGCTCTCCGCTTTACGTCCTGGCCCATAGAGAATGAATGGGTCCGCACCCGTTCCGCAAAATTGCGGAACGGGTGCGGACCCTTTTGCGGACGTGTGAATGGACCCTTAAAGGTAGGCAGACAATGTCATAGAGCAGCAGGAAATGCTAGCAGAATGCTTGGGTGTATAGGGAGAGGCATTACCGGTAGAAAGAGGGAGGTGCTCATGCCGCTCTACAGAGCACTAGTGAGACCTCATTTGGAGTATTGTGCTCAGTACTGGAGACCATATCTCCTGAAGGATATTGATACTTTGGAGAGAGTTCAGAGAAGAGCTACTAAACTAGTACATGGATTGCAGGATAAAACTTACCAGGAAAGATTAAAATACCTTAACATATATAGCTTGGAAGAAAGACGAGACAGAGGGGATATGATAGAAACTGCTAAATACATAAAGGGAATCAACAAGGCAAAAGAGGAGAGAATATTTAAAAGAAGAAAAACTGCTACAAGAGGACATACAGTGCTGCCCATAATTATTTATACCCCTAGGAAATTTTGACTTAAAGTTACTTTTATTCAACTAGCAAGTAATTTTTTGACGGGAAATTACATAGGTGTCTCCCAAAAGATAATAAGACAATGTACAAGAGGCATTATTGTGGAAAAAAATAAAATTTCTCAGCTTTTATTTACATTTGAGCAAAAAGTGTCAAGTCCAAAATTATTCATACCCTTCTCAATAAATAATAGAAATGCCTTCATTGGCTATTGCAGCAATCAAATGCTTCCTATAATTGCAGACCAGCTTTTTGCATGTCTCCACAGGTATTTTTGCCCATTCATCTTTAGCAATGAGCTCCAAATCTTTCAGGTTGGAGAGTCTTCTTGCCATCACCCTGATCTTTAGCTCCCTCCACAGATTCTCAATTGGATTCAAGTCTGGACTCTGGCTGGGCCACTCCAAAACGTTAATGTTGTTGTCTGCTAACTATTTCTTCACCACTTTTGCTGTGTGTTTTGGGTCATTGTCATGCTGAAATGTCCACTGACTGGTGCCCAAGTCCACTGCAGACTGCCTGATGTTGTCGTTGAGCATCCTCATGTATTGCTCTTCTTTCATGGTGCTGTTTACTGTGATTAGGTTCCCTGGTCCATTGGCTGAAACCCCCCCCCCCCCCCCCCCCAAGCATTAGGCTCCCACCACCATGTTTGACAGTGGGGATGGTGTTCTTTGGGTTGAAGGCTTCTCCTTTTTTACGCCAAATGAAGAAAACATGATTGTGACCAAACAATTAAATTTTGGTTTCCTCTGACCATAACACAAAACCAGAAGTCTTCTTCTTTGTCCAGATGAGCTTTTGCAAAGGCCAAGCAAGCTTTTGTGTGCCTTATCTGGAGAAGTGGTGTCCTCCTTGGTATGCATCCGTGGAAACCAGCAGTTTGCAGTGTCCGTTGGATTGTCTGCCTTGAGACATTGCCACCAGCAGAGCCCAGATTCACCCGGACGGCCTTGGTGGTGATCCTTGGATTCTTTTTTACCTCTCTCGCTATCCTCCTGGCCAGCACAGGTGTCACTTTTATCTTCGACCACGTCCTCTGAGATTTTCCACAGTGAGGAACATCTTGTATTTTTTGCTCAAATGTAAAAAAAAAGCTGAGAATTTTTATTTTTCCACAATAATGCCTCTTGTACATCGTCTTATTATCTTTTGGGAGACACCTATGTAATTTCCCGTCAAAAAATTACTTGCTGGTTGAATAAAAGTAACTTTAGGTCAAAATTTGCCAGGGGTATGAATAATTATGGGCAGCACTGTAGTTTTAAATTAGAGGGGCAAAGGTTTAAAAGTAATATCAGGAAGTATTACTTTACTGAGAGAGTAGTGGATGCATGGAATAGCCTTCCTGCAGAAGTAGTAGCTGCAAATACAGTGAAGGAGTTTAAGCATGCATGAGATAGGCATAAGGCCATCCTTCATATACTGTAAGATAGGGCCAGGGGCTATCCATAGTATTCAGTATATTGGGCAGACTAGATGGGCCAAATGGTTCTTATCTGCCGACACATTCTATGTTTCTATGTTAAAGATAATACAAACTGATCCGTTCTGAATGGTTGTATTACCTGAACGGATCCGTCTGTGCAGATCCATGACGGATCCGCGCCAAACACTAGTGTGAAACTAGACTAAGGCTACTTTCCCACCTGCGTTCGGTGCGGATCCATCTTGTATCTGCACAGATGGATCCGCACCGATAATGCAAACGCTTGTATCTGTTTAGGAGTGATCCGTTTGCATTATTCTTAAAAAAAAAAAAAAAGTCTAAGTCAGAACGGATCATTCCTGACTTACATTGAAAGACAATGGGGGATAGATCCATTTTCAATTGCACCATATTGTGTCAGTGAAAACAGATTTGTCCCCATTGACTTACATTGTAAATCAGGACGGATATGGTTGGCTCCGCATCGCCAGGCGGACACCAAAACACTGCAAGCAGCGTTTTGGTGTCCGCCTCAGAAGCGGAACAGAGACCAAACGCAGCCAAACTGATGCATACTTAATAGGAGAAACAGTGTAAACCAGTGACTCGACCTATAGACCGGATGGATAAGTGTGCTCACCTCTCGGTCCACCCAGACCGCACGAATAGACCAAAGAAAATAGTAGATAAATGAGGGGCACTCCTCATAAGGGAATAAAAACAGCAAATGTATAATGTTAGGCTGTAGACTTATGTTAGGCTGTAGAAGAAATCTGGCAAAAAATTAATGTCAAAATCTTGATAAAATGGAGGTAAACCCCCTGGTATGCTATCTGGACCTCCTAGATGGAGGATTTTTGCATTTTTGAGAAAAGACGCTTCGAAAACGCATATGACCGCATGTGCGTTTTTTGTGCGTTTTTTATAATTATTACATCCGTGTTGTTATTCATATGTTTTTAACATGTTTTTATTATTATTGTTGTTCATATGATGTTATTCTGCATATTTGAATACTCCATGGATATATGATTATTTTAGATATTAGATCAGTCCCACCCATGGCTGGTCTCTTGGGAAGGTATAAAATGTTGCAAAGTGCTCACTGTCTTTACCACTGAGGAAGGGGTGTATACCCTGAAATGCGTCTGGTCCAGTTGGGACAGTGAGCCGTTCCCCAAGAAATCAGGAGTCACCAAGAGGAAAAAACTACGGTCGGGGTGACTTTCGCATTTGGATTATTACCTTGTCTCGAACTAGAGGCTGCATTTTCAAGAAGGATCGATTATTTCACTACTGCTTCAGCCAAGGAGTCACGTAAGACGTCACGTTCGAGACTCCATACCACGTGGAACGCCGCGTTTGGGTAAGATCGGCTGTGTTTTCGATCCATTACATCGAGCCAGTGACGGTAAGAGATTCCCTTCACGATCGTTGATATATCTGATTATCCGAATTAACTGGAGGATTAAAATCGGATAGTATATAATACGATTTCTCTGACATAGTCAGATCGTGCATGCGATTCATTTGGAGCCTGATACAGGCCTGAGTTAAGAACGAACTCTCCAAGTGTATAAAGATCCGGTGCGGTGTGGGGACTGCTGATTATTCGCAAACACGAATTTTTGAACTTTCACGATTGTCTGGCGAATTTTTCAGGGCCCTTTTTCATTGGGTATTCATTTTATTGTATTTTATGGTATTATATTGTATGGATGTTTTTAACATTGCGATTATTTGATGCATTGGCTTTTTATAATAGGATTAAATAACATTTAGCCATTATCCATTTGCTGTTTTTATTCCCTGATGCATACTTAACAGATCCTTATCCATTCAGAATGCATTGGGGCTGAATTGATCCATTTTGGGCCGCTTGTGAGAGCCCTGAAACGGATCTCACAAGCAAACCCAGAAAGACCAATGTGAAAGTAGCCTAAGCCTCAGCCCTGAGTCTGTGCTTCTAATGGTAGAAGGGGTTAATCTTTCCTGAAGAATCTGACTTTGAAGATGATACAAGACCAAAATAGTTTTCTCAGGAGGAGATGAATGATTTGGTAAGAGACTTGAATCTTCCCAAAAATGCCGCTGAGTTACTCAGATCAAGGCTGAAAAGCAGGAATTTATTGTTGCCAGGAGTATCATCTTCATGGTTCAGACATCGTGAAAAGAAGTTTGTTCCTTACTTCGCCCAGGAAGACAAGTTGGTTTATTGTGCAGTGAGCCGGGGCGTGGTATGGTGGCCAACTATGCAGTGGTCAGGATAGATGTATATAAGTCTATGGTTTGTTCGTGACACCAATTGCAATGTGCGCAGGATACTGTTGCAGGGCCCTTTAAGATGTAATAACTCACGTACCAGGTGAGGAATGCCAGAGTGGGGATAGTGTCTCTGTGTAATGTCAACGGTGTCTCCTACCTGTGTACGGCTGGACTCCTGGATCCTAGCTCACTTGCAATAAATTGAGTGTTGCTAGTAGGAGTAATTGAGGAACTTTGGTAGTAAGGAATGAGATCCAGACTGGTAATATAATCCAACTTGTCTTTACTTAATGCAGCATAAATCCATACGAGTTACAGCAGTAGTCCTTTAGGTCCCAGCAGGTATTGGCAATATGTGGCAGGGATCAATATCTCTTCTGCTTCTTATCATATGCCTGGAGAATATGGCAGGTATCTATCTTCTGCTCTGTATATCTTTTGCTTGGCATGGGCTTGACTAGCTGAGGAGGAATTTGGCTTCTCCTGGACTCTGAATAAGTACTCACAGCTATGCTCACAGGGAATGATTCTTCCTGGAGGCTGGAGGTGGCTGCTTGCTTGTCAACCAGCTGAGGCTGATGGCTCAGGCTGGGAATGTCCTCTAGTCTCAACCGAGACAGGGTCCTGGTTTGGGATCCCTATTTTATGGGAGCTCCAACTAACACAGCCTACCCCCGGCAGGGGTGGCTGGTACACTAACTCTAACTTCCTTTCCTCCCCATGAGGCAGGATGTGGGAACATTCCACACCTCCACAAAGAGGGGGGAGCTAAACTGGAATGAACAATATGATTCGGAGCAATGGCATCTTTTTAAAGATTCTTCATAAAGAAGTCTCAAAGCAGTTTTACTCCATAACGGTGGTTTTTACGCTTCCATACCTGTAGGTTATTCCGTACACTTAGGAAACCTATGAGAACTTGGAATTCGTTCTTAGTAAACTTAAATATGAAGACCATGGTTGGCAAGTTTGTGGGGACTTGTAGGTCTTGTGCATGCTGCTCGGGCAACAAGCTGGGTATTCCAAATACCCTTGTTTTCTATGTCTATGGGACAGTCTAGACCAGGCATGCTCAACCTGCGGCCCTCCAGCTGTTGCAAAACTACAACTCCCAGCATGCCTGAACAGCCTACAGCGATTAGGCTACAGCAGGGCATTGTGGGAGTTGTAGTTTTACAACAGCTGGAGGGCCGCAGGTTGAGCATCCCTGGTCTAGACCGACAAAACCACTGGACCAAGAAGAGTTGGCAGCTGAAGGTGCCAACAGTCAGTGAAAAAATGTCCTCCGAGAAACTTTGGAGAAACTTTGGTACCTTCCCATAAAGTTCTTCTACCACCTCTCCACATAAAATTGGGATTGATGAAGCAATTCGTAAAATAGCTTCCAAGAGATGGAGAATGCTTCAAATACTTGGTCACCAAGTTTCCAGGCCTGTCGGAGGCAAAATTGAAGGAAGGTGTGTTCGTCGGACCAGACATTAGAAGGCTTATAGTTGAGCAAGAGTTTGTCACTACCTTGACGGATCCTCAAAAAGATGGGTGGATTGCATTTAAAGAAGTCATACCAAATTTTTTAGGCAATAACAAAGATCCTCACTACAAAAAGATCGTCAGACCAATGCTGAAAGCATTTCAAGCTTTAGGTTGCCTGATGAGTTTGAAAGTGCATTTCCTCCAGTCCCACCTTGACTACTTTCCTGAAAATTTGGGAGCTGTGAGTGAAGAACAGGTAAACAATTCCACCAAGACATTAAAGAGATGGAAAGGAGATACCAGGGAAAATGGAGCATTGCAATGATGGCAGACTACTGTTGGATGCTTCAAAGAGACATTTCAGATGCTACTCACAAGCGTAAATACACCAAGAGGAGCCTCACAGGGGAGAAGAATCGAGTTTAGTGTGTGTAGGTGAGCTCAATTCAGTTCAAAAAAGGATTTTTATGAAAAAATTGTAATAAAACTTTAATTCATAAGTCTATTTCCATTTATTTTGAGGTATTGCCTTATTTAACATAGTTACCTAAATTCTCAGGAAACGTAATGTCCTATGACAAAATGGAGGTCATTTTCGGATTCAGCGCACCAAAAAACATAAAGATTACGTGGAATAGCCAAAACAGTTCTTGAAAAAAGTTTTTTTTTTTTTTTGAACATCTGTGTAATGGGAGTAAAAGGAGAATAATAGGTCAAAATTACACTTGAGTGCATTTATTTTGCTTTGAAATGGTTAATGTAATGGTATGCATTATTACAAATATGTTTCTTTTTTAATTCATGGGATATCCTCTTTAAAGTGACCCTCCAATACAAGAAAAAACATTCACATTTGCCGGGGGAAAAATAGAACGCTTACATGGTGCCCTCCTTTTCATGTTTTCAGTTGCGGATCTGCCAATTTCCAAGCTTTTTTTTTACCATCCAAAATGGCCACACCATTATTCAGACAACATGATCTACAAAGTGCATTTTGTAGTCCAAAACACTTCCTTCATGTGAGTAGTGTCTTAGGCTACCAAATGCATAGTATGCATTTGATAGTCTGGGAGGCAGTGCAGCTATCCTGAATGGCGGGTGATGAGCCTGGTAATTGGTGGATCTGCAGCTGGAAAGATAAAAAGGAAGGAATCAGGTAAGTGTTCTGTTCATTTCTCTGTTAATGTGAATTGTTTTCTTGAACTGAATGTGACTTTTAGGCTGCATTCACACGTCTGTGGTGTGTTGCGGACCCACAAATTGCAGGTCCGCAACACACTAGCCCGTCACCCCCATAGAAATGCCTATTATTGTCCGCAAGCTGCGGACAAGAATAGGACATGCTCTATCTTTTTGCGGAGTTGCGGACCTAAAGATCGGGGCCACGCACCGCAAATGCGGATGCGGACAGCACACGTGTGCTGTCCGCATCCATTCCGTTCCCATAGAGAATGAATGGGTCCGCACCCGTTCCGCAAAATTGCGGAACGGATGCGGACCCATTCTGTGGATGTGTGAATGGAACCTTATGCTCGGGGCTATACAAACCTCAGTATCAGGATTAAATTAAGGCAAAGTGCTTGAACGGGATTTATTGTTAGACTCAGTTCTAATGACGCCCAGATTGAAAGCAATGGCAAAGTTTTTTTTTTCAAATTCAAATTTTCTTATAAACATAGATAACAAAGATGGTAGCAGAGTAAAACAAAGCAAAACTATTCAAAAGTGGAAAGACTCATGTTTTCAGATGTATAACCAACTTTTGGCCACCAGAGGGCTCTGGATATCAAAGGCATCTCTTCTCTGAGGAGTAACACAGTAGCTGCACCTAGAATCAGGGTTCTGCTTTAGGTTGGGGTTTACTATTCACATTTCCTGCTTTTTCTCCACTTACTGTTTTTTAAATATAACCTTTAATTCACTCATGAGATTAGAAGTTCTCAGTTCAGTTGAAAAAATAACGTTTTCTAAAGGTGGACTTTTTTTGTGTGGGGAAGTGGGGGGGGGGGGGGGGGTCACAATCAGAATACCTCAACTCAGTATTCTTACTTCAAAGCACAAAACTAAATCAAAGATATGATACTAAACAACATTACTTGCATTATGAGACATAATTTATAATTAGAGAAAATCCATTTAAGGCTTCGTTCACATCACCATTCAGCCTTTCCGTTCTCCTGCTCCTGCTATTTCCGGGCTGCAGAGAGCCTGTATAGAGGTATAGAACACTGTGCCTTTCAGTAACACGCATAGGGAGTCTGCTGTGGTAGTGAAATAATACTGTGAGTCCTTATGACATGCAGATGACAGGCGTCGCTCTTAGAATCACTACACACTTCACTTATTTGGGCAGTCACGGGGCCAAAACTGACCAAATAACTCAAGTAGTTAACTCAGCCTTACAGGTCGATGTTAGCGCCAAGAAGAATCACACTCCTTTTACATCGTCGTCAGCTGATTCCACATAGATATCTACAGACCCTGTTCTATTAAACGCTTAAGGCCTCATGCACACGACCGTTGTGTGCATCCGTGGCCGTTGTGCCGTTTTCAGTTTTTTTTCGCGGAAAAATCGGAAAATGCACCATTTTGCAGCCAAGACCGTGATCCGTGTATCCTGTCCGTCCTATTTTTTTGACGGACAACGGTTCACGGACCCATTCAAGTCAATGGGTCCGTGAAAGAACATGGATACACACAAGATTGGCATCCGTGTCCGTGATCCAAGGCCGTAGGTTACTTTCATACAGACGGATCCGAAGATCCGTCTGCAAAAAAGCTTTTTCAGAGCTGAGTTTTCACTTCGTGAAAACTCAGATCCGACAGTATATTCTAACACAGAGGCGTTCCCATGGTGATGGGGACGCTTCTAGTTAGAATATACAACGAACTGTGTACATGACTGCCCCCTGCTGCCTGGCAGCACCCGATCTCTTACAGGGGGCTGTGATCCCTACAATTAACCCCTCAGGTGCTGCACCTGAAGGGGTTAATTGTGCGTATCATAGCCCCCTGTAAGAGATCTGGGGCTGCCAGGCAGCAGGGGGCAGACCCCCCTCCCTCCCCAGTTTAAATTTCATTGGTGGCCAGTGCGTCCCCCCCTCCCTCCCTCTATTGTAATAATAACGATGGTGGCACAGTGTGCGCCCCCCCACCCCCCCTTCCTCCCTCTATTGTATTATTACGTTGGTGGCAGTGTGCGGCCTCCCCCGGCCCCCCCTCTATTGCATTAATAACATTGGTGGCACCGTGCGGCCTCCCCTCTCCCCAAGCCCCCCCCCGATCATTGGTGGCAGCGGAGTTCCGATCGGAGTCCCAGTTTAATCGCTGGGGCTCCGATCGGTAACCATGGCAACCCCAGGACGCTACTGCAGTCCTGGTTGCCATGGTTACTTAGCAATAGTAGAAGCATCATACTTACCTGCTGGCTGCTGCGATGTCTGTGTCTGGCCGGGAGCTCCTCCTACTGGTAAGTGACAGCAATGCGCCGCACAGACCTGTCACTTACCAGTAGGAGGAGCTCCTGGCCGGACACAGACATCACAGCAGCCAGCAGGTAAGTATGATGCTTCTACTATTGCTAAGTAACCATGGCAACCAGGACTGCAGTAGCGTCCTGGGGTTGCCATGGTTACCGATTGGAGCCCCAGCAATTAAACTGGGACTCTGATCGGAACTCCGCTGACACCAATGATGGGGGGGGGGGAGAAGGGAGGCCGCACACTGCCACCAATGTTAATAATGCAATAGAGGGAGGGAGGGGGGGCCGGGGGAGGCCGCACACTGCCACCAATGTTAATAATGTAATGGAGGGAGGGGGGCCGGGGGAGGCCGCACACTGCCACCAATGTTATTAATGCAATAGAGGGAAGGAGGGGGGCCGGGGGAGGCCGCACACTGGCCACCAATGATATTCAAACTGGGGAGGGGGGGATCTGCCCCCTGCTGCCTGGCAGCCCCTGATCTCTTACAGGGGGCTATGATACGCACAATTAACCCCTTCAGGTGTGGCACCTGAGGGGTTAATTGTGCTGATCACGGCCCCCTGTAAGAGATCGGGTGCTGCCAGGCAGCAGGGGGCAGTCATGTACACAGTTTGTAGTATATTCTAACTAGAAGCGTCCCCATCACCATGGGAACGCCTCTGTGTTAGAATATACTGTCGGATATGAGTTTTCACGATGTAACTCTTATCCGACAGTATATTCTAACATAGAGGCGTTCCCATAGTGATGGGGACGCTTCAAGTTAAAATATACCATCAGATTGGAGAAAACTCTGATCCGATCGTATAAAAGAGACTCCAGACTTTACATTGAAAGTCAATGGGGATGGATCCGTTTGCAATTGCACCATATTGTGTCAACGTCAATTGGATCCGTCCCCATTGACTTGCATTGTAATTCAGGACGGATCCGTTTGGCTCCGCACGGCCAGGCGGACACCAAAACGACTTTTTTTCATGTCCGTGGATCCTCCAAAAATCAAGGAAGACCCACGGACAAAAAAACGGTCATGGATCACGGACCTACGGACCCCGTTTTTGGGGACCGTAAAAAAAACGGTCGTGTGCATGAGGCCTAAACAAGTAGAGCCCCCCGACAGAGTGGAGAGGGTGTCAGCAGTAAGTTTGTGTTGACGTCACTGATTATTTTGCTCTTCCTTCAGAACAATAACACCATAAAAACGGATCCTGTCTGTGGAGCATCCGCCTTCACGCGGTCAGCATTTGGTCAGTAATCCATCAGTATTGCTAATGCCTAAAAAACAGGAGTGGATACAAAACAGAGATGACACGTGAATGGAATATTTGCATGTCTTCTGTGTTTTGTACCCACTCCTGCTTTTGGCTACCAAATCACAAGCCCATTCTGATGGGACCATACAGGCCTTACAACTGCTACCCAGACAGGATCCGTTGTGCATCTCATTTTTCCTTCCTTCTGACAGAACAGAAGAAGGGTCAAATAAGTGATGATGTCAGCCAAGCCAAAAAGGCAAAATAGTGGCCCAGTCAGGAATTGGAGAGGGTGGGAACAGCATGAGAAGTCCACAGAGTGGTCGTATGACATAGCGGTGAGGTGGAAGCAGCATGAGGAGACCACAGAGTGCAATAGTGTTTGATAACACCTAATTTATTTTAAAAGTTCTGGTATTTAAAAAAAAGGGTTTACTCCACACTTATTCAACAAAAACGCTGGCCACTTATTCAACAAAAACACTGGAGTACTATAGACCAGGCAAGATATGTGTGCCTGACCTGTTCACATTAACTGATCAAGCGCTTCAACTGGCCAGCGTTTTTGTTGAATAAGTGTGGAGTGACCCCTTTTTTTTAATACCATAACTTTTTTAATTAATTAGGTGTTATCAAACACTATTGGGATCATGGACTAAGTTTTTTTGGTATTTATTTATAATATAAAGGTTCATCATAATCATACTGATCATTTATATGATATGCAACCATTGTTGTGAATACATAGTAAATACTAATGAGTTATTAAGGAAATTACATGCCAATGCTCTACATCTTTGTGTGAATTGACTAATAGTGTTGATCGAGCACCAAAGTGCTTGAGTGTTTGGGGGCTCGGGCCCAACACATCGGGATGTTCAGGTGCTCGACCAAGCACCCAAGTATAATGGAAGAATAGAAAACCCGAGCATTAAACCAGGCACCCCATGCTCTGAAGAGGGGAGGGTGCCTGGTTCATAGGAAAAGGTCAGAAATTGATGGAAACACCACCGAAATGGTTCAGGAACAGCATGGGGAGAATGTCTGGATGCATCTTGGACTACCAGGTCGCTAATGGGAACTATGTTGTCCGAGTAGTTCAAGAGGTTGGGAATCAGGGCACAAGATCTCATGTCCCTCTTCAAGAGTGCTTGGCGAGACGGCCAAATCAAGTAATGGCAATGAAAAGAGGTTCTTGGAATATCCTAGTGTGGGATCACTTGTTTGGCCAGACTGTACAGGTTGAGAGAAAGGAGGATCAGGGTGAGGATTGTGTTGACCAGACTCCTGGCTACTGAGACTAGACTTGGTGGAAGACAGGGTGGTGCTTAACAGACTGGAAGCATTATCTGCTGCAATCCAACCGACCACCTGGTCGCACTGGTCTGACTTCAAGAGTGGTGTCCTGCGCCTCCCTGCAAACTGGGACATGAAGCTAGGTATCGTGGATGATTGTTTTTCTTGTGCTCTGGCAGCAGGCACAGTTTCAACATGCCCAGAGCCACGTCCAAAGGAATTTGTAATTAGGAAACGTTATACAGGACAGGTACCACAGGTAATGTCACTGTTCGCAGTGTCTACGGAAAAAGGTACACTGGATGTCACTGATATTTTCGGGATGCCCACACTTTAAACAGGAGATGTGGCACGGATAATTTAACTGTCCACAGCGGACACCGTCTACAGAAAAAGTGCACTGGATGTCACAGATTTTTTAGGAATTTACACACTTTAAACAGGAGATGTGAAGCGGATAATTTAACTGTCCACAGCGGACACTGTCAATAATACTTTAGGGATGCGCACACTTTACACAGGAGATGTGGCACAAATTATTTAACTGTCCACAGCAGCCTATTACACGGTATATTGCTGCTGTCACACACAAGAGTCCTTACAAGGACTTTTTGGTCTCTGAAACTTTTTAGTTGAAAAAAAAATGGCTACTGACATTACAGTGAGGGCAGTACTAACCTGCACGTTTATTGGCTGCGTAGTGGGGAGGAGACTCGAGCATAGCGCTCGAGCACATGCAGTACTCGGCCGAGTACCGCCATGTGCCGAGCATCAAGATGCTCAAGCCGAATAGTAGTGATGAGCGGCAGGGACAATATTCAAATTCGTGATATTTCGTGAATATTTGGGTGAATACTCGCCATATATTCGCGAATTGAAGAATTCGTTATCTCCAGTTATTATTTTCTTGATTGCGGAAATCGGCAATTGAAAAATTTGCGATAAAAATTTGTATTATGAAAATTCGCAATCAACACTACTCCTAAAGTCAAAGATATTGCAGCCTTCTCATTGGCTCACAAGCTAGAAGCAGGGAGGCAATCATGTGTACTGATTAAAAAAAAATCTTGAATATTCGAAATTACTAATATATATCACTATATTCTAAATATTTGCGAATTCTTGAAGTGCCGATATTCGTGATAAAAATTAGCAATTCGAATATTCGTGATCAACACTACCAAACAGGTGTTCGGCCGAGCATGCTCGATCATCGCAATTGACTAGTACCAACATCCTATTTGCAATCAATTCATCTATACAATCATGTACTGAAATTGGCCTATATTTATTTATTTGCTTACTTGATCATATATTGCAATTGGGAATGAATTATATATGATGATTTACATCTTTGTATGAACTGAGTGCTTGTTATATCAATATAAGCACCCATTTATTTATACAATCATTTATTTTTACAATTAGTTTATCTTACACTCATGTATTTAAATTGACACTTATTCATTCATATATCCACTCAATCATGTACTGGAATGGGGAATGAATTATGTATGCATATGTTTTTTTATGTTTTAATTTCATTTTTATAGTTTCGGGAATGTATATACACATTTTTCTTCTAACTTTTTTTTACATTTTTATTAATAAATACTTGATCCTATATGCAAAACTAGAAGGAGGTGTGCACACCTTGTTTTTTTTTTCAAATTTTCATTCAAAATCTGTAATTTGTACATTTATATCTCTGTTTTTTTTTTACCTCCTGTGAAGAGCTATTGGTACAGGAGGGAGGAGTCATCAGTAATTCATAGCATTGTGTATACAGAGATGGCTGTCAGTCACTAATAACTCCTCCCCTCTGTACTGATAGCTCTTCACAGGAATTGGAAAAAGCAGGGATATAAATGTATAAATTAAAGGTTTTACTGAATAATTTTCCATAAAACTGCATATCAATCTGCTTAGCTTCTCCTGTTCTATAACATGATGCCTTCAGATTGCATTACGTTTTGTGGTGACAAGTCCTCTTTAAAAACCACTTCAACCCCGCTAGCTGAAACCCCCTTAATGACCAGGCCACTTTTTACACTTCTGCACTACACTACTTTCACCGTTTATTGCTCGGTCATGCAACTTACCACCCAAATGAATTTTACCTCCTTTTCTTCTCACTAATGGAGCTTTCATTTGGTGGTATTTCATTGCTGCTGACATTTTTACTTTTTTTGTTATTAATCGAAATTTAACGATTTTTTTGCAAAAAAATGACATTTTTCACTTTCAGCTGTAAAATTTTGCAAAAAACCCGACATCCATATATAAATTGTTCGCTAAATTTATTGTTCTACATGTCTTTGATAAAAAAAAAATGTTTGGGCAAAATAAAAATGGTTTGGGTAAAAGTTATAGCGTTTACAAACTATGGTACAAAAATGTGAATTTCCGCTTTTTGAAGCAGCTTTGACTTTCTGAGCACCCGTCATGTTTCCTGAGGTTCTACAATGCCCAGACAGTACAAACACCCCACAAATGACCCCATTTAGGAAAGTAGACACCCTAAGGTATTCGCTGATGGGCATAGTGAGTTCATAGAACTTTTTATTTTTTGTCACAAGTTAGCGGAAAATTATGATTTTTTTTTTCTTACAAAGTCTCATATTCCACTAACTTGCGACAAAAAAAAAAAAATTCTAGGAACTTGCCATGCCCCTCACGGAATACCTTGGGGTGTCTTCTTTCCAAAATGTGACACTTTTTTGCAGCCAAGGTGGACAAAGGGGCACATATTCCAAAGTGCACCTTTCGGATGTCGCAGGCCATTTTTTACACATTTTGATTGCAAAGTACTTCTCACACATTTGGGCCCCTAAATTGCCAGGGCAGTATAACTACGCCACAAGTGACCCCATTTTGGAAAGAAAACACCCCAAGGTATTCCGTGAGGGGCATGGGGAGTTCCTAGAATTTTTTATTTTTTGTCACAAGTTAGTGGAATATGAGACTTTGTAAGAAAAAAAAAAGAAAAAATCATCATTTTCCGCTAACTTGAAGACACCCCAAGGTATTCAATGAGGGGCATGGCGAGTTCATAGATTTTTTTGTTTTTGGCACAAGTTAGCGGAAATTTATTTTTTTGGGGTATTTTCTCACAAAGTCTCCCTTTCCGCTAACTTGGGACAAAAATTTTAATCTTTCATGGACTCAATATGCCCCTCACGGAATACCTTGGGGTGTCTTCTTTCCGAAATGGGGTCACATGTGGGGTATTTATACTGCCCTGGCATTTTAGGGGCCCTAAAGTGTGAGAAGAAGTCTGGAATATAAATGTCTAAAAAATTTTACGCATTTGGATTCCGTGAGCGGTATGGTGAGTTAATGTGAGATTTTATTTTTTGACACAAGTTAGTGGAATATGAGACTTAGTAAGAAAAAACAAAAAAATAAATAAAAAATTTCCGCTAACTTGGGCCAAAAAAAATGTCTGAATGGAGCCTTACAGGGGGGTGATCAATGACAGGGGGGTGATCAGGGAGTCTATATGGGGTGATCACCCCCCCTGTCATTGATCACCCCCCTGTCATTGATCACCCCCCTGTAAGGCTCCATTCAGACGTCTGTATGATTTTTACGGATCCACGGATACATGGATCCTATCCGCAAAACGCATACGGACGTCTGAATGGAGCCTTACAGGGGGGTGATCAATGACGGGGTGATCAGGGAGTGTATATGAGGTGATCACCCCTCTGTCATTGATCACCCCCCCTGTAAGGCTGCATTCAGACGTCCGTATGCGTTCTGCGGATCCGATCCATGTATCCGTAAAAATCATACGGACGTCTGAATGGAGCCTTACAGGGGGGTGATCAATGACAGGGGGGTGATCAATGACAGGGGGTGATCAGGGAATCTATATGGGTGATCACCCGCCTGTCATTGATCACCCCCCTGTAAGGCTGCATTCAGACGTCCGTATGCGTTTTGCGGATCCGATCCATGTATCCGTGGATCCGTAAAAATCATACGGACGTCTGAATGGAGCCTTACAGGGGGGTGATCAATGACAGGGAAGTGATCAGGACGTCTATATGCGTGATCACCCCCTTGTCATTGATCACCCCCCTGTAAGGCTGCATTCAGACGTCCGTATGCGTTTTTCGGATCCGATCCATGTATCCGTGGATCCGTAAAAATCATACGGACGTCTGAATGGAGCCTTACAGGGGGGTGATCAATGACAGGGGGGTGATCAATGACAGGGAAGTGATCAGGAAGTCTATATGCGTGATCACCCCCTTGTCATTGATCACCCCCCTGTAAGGCTGCATTCAGACGTCCGTATGCGTTTTGCGGGTCCGATCCATGTATCCGTGGATCCGTAAAAATCATACGGACGTCTGAATGGAGCCTTACATGGGGGTGATCAATGACAGGGGGGTGATCAATGACAGGGAAGTGATCAGGAAGTCTATATGGGGTGATCACCCCCCTGTCATTGATCACCCCCGTGTCATTGATCACCCCCCTGTAAGGCTCCATTCAGAAGTCCATATGTTTTTTGCGGATCCGATCCATGGATCCGTGGATCCGTAAAACACATACGGACGTCTGAATGGAGCCTTACAGGGGGGTGATCAATGACAGGGGGGTGATCAGGGAGTCTATATGGGGTGATCACCCCCCTGTCATTGATCACCCCCCTGTAAGGCTCCATTCAGACGTCCGTATGTGTTTTGCGGATCCGATCCATGTATCCGTGGATCCGTAATAATCATACGGACGTCTGAACGGAGCCTGACAGCGGGGTGATCAATGACAGGGGGGTGATCAATGATAGGGGGGTGATTAGGGAGTCTATATGGTGTGATCATGGGTGATCAGGGGTTCATAAGGGGTTAATAAGTGACAGGGGGGGTGTAGTGTAGTGTTGTGAAGTGTTTTGTGGTACTTTACACAGCTACCTGTGTCCTCTGGTGGTCGATCCAAACAAAAGGGACCACCAGAGGACCAGGTAGCAGGTATATTAGATGCTGTTATCAAAACAGCGTCTAATATACCTGTTAGGGGTTAAAAAAATCACATCTCCAGCCTGCCAGCGAGCGATCGCTGCTGGCAGGCTGGAGATCCACTCGTTTACCTTCCGTTCCTGTGAGCGCGCGCGCCTGTGTGCGCGCGTTCACAGGAAATGTCGGCTATCTCGGGAGGACGCGTTTATGCGTCCACCCAGAAGAGCAGGGCCGCCGGCAGGACGCAATCTTGCGTACGACGGTCCTGTAGCGGTTAACATGGACCTCACAGGAAGTAAATAATCTGTCTCTGACACTGAGCTCCCTCTAGTGGTGACAGATGGAAATAGGGAATCCAAAGCATTCACGTGGTCTGCTCCAATTATAGGAATGGCACTGGTCCTATGTACTATAAACATGAACCTATGTAAAAAAAAAAGGCCTCTGAGTGGGTACATAAAGAATCTCTCACGAGGAAGTAGCAGAGGGGGCTACATATAGAGACCATTGCTCACTGTTTCAGGGGTTTTTGAACTTCAGGCTTGCAGGTTAATTAATATGGCACCATGTTTCTTATGTATTTTCTCTATTTTCTTGTGGTCTTCTCATTGACAACTGACACTTGTTGCATCAAAACCCACAAGTTCTCTGCTCGGCTTTTATTATCTGGTCCAGAGATCTAGAATCTATCTGTTCCCCGAAATCAGACTGTATACAGAAAGGTAGAAAAATATCGCCATCTAGTGGGCAATTTGGCATGAAAATATCTGGCTTTTACCTAAAAATCCATTTTGTAATGTGGAATGTAGTATGTAGTATATATATGTATAGCTTTTCCAAATGACAGGTCTTTTAACACAGCATTCCTTTAACACTTGGATTTCAATGGTAAGTGCATGTACTGTAGAAACACATTTACCAGGAGAAATTTATAAGTCCAAATCACTTTGCAGTCTACTTATTTTTTCTGCATTTGTGACAAAATTGTTTACTATTGCCGTTATGCGTTTTTTTCTGTTCAAATTTCCCATTTTATTGCTTGCTATTTTTCTTGGCTTTCTGTTCTGCAGATATGGAGAGGCAGAACCTTCCAAAGGCATGTAGCAATTATTAAGATGCCCTGGTCGTGATATGGCTCTATATTAGTTTTTTTATAGGAAATGCCTGAGACAGACATAAGCTATGGTGAGCGCGTATGGTGAAGGATTAGGCTATAGATGGAAGCAGTGAATGCGGATTGTGAAGAATGTGCATTTGGACCACACAACTTATCGATTCTGATCTTTGGGAGATGACATCTCAGGCTATGAAAAAATGTAAATATCATTATTTATTTGCCTGTTCTGGAATTAACAAATGCATCTGTCTTGAAAATGTGAAATGTATTATGTAAGATGGCATCAGGCTTCAGGTAGATTTTCATTTTTTATTTTTATTTTTTTCCAGGAATTTTGATGATCAACAGCCTTTACATGACACTGCATTTTATTTACTTAATGCGTTCACATAATCATTTATTTTTCTCTTCTGGTTGTGATGTATGTACATTAACCCTTCATGTGCACTTTGTGTTATTTCTTTAATGCAGTCAAGTGTCCCTGAATTGTGTTTCATAATCAAATGATGTGATGAGTTTATAGATAAGAGGTGATCAATAGTCACTGAACAATGCTTTGTGTAGTCGAAGGCAAATAGTCTACCAGCATCTATGGGGAAATACTGCATTGTGGGTGACTCAGAAAAAGAAACTTCCGTCATTTCTTTCTGATGCTCCTAGGTAGGAAAAGATAGGGTTATATAGATACAGTATATAGAGACCAGCATAGCTTGCTACCTTAATGCCCCATTCACACATCAGTGTTTGGTCAGTGATTTCCATCAATGATTTTGAGCCAAAACCAGGAGCGGCTCTAAACACAGAACAGGAGCAGATCTTTCCCTTATATCTTATGTCTGTGGAGGCTCCACTCCTTGTTTTCGTTCACAATCACTGATGGAAATCACTGACCAAAACACTGACGTGTGAATGAGGCTTAAAGGGGTTGTCTGGGTTCAGAGCTGAACCCGGACATACCTCTATTTTCACCCAGGTAGCCCCCCTGACTTGAGCATCGGAGTAGTTCATGAACTGCTCCGATGCTCAAGTCAGGGGGGCTGCCTGGGTGAAAATGGAGGTATGTATGCGTTCAGCTCTGAACCCGGAAAACCCCTTTAATACTTCTGTGTCAAATTTTGCTGTTAAAGGGGTATTTCTTTTACAAGAACTTTGGGGGTGATTTATCAAACCGGTGTAGAATTACTATCACAGGCCACACGCCATGTGTCATAAAGAGATAAAACACAAAATCACTGTATAAACTACCCTCTAAAACAGCTCAAATGTTGGACCGCGGTTGCCAGCTGTCCGGACCCCTGCATGAACCCGGGTGCCGGCTCTCAGGGGGTGCCAGAGTCCAGAAGTAATGTGTGCTTCCATCAATACAGATGGAAGCGCTAATTTCTGGAGCGCTGGGAGCTGCAGTCCTGTCACTCACCGCTCAGCTCCCCGCGCTCCTCCCCTCCTTCAGGCCGGTGGCGCTCTGAATGGTGAAGCAGGAAGACTTCTCCCCACTCCACCATTCAGCCTGCAGGCATAGATCACCCTGCCGGACTGTGTGAAATCTGCATAAGCTCCACCCACACAGTGCTGCAGAGCGATCTGTGCCTGCAGGGCAGAGAGAACTGTGAGCTTCAGGGACAGGACAAGGTGAGTAGGTACTGTGATTTTTTTTAATTAAATTTTTATTTTTTTAATACAGAGGGGGCGCAATGGGAATTGCAAATGTGAAGGGGACACAATGGGCATTTCTATTCTGGAGGGGGCACAATGAGCATTATTACTATTATGGGGGCACAGTGGGTATTATTATTTTGAAGGGGATACGATGGGCATTACTACTATTAAGGGGCATTATTACTGTGAAGGAGGCACAATGGGGATTATTACTGTGAAGGGGGAACAAAGAGGGCATTACAACTGTGAAGGGGAACATATAGGGCATTACTAATGTGAAAGGGGCACAGAGAGGGCATTACTACTGTGAGGGGGCACTTAGGGATATCATACTCTGTGGAGTACTAAAGGGATATTATACTGTCTGAGGGGTATTAAATGGGCATCATTATTGTTAGAGGGCACTGAAAGGACATTCTTACTGTTTGGTCGCCAGAAAGGAGATTAGGTGGGCTTGGAGATGTGGATTATTGTAAAAAAATAAAAAAAATAATGCAGCGTTACATGCCAATGGTGTTGTCTCTCCTTATATATTTTTTGGTTTTGCAGCTCGGACCTTCATCCTACAGCAGACTCAGGTATGTGGACCTTTACAAAAAGTACTTGAGTACCCCTGCTCTAAAATATAACTTTTATTCAAATAAATATAAAATAATACAATAATGTAAAAACCCCATATATATATATTTATAAATTGATAGATAAACTGTCAGAATTTTTTTTAGCTGACAGATACAATTGCCATATCAAAATTCCTATTGTTTGACACCTGTCACTATATGTGAATAGCAAAAATCGATGGTGATACAACGTACTATATGTAAAAAAGGTACTAAATCTATAACAAGGGTCTATCATCATCAGGACGCCATCATCTTTATATATCTTCTTCACACCTTAGTCCCCTGAAAAACCAACAACAATAGAAACTGTATGAAGTGCCTCATTAGGGCTTCCACAGATGACAGTAGAGGGTTTAGCCATTGATTAGTGGGGTCGCTGCTTTCGGGGCGGGTGCTCTGCTTTTAGGCAGGTGTAGCCATAGGGTTAGTTTAGGGCAGTGATGGCTAACCTTGGCACTCCAGCTGTGGTGAAACTACAACTCCCAGGATGCTCCATTTATTCTTCTTGGGAGTTGTAGTTTTACCACAGCTGGAGTGCCAAGGTTAGCCATCACTGGTTTAGGGAAAAGAACCTCTCCTGACCCTATCCTCACATGACAAACTCTCCTGTCTCCAAGTGATACAACAAAACCGTGAGTAAAGTGGAGGACTAATCAAAAGATCCGTTATATATTCTGTCTTAAAGGCAAGACCTTTGTTATAGATTTAGTACCTTTTTTACATACAGTACGTTGTACCACCATAGATTTTTGCTATTTACATATAGTGACAGGTGTCAAACAATAGGAATTTTGATATGGCAATTGTATCTGTCAGCTACAATTTTTTCTGATGGTTTATCTATCAATTTATAAATATATATACAGGGTTTTTGCATTTTTGTATTATTTTATATATTTTTGAATAAAAGTTATATTTTAGAGGGTAGTTTATACAGTAATTTTGGTGTAAAATAGAACTGGCTTAGTTGCCCAAAGAAATCAATCAGATTCCACCTTTAATTTTTAAAAGGAGCTGTGAAAAATGAAAGGTGGAATCTGATTGGTTGCTATGGGCAACTAAGCCAGTTCTACTTTACACCAATTTGATAAATGACCCACTTTATCCACTGAATAGGGGACAACTATAAGGTCGGTGGTAGTGGTCCAACCACTAGAACATCCTCCAAAGCAAACCATTGAAAATTGTACGGAGAATGAAGGTTTAGCTGGCATGACAACAACGGACCTTACAAACCTTTGTTAATCATTTGATGACTATACATAATTTTTTCATAAGTTAAAGTGAACCAGTCATATTGAAAATGATATCCAGTCTACAGACTGGAGGAGCTGAGCAGATTGACAAATCCTTACACATCCATATTCCTAGGTCTGATCAGCTGTTTTAGAGTAGCTGCAGCGGTGTAAGTGGTGCTGGAATTGTAAGGAGCTGGTAAATGCAGCGCTGCTTCCATTGAAGTGAATGAGTGTTCATACAGAGATAGCTGTCAATCACTAATAAGACCACCAACATGACTATTAAAGGGTTTGTGTCACTTCAGGAAATGGTATTTCTCATGTAGAGAAAGTTAATACAATGCACTTACTGATGTACTGTGATTGTCCATATTGCTTCCTTCGCTGGCTGGATTCATTTTATGGCCACCCTGCAATCCATCAGCGGTGGCCGTGCTTGCACACTATAGGAAAAATTGCTGGCCTCTCTAGTAGCCGAGACTATAGGAGCTCACATAGGCTGGTGCCTTTTCCTATAGTGTGCTATCACAGCCATTGCTGATGGATTGCAGGGTGGTCGTAACCATGGAAATAAGCAGTGTATAATGTGATGGAAAAATGAATCCAGCTAGCAAAGGAAGCAATATGGACAATAACAGTACATTAGTAAGTGTCTTGTATTAACTTTCTCTACATGATGAATGCTGAAGTGACACAAACCTTTAAAGAGGTTGTGACATGACTAATGTAAATAATTTACATCAGACATCATATAGAACATGACAACCTCTTTCTAACAAAGCTAGAACCAGCCCAGTATCAAACATGGATCCAGAGATCTCCCCATTCATTGCTCTGCTAGATTTATATCAAGCTGACAGCTCAAGGGGAGGGTCTTTTCTGCTGCAGCCCAGGAGGCGTGTCTCAGCTCTCCCTATCATAGCTCAGGGGACAGGTGAAGGATGAAACTGAGCATGTGCGGACATCTCAGTCAGCAGATCAAATACATAAGAAAAAAAAATGAGTAGGTGGCGCTGTAAAGAGACATTTTATTGAATACTTCAGCAGCTATGCAAAATATTTTATTACATGCAATTACAAAAGTATTCAGAGCCAGGTGCTGGTTTGAAAACTGTAGGATATTTTTCATGGGGCAACCCCTTTAAGCTTAGAGAGAGCAGAGATTTAAATGAATAATGCCAGATTTTCTTGTAGAAGCTGTGACAGTTACTGGAAGACAGCTGCAACAAGAAGGACAAACCACTGAGAAATGACATGCCCCCGAACTGCCAGCCCGAAGAAAATCTAGCAGCACAATTGGAGTAATGAATGAGTTGGTCTCTGAATCCATATGAGGTACAGGGCTGGTTCTAGCTTTGTTACAAAGAGATTGACATGTATTATGTGATGTCTAATTTTCATTTTTTACATTACTCATTGGATAACTTTCTTACGTTTTTTAATTATTTTATAATTTCTAAAATAGTGTTTCCTCGCTCCATACTTTCCTTAACCTACCTTAATATAAATGGAAAATAACTGATAAGCTTACTTTTGGCAACCAGGACCATATCAACCTTTTCTTGAATGACTGCTGTTATGACAGTAGGTGTGGAACCAATCTGTCAACCAACAGATTTTACTTTGGGCTAATCCTAAGGACATTATCCTGGCAGTCCCATGGTATTCACCCTTTAAAATCTGTACAGGGGTCAGGTCTCACAGTTTGCTGCAGGAAACCCACTAGGCTGCCATTTCCTAGAGTAGACTCTGTCAGGGCCGTCTTTACAGGGAGTGCAGAATTATTAGGCAAATGAGAATTTTGACCACATCATCCTCTTTATGCATGTTGTCTTACTCCAAGCTGTATAGGCTCGAAAGCCTACTACCAATTAAGCATATTAGGTGATGTGCATCTCTGTAATGAGAAGGGGTGTGGTCTAATGACATCAACACCCTATATCAGGTGTGCATCATTATTAGGCAACTTCCTTTCCTTTGGCAAAATGGGTCAAAAGAAGGACTTGACAGGCTCAGAAAAGTCAAAAATAGTGAGATATCTTGCAGAGGGATGCAGCACTCTTAAAATTGCAAAGTTTCTGAAGCGTGATCATCGAACAATCAAGCATTTCAAGGCGCAAAATAACTGCCCATGAACTGAGAAAAGTCAAGCGTGCAGCTGCCAAGATGCCACTTGCCACCAGTTTGGCCATATTTCAGAGTTGCAACATCACTGGAGTGCCCAAAAGCACAAGGTGTGCAATACTCAGAGACATGGCCAAGGTAAGAAAGGCTGAAAGACGACCACCACTGAACAAGACACACAAGCTGAAACGTCAAGACTGGGCCAAGAAATATCTCAAGACTGATTTTTCTAAGGTTTTATGGACTGATGAAATGAGAGTGAGTCTTGATGGGCCCGTGGCTGGATTGGTAAAGGGCAGAGAGCTCCAGTCCGACTCAGACGCCAGCAAGGTGGAGGTGGAGTACTGGTTTGGGCTGGTATCATCAAAGATGAGCTTGTGGGGCCTTTTCGGGTTGAGGATGGAGTCAAGCTCAACTCCCAGTCCTACTGCCAGTTTCTAGAAGACACCTTCTTCAAGCAGTGGTACAGGAAGAAGTCTGCATCCTTCAAGAAAAACATGATTTTCATGCAGGACAATGCTCCATCACACGCGTCCAAGTACTCCACAGCGTGGCTGGCAAGAAAGGGTATAAAAGAAGAAAATCTAATGACATGGCCTCCTTGTTCACCTGATCTGAACCCCATTGAGAACCTGTGGTCCATCATCAAATGTGAGATTTACAAGGAGGGAAAACAGTACACCTCTCTGAACAGTGTCTGGGAGGCTGTGGTTGCTGCTGCACGCAATGTTGATGGTGAACAGATCAAAACACTGACAGAATCCATGGATGGCAGGCTTTTGAGTGTCCTTGCAAAGAAAGGTGGCTATATTGGTCACTGATTTGTTTTTGTTTTGTTTTTGAATGTCAGAAATGTATATTTGTGAATGTTGAGATGCTATATTGGTTTCACTGGTAAAAATAAATAATTGAAATGGGTATATATTTGTTTTTTGTTAAGTTGCCTAATAATTATGCACAGTAATAGTCACCTGCACACACAGATATCCCCCTAAAATAGCTAAAACTAAAAACAAACTAAAAACTACTTCCAAAAATATTCAGCTTTGATATTAATGAGTTTTGGGGTTCATTGAGAACATGGTTGTTGTTCAATAATAAAATTAATCCTCAAAAATACAACTTGCCTAATAATTCTGCACTCCCTGTAATATTGATTGGACCCTGGGCAAGAATTCACTTGGGCCCCCTGAATCCCGCCTTCCCACACCCTAGCATGCAATCACGCCCACAACACACAGTGAATGGGTCGGAAGCACATGCAGTCTCAGGAGTGGTCCACACCACACCCCTGCCTTGCAGCCTCACAGGAGTACAGGACCAGTATCTGCACACGTACAGTACAGACCAAAAGTTTGGACACACCTTCTCATTCAAAGAGTTTTCTTTATTTTCATGACTATGAAAATTGTAGATTAACACTGAAGGCATCAAAACTATGAATTAACACATGTGGAATTATATACATAACAAAAAAGTGTGAAACAACTGAAAATATGTCATATTCTGGGTTCTTCAAAGTAGCCACCTTTTGCTTTGATTACTGCTTTGCACACTCTTGGCATTCTCTTGATGAGCTTCAAGAGGTAGTCACCTGAAATGGTCTTCCAACAGTCTTCAAGGAGTTCCCAGAGATGCTTAGCACTTGTTGGCCCTTTTTCCTTCACTCTGCGGTCCAGCTCACCCCAAACCATCTTGATTGAGTTCAGGTCCGGTGACTGTGGAGGCCAGGTCATCTGGCACAGCACCCCATCACTATCCTTTATGGTCAAATAGCCCTTACACAGCCTGGAGGTGTGTTTGGGGTCATTGTCATGTTGAAAAATAAATGATGGTCCAACTAAATGCAAACCGGATGGAATAGCATGCTGCTGTAAGATGCTGTGGTAGCCATGCTGGTTCAGTATGCCTTCAATTTTGAATAAATCCCCAACAGTGTCACCAGCAAATCACCCCCACACCATCACACCTCCTCCTCCATGCTTCACGGTGGGAACCAGGCATGTAAAGTCCATCCGTTCACCTTTTCTGCATCGCACAAAGACACGGTGGTTGGAACCAAAGATCTCAAATTTGGACTCATCAGACCAAAGCACAGATTTCCACTGGTCTAATGCCAATTCCTGGTGTTTTTTTGCCCAAACAAGTCTCTTCTGCTTGTTGCCTGTCCTTTGCAGTGGTTTCCTAGCAGATATTCTACCATGAAGGCCTTATTCACACAGTCTCCTCTTAACAGTTGTTCTAGAGATGTGTCTGCTGCTAGAACTCTGTGTGGCATTGACCTGGTCTCTAATCTGAGCTGCTGTTAACCTGCGATTTCTGAGGCTGGTGACTCGGATGAACTTATCCTCCGCAGCAGAGGTGACTCTTGGTCTTCCTTTCCTGGGGCGGTCCGCCTGTGAGCCAGTTTCTTTGTAGCGCTTGATGGTTTTTGTGACTGCACTTGGGGACACTTTCAAAGTTTTCCCAATTTTTCGGACTGACTGACCTTCATTTCTTAAGGTAAGGATGGCCACTCGTTTTTTTTTACTTAGCTGCTTTTTTCTTGCCACAATAGCAATTCTAACAGTCTATTCAGTAGGACTATCAGCTGTGTATCCACCTGACTTCTCCACAACACAACTGATGGTCCCAACACCATTTATAAGGCAAGAAATCCCACTTATTAAACCTGACAGGGCACACCTGTGAAGTGAAAACCATTTCAGGTGACTACCTCTTGAAGCTCATCAAGAGAATGCCAAGAGTGTGCAAAGCAGTAATCAAAGCAAAAAATGGCTACTTTGAAGAACCTAGAATATGACATATTTTCAGTTGTTTCACACGTTTTTTGTTATGTATATAATTCCACATGTGTTAATTCATAGTTTTGATGCCTTCAGTGTGAATCTACAATTTTCATAGTCATGAAAATAAAGAAAACTCTTTGAATGAGAAGGTGTGTCCAAACTTTTGGTCTGTACTGTATGTATGGCATAATTGGGATGCACATTACACATGACATGACACAGCTCTTTACCAGGCTGCAGGCCAGCAGACACATTATTATTGCCACATGTGTCACATGCCACTACTGACTGTACAGCCGTTCAGAGTTCAGACAGTTCACAGTTCCACTTCCTTCAGAAAAGCGAGCCTGCCGTGCACTCCAGCGACTTACAGATAGAGGCAGTGGCATTGCTATGGCTGGTGTCACCCTTTCCTCAGGGGGGCCCTCATGGTGTGGACTGGACTGGTAATTTTTTACTAAGGAATATAGTTTAACCGTTTATGTGCAAAAGAGAAAAAAAGAGGTCACTAAGTCAGCTCCAATCAGATATCTGCACATAGACCAAGATTGGTCTATGTGCAGATATCTGATTGGAGCTGACTTCTTATTTTCTCTTTTGCACATAAATGGTTAAAATATATTCCTTAGTGAAAATGACCAGTCCAGTCCACACCATGAGGGCCCCACTGAGCAAAGATTAGTAAATGTGGCCCTAGGCCACAGTTCAGCAGCAGATAGAGAGAACCCAAGCCCTTATGTCTCCTGGGGCCGTCTGTCTCTATAATAATCCCCCACTAATTTATGAATGGATCTGGGGTTAATTATTAATTCGGTGACCTGACCGGTTTCTAATATAAAACAAAGCTTTTTGCTTTACCTACCGAGTCCTCCCCTCCTGGCGTGGCAGGTCTGGTCTGGCTGTGTAAGGTAAGGTGAGTGAGTCACTGGGGGTCTGGTCACGCAAGGCTGTGACTCACCACCCAATCCCTTTAGCTCCGGACTGGAAGCTGAGACTTAGTCCCTGCTGCTGGCTGCCCCGCCGTGGCGCCACTCACCAGGCTCCGGTGAGTCACACACCCCCTTTTACCACGTGACGGCGGGGCGCCGACATGCTTGGTAACTAAGCAGCGCAGTTGTAAGTTGTTCTGAAGACTGCTGCGCTGCTGCCTGCTGCATAAAATTAGTGAATGGATGGGAGTCGGGACTCGGGAAACGGAGCTCCCTTGGGCCCCCAGGAGCAACTGGGCCCGGGGCAGCTGCCCCTTTTGCCCTGCGGCAAAGACGGCCCTGGACTCTGTGTTGTTCATAGCTGACCCATGGGGGACAGAAACACTGAGGGGTCAGAGAAAACTGTAGTTGGTGACAGGTCAAGGTCAGGGCAGGCAGAGTATGTGCTTAACAGTAAATGGTCCAAGGTCAGGGCAGACATCAGAGGGTCAATACAGAGGTCAAAAACAGTAAACAGGCAGAGATCAGTAGATGGGCAGACAACAAAAACAGCACATCTTCGCAGGAACTAGCAAGCTATGGCACCTATTGCTCAGGCACCTTCCCATAGGGGATAGAGCCTTAAGTATCCCAGGGTTGCCTGCCATTTACTGGTGAAGATTAGAGTGCATGTGCACTTGACCTTTAACAGTTGTGTGTGCACCCTACAGGTAGAGGAGGAGAGGTCTTGCCGGCAAGTAGGATGCAGGAGGGACAGAGCAGATGCCGTGGATGGGTGAGGTAAGTAGGACAGTGGCAGCTCGCAGCCTCTGCTGTAACAGCACCACCCTTCTTTTTAGAAGAACAGGGGCATACATGTTCTCAGCCACTTCCCAAGATATTTTTTCTGGACCATAGCCCTTCTAGTTCACCAAGAAGAAGGATTTTCTTCATATCCAGGATATTTTTTACTTTGAATACATCTTCAGTACTTATAGGAGCAGAAGGAAGAACAGAACATCTGGAATAATGATTAAATACCACGGACATGAGGATTAAGACATGGAATGAGTTAGGAATACATAAAGAGGCCAGAAAGTGTAACTTGTAACAGACTGGATTCAATTGTTTCAGCACCTCTAAGGGACCAATGAAGCAGAATGATAACTTGAATGAGGGTACCACGAGTCTGATGTTTTTGTGGAAAGCCAGACCTTGTCTCCAAGAGAAAATTGACATGGAGTCCTGTACTTGCGATCAGTGGACTTTTTTTTATGCGTGCAGAGGCCTGAAACAGAGGTTTTCGATTTTTGACAGATCTGGGTGAAGTTATTGATAGTGGACTCAGCTGCAGAGACCCCAGAGGAGTCACTCGAAGAGGAACCCTTAATTCATAGCCATATAGCTTGCAGATGGCTTTTCAAAATTTTGAGATAAACTCCACCCCTCGTGTAGAAACGATGTGCAAGAGCAACCCATGTAACCCAAAAATGTGTTCCCCAAACATTTTGGCCAATTGACTGGCAGATGGAAGACCAGACAAAGCTATGAAGTGAGCCATCTTATATATCAGCCATCACCCAGATTACCATGCACTCAGAAGAAGAAGGCAGATCGGTGATAAAATCCATGGTGATAGGCAGCCACAGGACATCAGGCACTGGCAAAGTTGTAGGACACCATCAGGTTGTTGTTTTGAAGACTTGTTCTGGGCACAGGCAGAGCAGGTGGGGCTCTATAGGAACATATTGAATCTCCAATAGGCTGAAATGGTGGATTATTGCAGTCTATGTGAGAAGCAATCTGATGGTCATAAGTTCAAGTCCCCTAGGGACTTTTAAAAAATCTTAAAATTCAAATCCCCCTTTTCCCCATATAAATAATTTAAAAAAAAACATCAGTATTGCCATGTCCCAAAGTGCCCATACTATTAAAACATAAACATATTCATCCCATACTGTGAACATAAAAAATAAAAATAAAATTCCTTGCATCACTTTCCCAATTTTTTTTAATAAAAAGTGATCAAAAAGCGATACACACTCCACAATGGTATCAATAACACTACAGACCACAGAAAAAATGTGCCCCCTACACAGCTCCATGACTTAAATATAGAAAAGTTATGGGAGTCAGAATATAGCGATGCACAGAAAAAAATCTGTTTTTGCCAAAGTTTAATTCTTTTTTGAAGTATTAAAACAAGAAAATAAATATGGTATCGCTGTGATCGTACTGATCAGGAGAATGGAGGTTAGGTCACTTTCACCACACAAGGAATGTTGCAAAAATGAAACCTATAAAACGATGCCAGAATTGGATTTTTTTTTCAATTCCACCCTATTTGGAATTTTTTTACAGCTTCCCGCTACATCATATCCAATATTATATAGTGATAGAAAGTATCACTTGTCCTGCTAAACTCAAGCCCACCTACGGCTTTGTGAACAGAAAAATAATAAAGTTATGGCTCTGGGAAGGCTGGGAGTAAAAAACAAAAATGGAAAATTGCAAGATCCTGAAGGGATTAATGGAACAGATCTTCATTTCCAGGCAACAGTCGTATGATGCCTTAGTTGAGTTATTGAAATATACTGCCATGGTATATGATGTGATGGGTTACACAAATGGTAATTCTGTTGTTTATAACCTTTAAACTTTTGGCTGGTGAACTATAGACTATATAGGCGTGACAAATATTGTATTAGTGGAGGTCAAAATTAATAGCCTCATTAGTGATATTCCACCCACTGGAGGATTCATAGCTAGGGATATGTCTGGCTCTGTACATGTTAGCATGAACATTCAGCACAGTGTATATCTTCCAGACATATTTGTGGCAGGTGATTGATTCATTCCAGTAAGTCAAAGATGCTACTTCAGCAATATTCACTTTTTGTCTATGCGAGGAAATGTGAAAACAGAGTCACTAGGAAGCACCAGAATACTGGGATGATTGGTGTATAACAGCTGATGCCTGGTAAGATCAGTCCTGTCCTCTGTAAATATTTCCTTCGCTACATCCAGTAATATCTACAGAGGAAACATTTACAAGGCCTCATGCACACAACCATATTTTGTATCTCTGTCTGATCTGCATTTTATGGCACAGTTTTTATTTTATTTTTCTTACAGCATTTACCTTAGAGGGTAGATCACATGATATTTTTATAGAGCAGGTTGATACGGACACAATGATACCTAATATGTAATATTACGGTTTTAAACAATAAAAGCATTTTTGAAAAATAAATCAGGTTTTTGTGTCTCCATTTTCTTAAAGCGATATTTCTTTTTTGGCCAATTGTCTTATGTAGGGGGTTAATGTTTTGTGGGATGAGGTGAAGGTTTGTTTGGTACTATTTTGGGGGACATATTACTTTTTTGATCACTTTTTATACAATTTTTTGATAAGTGAGGTGGGTAAAATTGCAATTGCATCATAGTTTTTTTATTTTCTTTTATGGCGTTCACTGTGCAGGAAAAGTAACATGATCCTTTCATAGATCAGGTCGTTATGGAAGGCGGTAATGTGTTAAACTTTTTTAAACTTTTTATTTTTAACCAATTATTTATGTGAGGAAATAGGAAGAAGTTAGATTTTTTTTAACTTTTTACCCACTTTTTTTAAACTGTTTTTTCACACTCTTTGTACCCAGACCCACTTTGTTCTTGAAGATCCAGTGGGTCTAATGGCTGTACAATACACTGCAATACACTGTATAGTGTATTGCAGTGTATTTTTAATCACACTAAGGCCTCATGCACACGACAGTTTTTTTTCACGGTCCGCAAAAACGGGGTCCGTAGGTCCGTGATCCGTGACTGTTTTTTCGTCCGTGGGTCTTCCTTGATTTTTGGAGGATCCACGGACATGAAAAAAAAGTCGTTTTGGTGTCCGCCTGGCCGTGCGGAGCCAAACGGATCCGTCCTGAATTACAATGCAAGTCAATGGGGACGGATCCGTTTGATGTTGACACAATATGGTGCCATTTCAAACGGATCCGTCCCCATTGACTTTCAATGTAAAGTCTGGAGTTCTTTTAAACCATCGGATTGGAGTTTTCTCCAATCCGATGGTATATTTTAACTTGAAGCGTCCCCATCACCATGGAAACGCCTCTATGTTAGAATATACTGTCGGATATGAGCTACTTCGTGAAAACTCATATCCGACAGTATATTCTAACACAGAGGCGTTCCCATGGTGATGGGGACGCTTCTAGTTAGAATACACTACAAACTTTGTACAAGACTGTCCCCTGCTGCCTGGCAGCACCCGATCTCTTACAGGGGGCCGTGATCAGCACAATTAACTCCTCAGGTGCCGCACCTGAAGGGGTTAATTGTACTATCATATCCCCCTGTAAGAGATCAGGGCTGCCAGGCAGCAGGGGGCAGACCCCCCCCCTCCCCAGTTTGAATATCGTTGGTGGCACAGTGTGCGCCCCCCATCGGGCCCCCCGATCTCCCTCTAGTGTAATAAATCATTGGTGGCACAGTGTGCGCCCCCCATCGGGCCCCCCTTCCTCCCTCTAGTGTAATAAATCGTTGGTGGCACAGTGTGCGCCCCCCATCGGGCCCCCCCTTCCTCCCTCTATTGTTATAAATCGTTGGTGGCACAGTGTGCGCCCCCCATCGGCCCCCCTCCCTCTATAGCAGTATCAACATTGGTGGCAGTGTGCGGCCTCCCATCTCCCCCCCCCCCCCCGATCATTGGTGGCAGCGGAGTTCCGATCGGAGTCCCAGTTTAATTGCTGGGGCTCCGATCAGGTAACCATGGCAACCAGGATGCTACTGCAGTCCTGGTTGCCATGGTTACTTAGCAATAGTACAATAGTAGAAGATTCATAGTTACCTGCTTGCTGCTGCGATGTCTGTGTCCAGCCGGGAGCTCCACCTACTGGTAAGTGAAAGGTCTGTGCGGCGCATTGCTAAAGAACTGTCACTTACCAGTAGGAGGAGCTCCCGGCCGGTCACAGACATCGCAGCAGCAAGCAGGTAAGTATGAATCTTCGACTGTTGTACTATTGCTAAGTAACCATGGCAACCAGGGCTGCAGTAGCTTCCTGGTTGCCATGGTTACCGATCGGAGCCCCAGCGAATAAACTGGGACTCCGATCGGAACTCCGCTGCCACCAATGATCGGGGGGGGGGGGGGGAGATGGGAGGCCGCACACTGCCACCAATGTTGATACTGCTATAGAGGGAGGGGGGCCGATGGGGGGCGCACACTGTGCCACCAACGATTTATAACAATAGAGGGAGGAAGGGGGGGCCCGATGGGGGGCGCACACTGTGCCACCAACGATATTCAAACTGGGGAGGGGGGGGTCTGCCCCCTGCTGCCTGGCAGCCCTGATCTCTTACAGGGGGATATGATAGTACAATTAACCCCTTCAGGTGCCGCACCTGAAAGGGTTAATTGTAGGATCACGGTCCCCTGTAAGAGATCGGGTGCTGCCAGGCAGCAGGGGGCAGTCTTGTACAAAGTTTGTAGTGTATTCTAACTAGAAGCGTCCCCATCACCATGGGAACGCCTCTGTGTTAGAATATACTGTCGGATATGAGTTTTCACGAAGTGAAAACTTAGATCTGAAAAAGCTTTTATGCAGACGGATCTTCGGATCTGTCTGTATGAAAGCAACCTACGGCCACGGATCACGGACACGGATGCCAATCTTGTGTGCATCCGTGTTCTTTCACGGACCCATTGACTTGAATGGGTACGTGAACCGTTGTCCGTCAAAAAAATAGGACAGGTCCTATTTTTTTGACGGACAGGATACACGGATCACGGCCTCGGCTGCAAAAGGGTGCATTTTCCGATTTTTCCACGGACCCATTGAAAGTCAATGGGTCCGCGAAAAAAAACGGAAAATGGCACAACGGCCACGGATGCACACAACGGTCGTGTGCATGAGGCCTAAGCCTGATTAGGCTCCTGACTCTGAGAGGACTAAGCCTGATTAGGCTCCTGACTCTGCGAGGACCTGTCAGACTCAGAGATACCATGGCAAGCCGAGATGCCTGGAAAGGCATCTGGTTGCCATGGTAACCTCCGGGACTCTGCCACAGCAGCATATCGGCCCATTGGGATTGCGGCCCGCTCGGCCATCCTGAAATTTACTTGGGACACCATTGGGCACATGGGGAGCTGCAGGGAGGATCATGTATACATTTAGCAAGGTTCTAATCCCCAAATTCATGAACTGTGGGGATCAGAACCTTTCAACCGGCATTACTATGCTTCGATTGGCTAGTCTGTACAGGCTAGTCAATCAGAGCAATCACCAGCCGGGGACTGCCCTCATTGGTCCCGGGCCGGTAAGTTGAGATCACTGGCTGTGTGTAACAGCTGAGATCTAAGCACTGTCACCATGTCTGTAGACATGATGATAGTTTGCCGCCATGATGAACCTGTAAGTCATGGAGGCTTATATCCATATACCTTCACTCTCAAGATGTTGACACAGAGATTGCGAATGTAAGAATTTACCTATTACTAACCCTTAAAAAACTAGTCATTTACCCAAAAAAGTTGACTATTTAATTTCATTTTTATTCAACACAATTGACAAGTAAGAATTTTAGTGTAGCATGCTCCATATTTCGATATGCGTCTTCAATACTTGGAGGAAATTTTCAATAAATAAGTTGGGTAATTTGTCTTCTGCTATCCACGCCCCCTTCTTTTACACACTTGAGAGTTTGCAAATTTTTGGGGGGAGAAGCTTTAATAAACCAATCTTTTCAATGTATTACCAAAACAAAAGGCATGACTATAGACAAAACCAGGAAAGGAACCCAGAGAGAAAAAGATTTCCACTTCCTCTATATTTTGGACCCACTTCTGGTTTTGGCTTACAATTACTGATGCTAAATATTCAGTAAATATGGCCTTCAGCTTTGTACAGATTACATCTAAACTCTGCAAGTATGAACAGGGCCGCAGCATGTACGCCTCAGACATATACATCTGGCCTCTGGCAGCACGGTGGCTCAGTGGTTAGCACTGGTGCCTTACAGAGTTGGGTTTCTAGGTTCAAATCGGTTCAAATCTGCCCATGGGCAACATCTGCATGAAGTTTGTATGTTCTCCCTGTGTCTGTGTGGGTTTCCACCAGGTACTACTGTTTCCTCCCACACTCCAAAGCCATACTGAGAGGGAACTTAGATTTTAAGACCCTTTTGGAACAGCTTGATGCTAATGTCTGTAAAGCGCTGCGGACTATAGTACCGCTATATAAGTGAGTTCAATAATAATAAAAGAAGTCTACGCGCTCTTCAGATTTATGCGCAATGTGAATAGAAGCTAAAAATGCTTCATAGATCTGAAGGACTGTTAGGATAGGTGCTATTAGGAAACTGCACACTTATTTCAGTTCCTCTGGTGATAACGGCTGTTCATAGGTGGCTGCAGAACCATTAAAAAAATAATAATAGCTGACCCAACTGGACAATTCCTTTAATTTAAAAACAAGTTTCCATTTTCATGGATGATAACCTTTTGATTTATAATCCCCTGTAATAAAGCTATAAACACCCCAAACAATGTTCATCCAACTTGAGCACCTGGCATTGTATTCTTTGAACCCAGATTATACAAGAGATCCTGACAGGGTGAATTAGGGTGCATAAGAATTCAATATGATGGGCTCGAGGCACGCATGAATGGCACCCATGGTCCGTAAGCTTTAATAAATCATTTATTACAGATTGTGTACAAAGTAGTTTCTGCATGAAATAAAAAGGAAAATAATTTTAAAGAAAATATTTTGAAGTCCTGCCGGGAATGAGAATGAATTCTGCTGATGACGGTGAAGCTACTGCTTAAATAACGGAAAAATGAATTTGTATATGCACACATCCCCTGCACATAGAGGGACGAGATGAAACATTGATTTGGTACGGACAGGGGCTGTAAATATAGATGCTTTGCAGGTTAGGATTGATTAGAAAGTGAAATCCTATACGGAGATCACTGTCTGGCCTTTGCAATCAGTCGTCAGACTCATGAGGGTCTGATTGCAGGGCTTGGCTTATTTGCATTGATGAGGATGAGGCAGCTGCTGAAGCATGCAGACCTGCACCTGACACAATCACCAATCTCTGGATTAGCACAGGGAATCCGGAGGACTCTGTGCTGTGTAGCAGGAAGTTCATCCATTTATTAGGCTCACTCATGCAAAATGACCCAAATTTCCTATCAACTCAATTATATATGCAAAGATGCGCGTTGATTAAAATAAGATTCACCGTTTTCCATATGAATGATGCATCAAGCTCTGTATATATTAGTCAATATGTGCTTACTGCTTATTGCTTACTTGCATTATTTGAGTGCCTAATATTTAATGTTTTATGGGTTGACATTACAATGGTGTTTTGCATTTGTGGTTCTACAGTGTTTTGAGAAACTATAAGTCTCAGCATGCCACGATAATCTACAGCTGAAGAGTAAGCTTGTGGACCACTGATGTAAATGTACTGCATATGCATTCCCATTTATGGTATTTTGCATTGGTACCCATGTGAGGATACTTTCACACAGTTAATGTTTGGTTAGTGATTTCCATCAGTGATTGTGAGCCAAAACCAAGTGCAGAATAGTAAAAAAAAGGAAAAAACAGAACAGGTGCAGATCTTTCCATTATACATTTTTTCTGTGTAGCCCCACTCCTGGTTTTGGCTCACAATCACTGATGGAAATCACTGATCAAACACTGACCAAATACATGGTTTAGCAGGTAGGATAGCAAATGTAAATGAATACCATAGATATACAATTTTCTACAATATATAAATATACTAAACTTAATAGAATAGACAAGACATAACCCCACCCTTTCCATTACCCTGCCCATCATGACTAATAAGCTGCTCCAATGGTATACTGGTGTCCATTATGAGATGATCACCAAAGGCAACCTATCTATAAGGACCATGAAAGAAGGATCACATGTACCTCTGGTATATATGGAGATCAAATGTACAGGAGGCGAGCCAGACAGAACGAAAACTGTAAGTTTTCTTTAGTTGTTACTGGTTAACACTGTGATTGTATTGAAAATAAATCATAGGGAAATGGAAATTCATCATTACGAGTATATCATATCAAAAAGAAAAGTCTTTGTACCCTATTGAATGACCATGTGAATGAGTGCTAAATGGGAATGTTTAGTACATGTTTCTACTGTAGGTTGGCCAAAAGGGACTACTTTACTTCAAAGGTCCAGTAAAGTAACAATTTGTATTTTCTACCTGTTAATAGCCTTAAGATTTGTTAGTTGGTGGCCTGTTAGTGCCCCTTAGATTTCTATACGCAGACTAAAGACTGCCATAAACACACAGTTGATTTGCTGAAGATGCTGAATGTATTTCATGTTTCCTAAGTTGCACTGATAAAAGGAAATAAAAAGTGGAAATCCCCTTTAATTTACTGTGATTTATTGTGACCAATTATGGAATGACCAGTTTTCCCATCTTACCAAGATAAGACATATCATCATGATATGCCATCCTTGCATTCCCTTCACTGTTTTTCTCAGCAAAATGGTGCCCAGGCCACCCGCTGTGCAACCAACATTTAAGTGATTGGGGTATCCTGCCGTCTCTGCACAGCCAGTGGCCAGGAGTTCCACAGTTCATGGGAAAACTATGTGGGCCCTTGATTCTTTGGGGATCCCAGATGTCAGACACACACCAGTCATAAAGTGATGACATCATAGCAATATGCCATCACGTTATAAGATAGGAATACCCTGAGAACTCACTGCAAAGGACTTATGCAATATCTCATGAATTTAAATGCTTGTGGGACTAGAATATTACAGCTATATCTATCGATCCTCATACAAGCCTAGGAAGGATCTTAGCTTTCAAATGATACCAGGCTCAACATCCAATATTTGGGACATGGCATGATTGGTTTTTCCAGGAAGAAAGATCATAGCCTGTTACTGTCATCCCTCATCTTGTATAGCCTTCCAGTGTCCACAGGGCAGCAGCACATTTTCTTCATGTTATCACCCCATTTACCAGCCAGGCAGTATATGAGCTTGGTCTCTGGACTGTGGAGATTTTTGGTCTCTTCAGTTCTGGCGGCTATGTGAAAAACGATATGTGCATATAGAGACATGCATGGACACGTATAAAATATTACCATTTGATACCAAATTACATGATGGTGCCATTATTTGTAAAGTGCTGGGTGGCCTTTTCACAATATGCCAGGTGCCTACTTATAGAAAGTATATGGGTATGGAAGTATAATATGATTTTCTTTTGGGGCCATTATATATAATAATTATACAGGGGGGGGGGCATAATATATTATACATAGGGGCCATTATATATTATAATTATACTGGGGGACCATTATTATTGGGCCCTCTGTATAATTATGATATATAATGGCCCCTCTGTATAATATATAGTGGCCACCCTGTATAGTTATTATATATAATGGTCCCCCTGTATATTTATAATATATAATGGCTCCTCTTTATAATATATAATGGTCCCTCTGTATAATATATATTGGCCCCTCTGTATAATATATATTGTCCCCTCTGTATAATATATTATGGTCCCTATTCATAATATATATTGGCCCCTCTGTATAATATGTAATGGCCCCCATTCTTTCCCCCAACTCCATAGTGCCCCCAGTATGGCCCCTAGTACTTACATAATTTTTTTTTTTAAATACTCACCTCTAGTCATCGCCTCTTGTAGCCTTTGTTCGGCATCCCGGCGCAGGCCGTCAGGAGCACATCACCGTGCCCCCCTGCACCACATCATAACGTTATCTCGTGACAGCTGGCGCAGGAGGTCATGGTTATGTCATCGCGATCTCCTGCACTATTCTACAGCTTCATAGGCTTCAGGTCTGGCCTGAAGCTTATGAGGCAGAACGGAGGGGATGGGAGCCATAGGCTTTCATCACCCTCATTATACTGCCTGCAGCCTGACAGCTCCTACAATTTGGCGCCCGGGGCAACGGTCCCCCTGGCCACCCCCCACACTATGCCAGTGGCTGGGGCTGTACTTACTGTCCATTTTTTGGGGCAGATACAAGAGCGTGATAGAATCTGCTTTTGTGATTTCTAAAAAAAAGTGGACAGTGACATTATTTTTTTAACCTTGAAGTGTATCCAAACAGATGTTCCTCCATTGGTATCCATTTGTTTGTTTTTAGCAAATCTGCAAAACAAATCTGCCAAGCAGATGACAGAACATGATGTGAACATACCCTTAGCTGCAGTCTCACATCACTTGCGTTGAGCTCTATGCTGGAATGTCACTCGTGATTTGTGGCTCAAAAGTAGTGGATGAACAGCACTCCTTAGATGTAACAGAGTTGGGTGCACGTCTCACTTGGGATTGGTAAGCTCCCCTCAATAATATAACAAAGCAAAGAAAATAAAAGAGTGGAGATAGCATGTCCAAGCTGGAAGTTTAATCCAGATGCAACGTTTCTGCTTGACAAAGGCTTCACTAGCCGAAACGTTGCATCTGGATTAAACTTCCACCTTGGACATGCTGTCTCCACTTTTTTATTTTCTTTGCTTTGATTTGTGATCTGTGTCCAGAAATACAGCAGGTTTGGATTTGTCATGACTGTCGCGTTGATGTCACGTCACATCATTACTTGCAATCATGACATCAATGCAACCATGCAACCTTGGTGTTGTGCATCCAAATACTCTATGAAGCCCTATTTTCTGTTTCATTTTTTCAACAGCGTTGCTCAAGTTTGGGCGATAATGATGGGACCCAAATTGTAGTCTAAACAATGCTCTGGTGTGGTCCTTGTTAATTAACAACTGGTAATGGTGAGTCATGATGGGTTATTGTTATGACCGTTAGTTTCTATATGTATATTTTATATACCAAGAGCAATATGAAGATGAGTTCTGTATGTGGGATGAAGACACTCTTGCCATTGTGCCTTTAAGTTGACACAAGAGGTTTCTCAGGGAGCTTCTGAAGGTACATAAGCCTCTCACTGATTAATAGTGACCATGAATATTCATAGCCTCTCAGGAGATGAATAACTGCAGGTACATATGTAAAGGGAAGAACATGGAAGAAGAAATATGTTTATGCATTATTCAGATATGTGCCTAATGTGCAGTTTTGTTCAGATTACACATTTAAAAATGACAAATTTCATTTACTTCTTTCTTTCCACACTATGTCACCCAAGAATGTAACAACTATGGAAGATCAGATCACACCATTGCAGTCCAGTTGAGCAATTTTTACAATGTTCTGTTATTCTACGTCCAATAACTGTCTACCTGACAGGTGCTGCTAAAATATTATACTTCGCATTGTATTGCACTAATACTAATGAGACAAAGGGCTCTTCCACTCTTGTCCCTATCATTAAAAAAAAAACTTCACCTAATACTTGTGATTGCTTTTGCCCCTTCGATTTCAGGATTTTGGCCATTAGAACATCTAAATTTATGGAAATTCAATATAGTGACTATATTTTGGATTATAGTGATGTGGACTACAGATGTTTTGTTGTAATAATGCTTTTATTGTGGAAATACCTTCAAGCCGTGCACTAACACCAATGTAATGTTTTAGCCATGTAATATAATTTAATAGGCATCTGTTTATCTGATCATTAAACGGCTTGAATCTCTGTTAATCTTCATCTAAAAAAAATAAGAATTCTCACAACAGATTATTACCAGGAATTAATCTGATAGCTGGCATGCTGATAGACACAGACCGAACACAGAGGTGGAATTCTTTAGAATAAGTACTGTATGCAGGACCTGGACCATACTTAAATTATGACTAGAAGAAGTAGTTGATTTCTGGTAGTCCACCAAATTTGAAAATTTTCTTCCAGACGTTGTGTGCTTAGAACTTCAAAAAGACATCTACATCTTGTCCGACAATCAGAGAAGCTTAGGGGATGGGTGTTAAATCTTGTGAGTTCTTGATAGCTCTTAAGGCATCAAAGCTCTTGTAGGCATCTTAATTTCCCCAGGTGAACACAGATCCTATAACTTCTAATTTCTAAGATATATGTAGAAAATGGCCTCCAACTAGCATATAACTTCTGACCTCCTAAGGTGCTTCTTAGGTAGAGACCATAGTGTCCCTAAACTTTGCTGAAGTAACTTTTATTTGTAAATGATTCATATTGTTGAAAGTTTTTCAAAATAAACATAGCACCTCCCATTTTTCTTAGGTTTTCCCGCACTATTTCTATCAGTTTATATTTACGCAGTGCTTTCCTTTTATGCCCAAACTGTACACAATGCTACCAAATAGTGAACCTGTGACGCAAAAATAAATAACAGCAAGCGCATGTGTCTGCTTATAAGGCATGAAACCGAGTTTAACCCTAGCTGCAATCTCATCCTTCCAATCTCCTTTTAATTGTTATTCCGCTGGCATTAAAGACAAATAAATTGCAGAGCGTATGATTATTTGTGGACGTGTAAGCTTCTAGTTATAGGAAGGGAAAATACATATTTTTGCGAAGGTGCAGAGATAATTTGTACTAAAAGAATGCATATCCAGCCAGAACCCTCCCATTGGAGAAGGGAAAATTTAATGAGCTTTTAATGGAATGCAATGCTTGGAGTGGTAAATTATTTGTTAGTTCACGATGCAATCAGCATGCTGATTAAGGCTGCTTGGTGTTTTTTTTAACTAAACATTAACTGAATGAAGGCAGTTAGTCCTTGTACTTCTGCTTGGGGGGCTTTGGGGAAACAAATGGACTTCAGAATCCAGATTGTCAATAAAGGTGAGTGCACTTCAAATGTCATTAAAATACTTCTGATAAATATTTAAAATCATATTTATATTTGCTTAGTGCTGTTCTTAAACCACGTTCAAAGGAACAGCCCTCCCTGAAAGGCCTTCGGATAATACATGTCATTTTATCTCTCTCCTCTCAGCCCTCTTATTGTGAGTTACAGCAGTTGCTTACCTATAGAATACAATTTTACTTCATTACACCGATATTTGTTTGAGCCTCTGAATCTTACGTTTTACTCCCATTAAGACAATCATGGGCAACCTGCTGAAAAGTAGTCGGCTATTAAATTTTTTTTTTTTTCCTTTTTTACGGTTGGAAAAATAAATGGCGAATGAGTACGATTAAATAAGGAAAATGCTTCGTTTTGCATTGCCAGATTGTATATTAAATCCTTTTAAAAACACTCGGCAGAAAAAGTTGCATTAACATTAGAAAGGGAATGAGAATCTGCAGGCAGCTTTATTGTTCACTCCTGTCTGTTGACTGTAAATAGCAAATCTTTACACGTTGCTTATTGTTACTGTGAAGTACAAAAGCTTGTAGCCTAATAAAGGGGTATTGTTGCTTTAAGATCTGTCATTGTTTGGTGTATTCCTCCCTGTGTTTAAACCAACATACACATATTTTTTCAAGATGTGGGAATGCTGGTGATCACTGGTGATTACTGTGCAGTAGTTAGTAAGGACAGTAAATAGGCACCCTTTAAAACCCAATGAATAACTTGCTTTCTTTAGACTACGTGTTCCTGTTTATGACCCAGGAGGTTAAAAGCCGCTGACTGGCATTTGACTTCTGACCTCCTATAAATGTTATGTTATCAGTTCCTGCTTGTTAACTTGTATTCACCGCATCTCCCCGATGGCTGTCAGATAAAGAATTTTATTATATTTCCTAATGGAGCTCCTTAGTCTTTTGCCTTTGTTTTAGGGTGTGCTGTGTCATCTCGCACGTTAAACTCAAATCTTTTTTTTTTCCCCTCTTTTGGAATAGATAATGAATTTAAATATTACCATAGCTTCTTTAAATATAGTATACATTTTTTCTTTTTTTTTCTTTATATATATATATATATATACATTAGACCAAAATCTGACATTCAAAGTAAGGGAATAGCTATGTCCTTAGCTCTGTAAAGTGAGGCGTTGCATTATTGTATTACTATACTAAGCTACATGATGACATGTAAATATAAAATTAAAAGCTATTAGGTCCCTTATAAATTGTGGTAAACAATTTTATTATATATTTTTTCTGATTAAATAAAAGTCGATCCTAATTTTAGCGACGGTGTACATAGGGCACTTCTTCATGTGCAGATTTGTAATATTGTACTACAGGGATAAGTTCACTTGTTTGAATTATATAAAGCATAAAGACTGGACCTGTAATTTAGATAGTGCCATGGCGATGCAAGTTTTGTATGGGCGAGAATTTCTGTTAATAATAACTATTATCTGTTATAAAAAACTAACTTTATGGTATTATTTATGTAAAAAACATTTGGCTTCCTCCTGTAACAAAGAATAAACTGAACAACGGAATTAAAAATATTTTGTTCTGCTTTGTGTCCTGCTTAAAAAAATTAGAAATGTTTTATTGTTTTCATCTCCTGTAACGGATTATGATTTATCTCACCAACAATTTCCAGCAAATTAGCCAAAAACATTAATAGGGAAATTGTGTAGGCAACGATTAACAAAATGATTAGAAATTGCATTGTGCCTATTGTTTTATTCCTGCACAGAACGGTATAATTTATGTTACTTCTGTTGATGCACATTTATAACATTAAATACATTTCTACATAGATGTGGGATCCATCTTTCTTGTAGGCTTGTGGTCTTTGTTTCAATTAAATGGTTCATTCTTATGCTGAATTCTGAAAGTAATTAAACAGTGTCAAACAAGCAGTAATTCAGTAAGAATGAAGGATTTCAATGTCTTAATGTTCATTCCTTGTGCTTTTGGATCCTGTTACATTCGTTCATTTACTCTTGTGTTTTAAAGTGTGTTTTGCTGTAATGGGAATACTAATGTTAGAAACTTGCTGTTTCAAAGTATTCAGTGTATTAAAATCTATAAATACATTTATTAATATGGCACTTTATGTTGTGTAAAAATATAAATTATATATATATATATATATATATTATTATTATTATTATGGTTATTATTATAGTAGTCTTCCTCTTCTTCACTGCTGAAATAGCATGCACATTATTGTTATTTCTCTCTGATGTCAGTGTCGGGGATTAATTAGTATGCTTCATCCTTTCATCTTTTCTTTTACTTACCCAGAACAGCACTTTCTAATAGAGCAATTTATTTCTAGAAGTGTCTTTATCTCATTCCTATCTGTTCTCTCTCTTTCTATGCATTCATTGCCTCCTAAGATTTCATCTCATTTCTGCTCATCACAGCCCTAAAGAAAATACACGCGTTGACTAATATTCTCGTAGGATTGCACAGTTACATTTATTATGTTGTGATTTATATTAATACTTTTTTAGGTATACATTTTGAGGATAATTCTGTTTGGCTTTCAAAAGTTTTGGCCATCTTTTCTTCAATATGCAAATGTTGTAAACCAAAGGCATGGGAAAAAATAGAGTCTAGACCTAGACGGGGGTGCCGTCTAGAATGCGACTGACATTTTATGACCTCTCTTCCTCACAGGAGGGGCACAATGTCTCATCTAAAACAAGAGATTCTCCCCTTCTCTAAATTATACCTCATTCCTTTATTTATTTATTTCTATATATTTTTTATAAAAAACCTGACTTTGTGGGAGTTTGGCTGGTAAGCATTTTTCTTGAAATTGCTTTTGGAAGCTGTGATTTAATCAGTAGACTCCCAATGATGATAAAACAGGGTGTGCAATAAATGATCAGACTGTCCTGGTATTTGGAGAGGAAAAGTGACAACTTATTGGAAGTTCTCAAGGAATCATTTATATTTTACACTCCACTTGGCAGCTGATTTGAGATTGTCTGTTAGCATAACAAAGGCTCCGAGCATGTGAACTTCAGAAACCTTTTGACCTCTTTGCTGCTAGCATGAATAGCTCCCAGTCTTGCCTATACAGATTTCCCAAAGCTCCCTGTTCGTGGCTAAATTGTTAATCAGGGTAATTTAATATAGTTTTCAATATGCCTCATCTCTTATTGGGAACGGTATTCAGAGCTTCTCTCCCTCCCCCCCAAAAAACAGTCCCACTCTCCCTATTCAAATTGTAAGAGGGGCAGCTGCAGACAAACCCCCATGAACTGTATATGAAGACAGGGCAGGAGAGGAAATTCTCACAACTAACACTTTTTGTCCTTGTACTTCAATGTAAACTGTGGATCCCAGACTATTTACTATAGCACAAAACCACGAAAACTGCATCTCAGTGTCAACTAACACATACAATGGGCCAGGCTTCCACAGACACTACATGCACTACAACAGTATCTCCTCCCATGCTTTACACAACACACACACACTCTCCTTCCAGACATACGGACATCTTATTGTAATTTATCACACACAAAAACAACTTTGTATCAATTCAAATGCACATTAGTTGGTTGAAAAGAAACCTTTTGCAAATATATTCATTTTAATCCAGTTAATACCTAAAAGCCCTCATAGGGAGACATTCAGCACGTTGAAAACATCTATAAGGTCCCAATTTGAAGAAAAAACTGATTGATGACAAAGACAAATACGTATCTTCATTTCTTTTTTGAATTGTGATATAAAGACGAGTGCAGGCAGCTGTTCTCCGAGATGTAGATCTTTAAGAAATGGATTTTTGGGATAAATCAAGTTTACTCTTAATACGATCAATTTAGAGAGACCATTTTAGAAAACAAAATTTCGAAATGGCTGTTTGCATTGTATAAAACGTGGTAATCCAGGCTCCCGCCTGTGTTGATGATCTGGAAATGAAAGAGTATTCATAATGTTTGTTCACTTAGATGTTTTGGATGTAAGAGAGTTTACGTGCCTATTTTTATACCTTTCTTCTTTTTAGCTGTGCAGCTTCCCATTTTGTCCCTTTGGATTCATTTAAAAGCAGCTTCTAGTTCCACTGGGTTGCATTAAAAATTGTACATTTTAAGTTTGTTTTCTTTGATATCTTACCATGTATAATAATTCTTGAGATTTGCCTAAGAAGGGAGAGATCTTAAAAGCTTAGGCAGCATATTGACATATTATTTTTTATGTTTGGCCTAACTTGAAATAGTTTTAATTCCTTCAGGACTAACAAAATGACTACAAAATTTCCCTCTGGAGAAATATGTTGCTAGAATTTTATTTCTGTATGGTTATAATCAACAGCTTTGATGCATGACCAGCCAGAAACACAAATAGTTTCTCGGAAAGTTACTACATATATTAAAATTACTATTAGCATATTTATTTGGATCCAACATTTTGAATATCCTTGTACATAGCTAAGGAAATATTTATGGGTTTTGATATGAAGATTTGGCCTACTTACTAGTTTTAACTAGTTTTAAGGAATGGCCATTACTCAAAGTGTCTGCTATTCTGTTGATCATTACGCCATTAGGATTATACAGAACCCTACATAAAACACTGCAGTACCGAACCGTTAATAATCTTACACCGCCTATAAAAGTTCCATGAGAATTCGACTATAATAATTGGGAACTGTACACAAAGAATATATATATATATATATATATATGCAGCGCTGGGATCCTGGGTTTGAATCTGACCAAGGACAACATCTGCATGAGGTTTGTATGTTCTTCCCATGTTTGCATGGGTTTCCTCTGGGTTACTCCGGTTTCCTCCAATACTCTAAATCCATACTGAGAGGGAACTAAGATGATTAGCCCCGTTGGAGCACAGCGTGATGATGATGTCTGTAAAGCGCTGCGGAACAGGGTAGCACTATATAAGTGCATAAAATAAATACATATATATGGAAAATAGAAGATATCTATGGAAATTATTCTTAAACATTTTAAAAAAGGATTTAAAATATTGGTTGCATATGGTAGATCTATTTTATAGATGTATTTCCTCCTCAATACTGTATGAACTAATGAAAAGATCATTACCATTAAAGCAGTGTTGTGCAATAAGTTAAATAAGGAGACAGGGCCCTGCTTACATGTTTTTTTTTTTGTTTTGTTTTTTAAAGAAAAGGGGGTGATACATTAGTGACAAGTGTATTTGCTGCCCTTCTAATGCAACCATCATCAGCAAACAAAAACTAATTTAATATCATTCCAAACATAACACTTAGTTTAGTGGACCAACCACCCAGTGTAGTTCATTGTGATCAGGAATGATTTGGTTGGAGATACCATAAAGGTATTATGATAGTATTCCTTCAAGAAGTGGGTTTTTAGTGCCCTCTTTGAGTTCTTTAGGCTGGTGATCAGTCTTATGGAATGACAGGGAGCATTACAAAGAAGTTGAGCAACATGGTAAAAGTCTTGGACACAGGCGTTTCAGGTGGTTACCACAGATGAAGATAGTAGTTGGTCTTTAGCAGAGTAGAGTGTCCAACTAGGCACATAAAATAAGAGAAGACAACACAAAATAATTACCAGACCACATATAACATTATTTTTATATAATTTGCATACAAGCGTGTGCTTGTATTTCACCTATAGGTGGTTTACATAATTGTATGAACATATGTTGTATAAGTGGACAATAGTAAAATAATAGTAATAAAAGTTTTTGTGCTTGGTTTGCTTGTATAAGCCCTTTCTAAAGCATCTAAAACAAGTTGCCTGAGACCCACAAGAAGTGAGAGGGTCTGTTTTCAGAATTCCTTAAAAAGTACTCTCATAGTTTAACAGTTTTAGCTCACTGGATTTTGTCCCCACTGCTTCCGGTCAACACTGGACCAGATGTGAAGATGTTCCATATACACTGCCTTTTGCAATGTTCTGTACATACTGCCATTCATGTATATGTCACCACTGAGGTCATGGGATTGTATACGGAACATCACCACTTCGGCCCCAATGGTAACAGAAAGCCAGGGGTGGCAGGAGCAATTGCGCTGGGACTGCGGGGCTGTCAGAAGGTGGTTGCTAATATTTTATTGGCCTTAGACAAACCTTTTAATCTTTTACCGCTGGTGTTTTTTAATAATATTTGCATGGTTGTCTATGTACTGCACACATGAACAGATTCTATTGCAGTTTATGATTTAACATATTAGCACATTGTTTTTTGTATGCATTGTTGTCATTTTGTATATATATATATATATATATATATATATATATATATATGTATAAAACTTGCTTTGCTTTGCATAGCTTTACTTACTGTATGTCATAATCTCTCCAAGATCTTTAAGAACACCAAGTACACATTTTGGGTTGGGCCAAGCATATTCAAATAAAGGGATGTATATTTAAAATACCATTTGTTAAGGAGAATGAGCACAGACACCAGAACAATTATATCATCATTCCTTTGGGACTGCCAGCACCAAATTTAACCAGACTGAGCGAGCACTGTCTAGACACTCTCTTTTGTGTATCAGCTGTGTCTTTCTTTTTTTATTGTCCCGTCTGAATGTTATAGTTCAAACTGCATATGGATCCCAAGCATCCCTATCCTCGAAACCATATTTTATTACAAACCTGAAAAACAAAAGTTGTCAAGGTGATAATTAAAAGCTGTCACTTTCAGTGTAATTTATTATACTATTATTATAGGAAGATCCCAGTAAGAAAAGCCATTGGGTCCTTTTTGTTGATAATTACTGGACAGAGGGGCTACTTCTGAGGTTGTTTTGCATAATGTATGAACTAAAAAATTAACCTGTATTGTATCAAACATAAAGTGAAGATGTATTTTATAACATTAAAAAATTCTGTGATAATTACTTCCATATTATTTTTTTTCATTTGCTATTGTTAGTTTTTTTTGTTAATTTACGTTCATAACATCAATGTTAATGTAAAATTGCATATATCTGAAAGTGCAGCCTCTTTCATATTTTTGTCATCATAAATCTTCACCTTGTATGACAGATTTTACATACTACAGAATATACCATGTATTGCTTTGTCAGTACAGTAAAACTTCTTTAAGGTGACCAACAGAAATTATAGTGAAAACTCTTCTAGAAGGGTGGTCTTCTCAAAGTAGAGGGCCAGTATACACAGGATATTAAGGTGTGATCACATGCTGCAGATTGTTGACTGTTCTGGAATGGGGTTTTCACATATACATGCACAACTCCATTCTGATGAATAGAACAGGTTTGTAGAAATGTCTACATTAAATCTGCCATGTGTGTACCTAACCTAGGGGCATTGAGAAGTCTGGACAATATTAGGGTGGTCTCTTGGAGTGATTTCCCTGTATTAATGTGCCAAATAGAAAAAAGGGAACTCATAAAGATTAAAATATGTGGGCCTTGACCACCTCTATGTAAAGGCAGCAACTGTGACAGTCCAGTCTGAAGAAGTCAGGGTTGTGGTCCTTCTTTCTACAAAGCCTTTGGAATTTAGCAATTCTCCCATTAGTTGGTGTCTCAGCAAATCCATACTTCAGATGGCCTGGCTCTAAGAGAAGTCAGGAAGAATCTATATGCTTTATCCAGTCATGGTATAGAGCAGGAGGAGCTGAGCCAATTGATATATACTAAGTAAAACTTGTAAAAAGTAACCCTCTGTTCTTTCCATGCTTAGGACCCTAAGTTAGGCCTCATTCACATTTCCGTTTTTCACTGACGTGTGCTGTCTGCATTCTCTGCGGACAGCACACGTACCCATTGATTTAAATGTGTCTGTTTACATTTCAGTATTTTTTTTACTGACCGTGGGTCAGTAAAAAAAATCACGGGGACATGCACTACTTTGATCTGTGATGCGGATCAAGCGCGTTTATTGAGGTCTATGGGTCTGTGAAAATCACTGACACAACGCGGATGGCATCTGTGTTGTGTCCATGTCGGGTCTGTTTTTCACTGAAGACTAATAAGAGATTCTTTAGAAATGTATTTTCAGCTGTGCAACTTCCCTGAAGTACGGATGACACACGGATGGTAAAAATGGACACAAGGACCGACCATGGATATCTTTACAGATGAAACACGTATGCTTTTTTTTTACGGACACGGAAATGTGAACGAGGCCTTAGAAGTCATGTAGGCAGTCCAATCAGTGACTACCAGCTGTGTCTACGTGCTTATTCATACAGAGTTGGCAGGAAAGAGCAAATCTATAATTCTCAAGTTTTACTGAATTCCATAAAACGATATATTAATCTTCTCCACTTCTCCTGCTCTATAACATGCTGCCTGCATTTTCATGGTGATAGGTTCCCTTTAATGGTAAAAGGTTTATGTAACTTCACCACTATTTCAGGAAGCTATGGCCTAAACATTGTTAATCTTAAACACAATTCCATAAATTTGTCTTAGTAAAATAACTTCAGGGCACGGCCTCCCATGGAGAACACATTGTGGATTTTCCACAGTAGAATTTCATGCCTTAAATCTGCAGCATTTATAGTACCAGGAAAGCGGGTGACATTTTTAGCAAATTCTCAAGTGTAAATTGACCCGTGGTATAGATTTTACATCAATTTATGCTAAAGATTGACACTGTGGATTCCACACATTACGATGCACGTGGTGAAATCCGTTACAAATTCACAGCAAAATATGCATGTAATTTAAGAGGATTTTTCCAAAGGGCATAAATTGTGGTAGACACATTAGTGACAAACCTGTGTGGATGTATCTTTGTTCACTTGGTGGATTTTGACACTATCAATATCAGCTGCGTAGTCCAGTTTTGTACCTCGGCTGGTTTAGCCCTCTTGAATGGAGTTAAACCATGAATGGACACCCACAGAAGCTTCCAGCGAAGTCCACATCTGGACTTCGTGCCAAGAAAGTATAAAAGTTCCTGGTAACCATACTGGTAGTTGGTGCTCAGTGGTAGGAGTGTGTCCTCAATAACAGTAGAAATAGACCACGGCACACGTAAAGTAGGATGCAACGTATCTGTCTTTTATTAAGTGCACCAGCTATAAAGGTTTTTTGGCCAACAATACTGTTTTGGTCTGTCCCAGACCGTCGTCATGGCTGTAGCTGAAGACATAGAGCAAATGGGCAGCTTGTGTAGTGTGGCAGAACACCCACACTGCACAAGCTGCTCATTTGCTATATTAGTTCTCCTGGGGCTGTGACCAAGGTCTGGGACAGACCAAAATACTAGTGTAGGCCTAAAAACCATTATAGACAGATACTTTGCATCCTACGTCACGTGTGTCCTTTCTTGGCGTGGTGTTAGCTCTAAACATCCACCTTTTTGGAGTGGAACATGCATCAAGATTCCAGCCTCACAAGACGCCGTGTGAACGGGCCCTTATGCTAGGAAAAGCAAATTTAGCCCGTATGTTAATAAATAAGAATTACAGTATTTATCCATGATCATCTTCTGCTTTTTTTTGTTTTCTGTTTGTAAACTGTTTGTGTTCTGTTTTATGGGACTAGCATTTCTACACAAAGAACATAAAGAAAGAGAACGCTGCCTATTATAGCTTAATATGATGGATGGGTGTCAGGCTGTAATGGGTAGAAGTGTTTGTTTTGTACAGTGGACAAATCAAATCACCAAGACTCTCTGTGAATATTAATTAGGGACTTCTCCTTTGTCCAGGCTTCTTAGACCACATCATTTACCAGTCTTCCCTACATGCTACCGGGTAACAAACTGACCTGATATATAAGCTTTGACGGATCAAAGCCCTGGCTAAAAATGTATTTTTAATAAATTATCCCAGGAATAATCAGCCTCCATATTACAACCTAATTAATATTTCTTGAAAGACCGGACACTAAAAATAAGCAACATCATTTAATTGAATACTCCGCTAGAATATAATACTGGAATATAACACTAATTATAATTTTAAAATTGGTAGCAGCTGCTCTTTGAGCCAATTATTTACATTGCATTACAATACTATAAATGACTATACTATAAATAACTACTAATCAACCAGTTTGTATGGCTTGTGTTTACAAATTACTTCTGCACCGTATAAAAGACGTTCCAAAGACAGAAATAAAAAGGCAAAATACTTAAAATGTTATCTTATAACAGGATCAACCCTTTTAAACCAGGCATAATGCCTGATAGAGTTGATCCTGCTGAGTAAAAGGATACCTTCATTTATGTTCTGTCCATGTGCTGTTCCCGAGAAAAATAACTTTTGAATAACCCCTTCCCAACTAGTGACGTACATGTATGGCAAAGCGGGATGTGACTTGCTGCCCAGAGCCCGCTCAATCAGATGCAAGGTCCCAGCTGTTCCTGACAGCCGAGCCACTGCTGTATAAGCCAGCATCAGTGAATACACCAATGTCGGTGCATTCATCCCTTCTATGCAGCGGTCAATGTTGACCACGGTATATGTATGTGGTTTACAGAGGGAGGGGGCACGCTCTCTGACCCAATTGAGTCCCCACACTGTGGTGACGGGAACCTGATGGCTGGAATGGCAAGCTGATGCTTTACACAAACATTAGAGCATGCCAGCTATTAAAGCCTATGAGATCCAGCCCCCAGGCTGGGTTTCCTAAGCACATTGTCAGTGTATTACACTGACAGTCAATGCATTACAATACATGATGTTTTGTAATGCATTATAGAGGGGAGCAGATCCCCAAAGTGGGACAAAAATAAAAAGCTTGAAAAATAAATGTTTTACATTAAAAATAAGTTTCAATTTAAAAAAGCACCACTTTCCCATAATTATTATTTAGTTATTATTTATATGATAATTTTTATAATTAAACTTATTAAAAAAAAGAAAAATTGACATATTGGGTATCACTGCATCAGTAACAACCAGCTCTATAAAAATAGCACATGATTTACCTCATCAGGTTAACAATGTAAAAAAAAAAAATAATGAAAATGGTGCTAAAGTAGACATTTTTTGGTCACCCTGCCTCACAAAAAATATTATACTAAGCAATCAAAAAGTCGTATGTACTCCAAAATGGTACCAATCAAACTGTCATTTCATCCCACAAAAAATGAGCCCCTACATAAAACAATTGCCCCAAAAATGTAAAACTTAACAAAAAAATATAAACAATTGACATATTAGGTATCGCTGCATCCATAACGACTGCTCTGCAAAAATATCACGTGATTTGCCCCATCAGGTGAATGATGTAAAAAAATAAAAGCTGTGCCAAACCAGCCATTTATGGTTACCTTGCTTCACAAAAAGTATAATAACAAGCGATCAAAAAGTAATTTGTGCCTTAAAATAGTACCAATGAAACATTGCCTCATCCCACAAAAAACAAGCCCCATATAAGAAAATCACACAAAATAATATGGCTCTCAGAAAATGGCAACATGGCTTTTAGAAAATGGTATCGCCACATCCGTAACAACCTGCTCTATAAGAATATCGCATAATCTAGCCCCTCAAGTGAAAGTTGTACATAAAAACAGTGCAGAACAGCCACTTTTTGTCACCTCACCTTACAATATGCATAATACTGAGCGATCAAAAAGTCGCAGGTAACCGAAAATGGTACCAATGAAAACATCACCTCATCCTGCAAAAATTTGCCTCACATAAAATAATCGGCCCAAAAATAAAAAAAATTATGGCTTTAAAAAAAATGGAGTTTCAAAAATGCTTTGTGTAAAAGTGGCAAGACGAGAAAAAAAAAAATTGGTATGTCTGTAATCATACTGACCAGCAGTATAAAGATAACGTTATTTTTCCCACGCAGTGTACGCCACAATAACAAAACCCAAAAAGCAATGGCAGATTTGTTGCATTTTATTCATCCTGCTTCCCAAAAAGCAAGATCAAAAGTAATCAAAAAGTTGTATGTGCCCCAATATCAACTCATTCCACAAAAAAATAAGTCCTCACACGAAGAAAAACGTATGGTTGTCAGAAAATAGCTATACTGGTATCCCAGAGACTGTTCAATACCAACATGGTGACCGTAAACCAATCCTGTTGTGTGCCGCTACAGCAGTTTACGACCAATGAGGGGGATTTCCATATTTAGGAGAAAATGGGTAACAAATTATGGGGTGCTTTTTCTCCTGTTACCCCTAGTGAAAATGAAAAAAATTTGGGGCTAAAGCAACATTTTATTGGAAGAAGTGACATTTTTTATATTTACTTAGCCAAGTTTTCTAAATTCTATAAACCGCCTGTAGAGTTAACGTGCTCAATACACCCCTTACTAAATTCTTTGAGGGGTGTAGTTTCCAAAATAGGGTCACTTTTTTGGGGTTTCCACTGAAGAGGTACCTCAGGGTATCTTATAATAAAACATGGCGCCCAAAAACAATTTCAACAAAATATGCCCTCCAAAAACCATATGGCGCTCTTTCCCTTCTGACAACTGCCATGTGCCAATAGAGCAGTTTACGACCACATATGGGGTGTTTCTGTAAACTGCAGAATTAGGGTAATAAATATTGTGGTTTACATTGCTGTTAACCCTTGCGGTGTTGCAGGAAAAATGGATTAACATAAAAAATCTGCAAAAAAAAAAAGAAATTCTGAAATGTCACCTCTATTTTCCCTTAACGCTTGTGGAACACCTCAAGGGTTAACAAAGTTTATAACATCAGCTTTGAATAATTTGAGGTGTGTAGTTTCTAAACTGGGGTCATTTAGGAGTGGTTTCTATTATGTAAGTCCCTAAAATTTTCTTGAATATTTGAAAAATAGCTTCTAAAATTCTAAGCCTAGCAAGGGAGATCTGATAATCTGAGGGTCTCAGGCCCACCCTTTGGTGCACTGAATACCTAAATTGCATATTAATGAAAAGCTATTTTTCTCAGAAATTGCGGAGGAATATGAATGAGCTATCATTTTACTTAGAAGAATCAACTCTACCAGACATTACACCTGATTCACCAAAGTTGATCCTGCCAACAGATGGCCTTTAACTCCTTCAGGACCCTGCCATTTTTCATCTTAAGGATCAGGCCGCTTTTTTATTTATTTGACATATAATGCTTTATGTGGTAATAACTTTGGAATGCTTTTACTTATCCAAGCCATTCTGAGAATGTTTTCTCGTGACACATTGTACTTCATGGTAGTGGTAAATTTCAATCAATATTTTACATTTTTATTTAAAAAAAATACCAAATTTACAAAAAAAATTGAAAAATGTGCAACTTTCCAAATTTCGATTTCTCTGCCTTTTAAACAAATAGTGATACCTTTTACAATAGTTATTACTTTACATTTCCCATATGTCTACTTTATGTTTGGATTTTTTTGGGACGTTAGACTGCTTAGAAGTTTAGAAGCAAATCAGAAATTTTCCAAAACCTACTTTTTAAGGACCAGTTCAGGTCTGAAGCACTTTGTGAGGCTTACATAATAGAAACCACTAAAAAATTCCCCTATTTTAGAAACTACACCCATCAAGGTATTCAAAACTTATTTTATAAACTTTGTTAACTTTTTAGGTGTTCCACAAGAATGAAAGGAAAATGTAGATGAAATTTCAGAATTTCACTTTTTGGCAGATTTTCCATTTAAATCCATTTTTTTCCAGTGACAAAGCAAGGGTTAACAGACAAACAAAACTTTATACTTATTGCCCTGATTCTGTAGTTTACAGAAACACCCCATATGTGGTCATAAACTGCTATACGGGGACACGGCAGGGCACAGAATGAAAAGGAACGCCATATGGTTTTTGGAAGGCAGATTTCACTGGGATAATTTTAAGTTGCCATGTCACATTTGAAGATCCCCTGCTGCACCCCTAGAGCAGAAACTCCAAAAAAAGACCCCACTTTGGAAACTACGGAATAAGGTGGCAGTTTTGTTGGTACTATTTTGGGTACATATGATTTTTGGTTGCTCTATATTACTATATTACACTTTATGTGAGGCAAGGTAACAAAAAATAGCTGTTTTGGCACTGTTTTTATTTTTTTGTTTTTTACAATGTTTATCTGACAGGTTAGATCATGTGTTATTTTAATAGAGCATGACTACTTTTTTTGGTTGTTTGTTTCAGTTTTACATAATAAAGCATTTTTGAAAAAGATGATTTTTTAGTGTCTCTATATTCTGAAAGCCATAGTTTATTTTATTTATTTGGGCGACTGTCTTATGTAGGGGCTCATTTTTTTGGTATGAGATGACAGTTTTATCAGTACTATTTTAGGGTGTCATATCATGCATGCTTGGTATTACACTTTTTGTGATGTAAGGAGACCAAAAATTGTTTTTTTAACACTTTTTTTACGGTATTCACCTGACGGGTTAGGTCATGTGATATTTTTTTACAACAGGTTCTTATGGACGCAGTGATGCCTAATATGTCTAATCATGTTATAGTGTCTCTAAATTCTTAAAGCCATAGTTTCTTTATTTTTTTGGGCGATTGTCTTAGTGTCTCATTTTTTGCGGGATGAGATGACGGTTTGATTGGTATGATTTTAAAGTGCGTATGATTTTTTGATCGTTTGGTAATATACTTTTTGTGATGTAAGGTGACAAAAAATTGCTTTTTTGCCCCTTTCTTTTTTTTTTACAGTGTTCACCTGAGGGTTTAGGTCATGTGGTATTTTTATAGAGCAGGTTGTTATTGATGTGGCGATACCAAATATGTCTACTTTTTTTTTTACATTTTACACAATAAAAGCATTTTTGAAACAAAAAAAAAATCATGTTTTAGAGTCTCCGTATTTTTTATTTTTTGGGGGGCGATTGTCTTAGGTAGGGGCTCATTTTTTGCGCGATGAGGTGACGGTTAGATTGGTACTATTTTGGGGGGCATAAGCCTTTTTGATAGCTTGATGTTACACTTTTAGTGATGTAAGGTGACCCAAGACCCAATTTTTTTTTTTTAGCACAGTTTTTATATTATTTCTTTGACGGTGTTCACCTGAGGGGTTAGGTTATGTGATTTTTTTTTAGAGCCGGTCGTTACAGACGCGTCAATACCAAATATGTTTGTTTTTCTATTTTATTTTATTTTTTGCAATTTTATGTGTTTAATTTTAGGAAAGGAACATTTTTTTTTTTTTTACTTGAAACTTTATTTTTATTTTTTATTATGCAAAACAATGTTTTTTTTTAACTTTTCATTTTTGTCCCACTCTGGGACTTCAACTTCTGGGGGTCTGATCCCTTTTACAATGCATTACAATGCTTCTGGTAACACTGGCATATATGTAGTCAGTGGTCAGCGATTGGCTGCTGAGGTCATGTCAATCGTGTATCAGTCATAAACACAGAATGACTGCTGGGGATCTGGGGACCACAATAGCAATGTTGCTGGAGTGGTGGGAGATTTAAAGGGTGAGTAATAATTAGTTGTCACTATATGCTGTTCTCTTAAATTCCTGGGCAGCCTCTTTAAATGTATACTTTTTATTTATACTTCTATAAATACAAATATAAATATCTACATTTTGGTTAATAAAAAATTTGCTAAATATATAAAGCCATTGTAGAATCCATATTTTATATAATGGTAAAATGACTAGCTTGCTCCAAAAAGGTTCTTATTATTCTCTAAATAAAGCAGGTATGACGGCTTTGAACAATACATTCAACTCAAAAGTTGGGCATCCACATCCAATAGCTATCAGAGGAACAATTGTTCAGCCGACAGCTACATCTGCCGACTCGCCTATACACATACAAGTTCAGATCGGCCAAACATATATACAGACGTGGACAAAATTGTTGGTACCCTTTGGTCAATGAAAGAAAAAGTCACAATGGTCACAGAAATAACTTTAATCTGACAAAAGTAATAATAAATTAAAATTCTATAAATGTTAACCAATGAAAGTCAGACATTGTTTTTCAACCATGCTTCAACAGAATTATGTAAAAAAATAAACTCATGAAACAGGCATGGACAAAAATGATGGTACCCCTAGAAAACACAGAACATAATGTGACCAAAGGGACATGTTAATTCAAGGTGTGTCCACTAATTAGCATCACAGGTGTCTACAACCTTGTAATCAGCCATTGGGCCTATATATATGGCTCCAGGTAATCACTGTGTTGTTTGGTGATATGGTGTGTACCACACTCGACATGGACCAGAGGAAGCAAAGGAAAGAGCTGTCTCAAGAGATCAGAAAGAAAATTATAGACAAGCATGTTAAAGGTAAAGGCTATAAGACCATCTCCAAGCAACTAGATGTTCCTGTGAGTACAGTTGCACATATTATTCATAAGTTTAAGATCCATGGGACTGTAGCCAACCTCCCTGGACGTGGCCGCAGGAGGAAAATTGATGACAAATCTAAGAGACGGATAATCCGAATGGTAACAAAAGAGCCTAGAAAGACTTCTAAAGAGATTCAAGGTGAACTTCATGCTCAAGGAACATCAGTGTCAGATCGCACCATCCGTCGTTGTTTGAGCCAAAGTGGACTACATGGGAGACGACCAAGGAGGACACCATTGTTGAAAACGAATCATAAAAAAGCAAGACTGGAATATGCCAAACTACATGTTGACAAGCCACAAAGCTTCTGGGAGAATGTCCTGTGGACAGATGAGACAAAAATCGAAGTTTTTGCCAAGGCACATCAGCTGTATGTTCACAGACGAAAAAATGAAGCATATCAAGAAAAGAACACTGTCCCTACTGTGAAACATGGAGGAGGCTCTGTTATGTTCTGGGGCTGCTTTGCTGCGTCTGGCACAGGGTGTCTTGAATCTGTGCAGGGTACAATGAAATCTCAAGACTATCAAGGAATTCTAGAGAGAAATGTACTAGCCAGTGTCAGAAAGCTTGGTCTCAGTCGCAGGTCATGGGTCTTGCAACAGGACAATGACCCAAAACACACCGCTAAAAACACCCAAGAATGGCTAAGAGGAAAAAATTGGACTATTCTAAAGTGGCCTTCTATGAGCCCTGACCTCAATCCTATTGAGCATCTTTGGAAGGAGCTGAAACATGCAGTCTGGAAAAGGCACCCTTCAAACCGGACACAACTGGAGCAGTTTGCTCATGAGGAGTGGGCCAAAATACCTGCTGAGAGGTGCAGATGTCTCATTGACAGTTACAGGAAGCGTTTGATTGCAGTGATTGCCTCAAAAGGTTGCGCAACAAAATATTAAGTTAGGGGTACCATCATTTTTGTCCATGCCTGTTTCATGAGTTTATTTTTTTACATAATTCTGTTGAAGCATGGTTGAAAAACAATGTCTGACTTTCATTGGTTAACATTTATAGAATTTTAATTTATTATTACTTTTGTCAGATTAAAGTTATTTCTGTGACCATTGTGACTTTTTCTTTCATTGACCAAAGGGTACCAACAATTTTGTCCACGTCTGTATCTGTTCTAGGGGGAGAACGGAGATAGCTTATTTACTGGGAAAATAAAGGACCAGGTGAATATATTCATTTCGCCTAATCCTTCTCTCCCTCACCACATTAGGCTGTTGGCCGAATGCGTCTTTCTTGTCACTTTCACCAACAGTACACTAATGTGTATGGGAGCCTAAAACAAAAGCAGCTTATACTGATAAAGATATTTAAGTAAGGGTCTATTGATACATCCGCAAGTGTTTTGTGGTCCGCAAATTGCAGATCTGTAAAGCACGGATACCGGCCATGTGCGCTCCGCATTTTGAAGACCGCACATGTCCAGCACTATAATAGAAATACCTATTCTTGTCTGCGGACAAAAATAGGACATGCTCTATCTTTTTTGTGGGGCTGCGGAATGGAAGTGCGAATGTAGACAGCACATGGTGTGCTTTCCGCATCTTTTGCGGTCCCATTGAAATGAATGGGTCTGCACCCGTTCCGCAAAATTGTGGAACGAATGTGGACCCATTAATGCAGATGTGTGAATGGACCGTAATGGATTAGTAGTGACTGGAGGTGGTCCCTGAGCATTGTTCAACATTAAATTCAGTAGAAGGTTTTCCACTATTTATGTATATTTTTGCCCAAGATCCGGTAGGTCTAAAAAAATTGTATTTAGTGCAGTGGAATTAGGCAGCAAAAAATAACTATTGCATATCCGACTGGCCACATGCCCATTATATGTATGATACCAGACAGTACTAAAAAGCACTCTACATGGTAGTACTGGTATTTATATAAACTGAAGCTCCCTTAATATCAATTCGACCTATTGTTTAAATCACATTTTTATTATAATTGCATTTTAGAAAGAAAAATTGTGGTTATTTTAAATTTTTTTATGTCAATAGCTACGGTATATAAAAAAAAAAAAAAAAACAACGTAGAGTCCTGAAGTTTTGACACTGGCCACTAAGCTTAATAATAGACACCACTTCTTGGTCTGTAGAGATCACTTTACTGCAGTTATCTGCTTTGTAAATCTGGTTTACATTAGAATGAGAGATAGCACCAATGTGGATAGATAAGACCGGATCCTCCATTCACAATACGATTGTCAAAACTTTTCTACTCTTTGCTTGGTAAACTGACCACCTCACAGGACACAGAGCATGCCTAGAAAACTCTCCCATAGAGGTCACAAGGGTCCCCTCCTGACCACTGTGTCTGTGGCTCTGCTATGAAGTAATTCTTTAAAGGGAATATGCAGGGGCATATAGCCATAGTGGAAGCAGAGGAAGCGGCTGCTACAGGGTGCAAAATTGCAAGGGGCCCACCCAGGAGGAGGGCTGAAATATTTTATTGTCAAGGCCACCACAACAGCATTATACAATAACATTGTATACGGTGACAGTATATACAGTAACATGACATACAGTATATATGTGTAAGAAACAGATGGAGTAGCTGACAGACCTGGTCTGAGAGAGCGATCTTGACTAGCCACAGGGTGGGGATTGCTGGAGGAAGGGGGGTTCTTTTAAAAAATTAGCTGTGGGGCCCAGTCGTTTCAAGTTATGCCACTGGAAATATATCACGAAAAATGTAATCTGCAAGTTAAAACCAGATAGTAACACATCTTTAATTTCTAATAGGTTTTTATTTTCTGATTACAGATTATTTTTTCCTGAACACGATTATGTGGGTGGCCATCTTGCCTGAGCTGTTCTTAACAGCATTTAGAAATCATAAAAAAAAACTGCTTTACAGCAGCCACATGGGCCATAGACACAATGGTCAGGAGAGGACCTCATTGACTTCTATGGGAGTTTTCTAGGACTGCTCTGTGACCTGTGCAGAGGTCAATGTACAAGGAAAGAATGGATAAGCTTCGACAATCACCTATTGTGAATGATGGATCCTGTGTTATATATACCCAAAGGTGATATCTTTATAGGCAGGTTTAGAATGACAGATAAGCAGGTAACTGCAGTAAAGTGATCTGTACAGACCAAAAAGTGGCGCCAATTATTATTCTTAGTGGCCAGTATGAAAACTGAAGGATTTTATTGTTTTTGTTTAAATATAGATATTGACATGAAAAATTAAAAATGACAATCAAAAATTCGGTAAAACGTGATGTAAACAATAGGCAATTTTCTGATGACACATTGTTTTTAAATTCTTTATAAATGCTGGTAAGAACAGCTCGGGCAAGATGGGCGCCCCCATAATCATGTTCAGGAAATAGAATAAAAAAAAAATCTGCAATTAGAAAATAAAAACAGATTATAAGTATGTGCTGATATCGGATTTTAAATGGCAGATTCCATTTTTTGGTGACACATTCCCTTTAACTTTCTTGTAAGTGCCATAAAGGACAAGTCCCAAATACACTTGTTGTTTTCTGATAAGGGTGAGTCCAGTATCATACATTTATTAGAATAATTCCGTAGATTTATGAAACTATATTATTCTTACATAGAATATTCATACATAGGAAAAACAATGATATGCACAGACAGGACAAATGTAACAGACAACAATAGGGTTGCATTGTACTGTATATGCATTTTGTGAGTTTGAATGTTCATCATTAATGTGAATGAGAAAGCAATATAAAAATACAATAAAAACACCACACTTATCAGAAACACAAGAAAACTGTAAATAAAACACTTACAAGAATTATATGAGCGGAGTAATGTAATGTAACATTTGGGCAGTATCATTTTAGATACCTAGAAAGCTTAAAAGTAACAAAAACAGTCTCTATTTACACCGCTTTATTGTAGGAGATGAGTCTGCATAGCTTTTAAGAGGAGCCCCCCATTGGTTTCATTATCAGCTAGGAAAATTGTAGGCAGATTTTTGGTCTGTTTAACCATTTACTTTTTGCAAATGACCACATAATGGGCTTGTACATTGGAGTCCCTGTATCTCTAAGCTACAGAACCAGAGACATGATTTGTGCTGGTGAATGGCACCATATTATGGTATTAATGTATGAAATCAGAGACATAGGGTTGTACAGAAGAGTACCATAGACTTCTGTACTGCTTTATGCTTGTATGGAGCTGTGATGATAAGCCAGCTTGATATCTCACAGAAGGCCAATTTCACTGCAGTTTTTCTACCGTATTTTTATGCTACAATTTTGTCTAGCCTTTTTGTCTCCGTCCTGCAGTACTGCCAGGCTTTATTCAATAGAAACATTTCTGGAGATTTCACTGGTGTAAGTGCAGAACAGAACAAAGAACAACGCCTAAATCATGCATACAATGATAGCATACTAGGTCTATAATATTGGAGTTATAGCAGTTGATCAATCAATCGCCTGATCTTTTGGGGCGCCAATATGTAGCACCTGACTGAAGAACCTTTTTCACTTGGTGGTATTGGAAGAAGTAATAGCTTTTAAAATAAATGGTCCTAAAATGATCCCTTTTTGGGCAGCAGATGACTGCCCATGGTAATATGTGAAGAAAGGAATATCAACATGGATACATCTTCAATATCTTTGCTTACATGTTTTGATATTAAGAATAAGATCTTAGTCATACCATGTGCTACACTATTAAATGCCATCTTTAAATAATTTTCAGTTGGAGACTCCCAGCACGCACCACTCGCTAATTGGTGCCTGACATAAAAAAAAAAAAAGTATTTGTATTCATCTATATAGCCCAAGATTAGCTATAGTGGGATGTTAAATCATGTCTGGAATTCAGTCCTTCTGGATATCTAGTTTTCAAAATAAAAATCCAGTACGCCTCTCGTTGTAGAAATCTTCTTTTTCTGTCACCACCCCTATAATTTAAACTTAATTTTTCAATTATCATACATCTAAAACCATATGTATTGTTTTTGTGAAGTTGTATAAAATTGTTCAAAATATTTGGTGGTGAAAGTAAATTGCTTATCATTCGGTGCTTTATGTTTCCAATCACTGCTGAATTTTTCAACTTTGAGCAATGCTCGATTGACAGTCCACCCGGGATAGCCTCTTTCAGTTAATTTGGTACATGTAGTCCTATATTCATTTTCCCATAGACTCTCAATTGAGCAGTTTCTCTTTGCCCTATAAAGTTCACCCATAGGGACGGCTTTTTTAACGTGTATTGGATGACATGAGCTGGTAGGTAACAGAGTGTTTCCTTAGATGGGTTTATGGTACTTGGATGTAAGTATTTTATCTGGGACAAGATCCCTGTAAATATTTTGATCCAAAAAACAGATTAACCACTTCAACCCCGCTAGCTAAAACCCCCTTCATGACCAGGCCACTTTTTACACTTCTGCACTACACTACTTTCACCGTTTATCGCTCGGTCATGCAACTTACCACCCAAATGAATTTTACCTCCTTTTCTTCTCACTAATAGAGCTTTCATTTGGTGGTATTTTATTGCTGCTGACATTTTTACTTTTTTTGTTATTAATCGAAATGTAACGATTTTTTTGCAAAAAAATGACATTTTTCACTTTCAGCTGTAAAATTTTGCATAAAAAACCACATCCATATATACATTTTTTGCCAAATTTATTGTTCTACATGTCTTTGATAAAAAAAAAATGTTTGGGCAAAAAAAAAAAATGGTTTGGGTAAAAGTTATAGCGTTTACACACTATGGTACAAAAATGTGAATTTCCGCTTTTTGAAGCAGCTCTGACGTTCTGAGCACCTGTCATGATTCCTGAGGTTCTACAATGCCCAAACAGTAGAAAAACCCCACAAATGACCCCATTTCGGAAAGTAGACACCCTAAGGTATTCGCTGATGGGCATAGTGAGTTCATAGAATTTTTAATTTTTTGTCACAAGTTAGCGGAAAATGATGATTTTTTATTTTTTTTTATTTTCCTTACAAAGTCTCATATTCCACTAACTTGCGACAAAAAATAAAAAATTCTAGGAACTCGCCATGCCCCTCACGGAATACCTTGGGGTGTCTTCTTTCCAAAATGGGGTCACTTGTGGCGTAGTTATACTGCCCTGGAAATTTAGGGGCCCATATGTGTGAGAAGAACTTTGCAATCAAAATGTGTAAAAAATGGCCTGCGAAATCCGAAAGGTGCACTTTGGAATGTGGGTCCCTTTGCCCACCTAGGCTGCAAAAAAGTGTCACACATCTGGTATTGCCGTACTCAGGAGAAGTTGGGGAATGTGTTTTGGGGTGTCATTTTACATATAACCATGCTGGGTGAGAGAAATATCTCGGCAAATGACAACTTTTCCCATTTTTTTATACAAAGTTGGCATTTGACCAAGATATTTATCTCACCCAGCATGGGTATATGTAAAATGACACCCCAAAACACATTCCCCAACTTCTCCTGAGTACGGCGATACCAGATGTGTGACACTTTTTTGCAGCCTAGATGCGCAAAGCGGCCCAAATTCCTTTTAGGAGGGCATTTTTAGACATTTGGATCCCAGACTTCTTCTCACGCTTTAGGGCCCCTAAAAAGCCAGGGCAGTATAAATACCCCACATGTGACCCCATTTTGGAAAGAAGACACCCCAAGGTATTCAATGAGGGGCATGGCGAGTTCATAGAATTTTTTTTTTTGTTGCATAAGTTAGCGGAAATTGATTTTTTTTTTTCTCACAAAGTCTCACTTTCCGCTAACTTGGGACAAAAATTTAAATCTTTCATGGACTCAATATGCCCCTCACGGAATACCTTGGGGTGTCTTCTTTCCGAAATGGGGTCACATGTGGGGTATTTATACTGCCCTGGCTTTTTAGGGGCCCTAAAGCGTGAGAAGAAGTCTGGAATATAAATGTCTAAAAAATGTTACGCATTTGGATTCCGTGAGGGGTATGGTGAGTTCATGTGAGATTTTATTTTTTGGACACAAGTTAGTGGAATATGAGACTTTGTAAGAAAAAACAAACAAAGAAAAATATTTGCGCTAACTTGGGACAAAAAAATGTCTGAATGGAGCATTACAGGGGGTGATCAATGACAGGGGGGGTGATCAGGGAGTGTATATGGGGTGATCACCTCATATACACTCCCTGATCACCCCTCTGTCATTGATCACCCCTCTGTCATTGATCACCCCTCTGAAAGGCTCCATTCAGACGTCCATATGATTTTTACGGATCCACGGATCGGATCCGCAAAACACATACGGACGTCTGAATGGAGCCTTACAGGTGGGTGATCAATGACAGGGAAGTGATAAGGAAGTCTATATGCGTGATCACCCCCTTGTCATTGATCACCCCCCTGTTATGACAAGGGGGTGATCAATGTCAGGGGGTGATCAGGGAGTGTATATGAGGTGATCACCCCCTTGGCATTGATCACCCCCCTGTAAGGCTCCATTCAGACGTCCTTATGTGTTTTGCGGATCCGATCCATGTATCCGTGGATCCGTAAAAATCATACGGACGTCTGAATGGAGCCTTACAGGGGGGTGATCAATGACAGGGAAGTGATAAGGAAGTCTATATGCGTGATCACCCCCTTGTCATTGATCACCCCCCTGTAAGGCTCCATTCAGACGTCCGTATGTGTTTTGCGGATCCGATCCATGTATCAGTGGATCCGTAAAAATCATACGGACGTCTGAACGGAGCCTTACAGGGGGGTGATCAATGACAGGGGGGTGATCGGGAAGTCTATATGGGTGATCACCCCCTTGTCATTGATCACCCCCCTGTAAGGCTCCATTCAGACGCCCGTATGCGTTTTGCGGATCCGATCCATGTATCAGTGGATCCGTAAAAATCATACGGACGTCTGAACGGAGCCTTACAGGGGGGTGATCAATGACAGGGGGGTGATCAATGAAAGGGGGGTGATCGGGAAGTCTATATGGGTGATCACCCCCTTGTCATTGATCACCCCCCTGTAAGGCTCCATTCAGACGTCCGTATGCGTTTTGCGGATCCGATCCATGTATCAGTCGATCCGTAAAAATCATACGGACGTCTGAACGGAGCCTTACAGGGGGGTGATCAATGACAGGGGGGTGATCAATGACAGGGGGGTGATCGGGAAGTCTATATGGGTGATCACCCCCTTGTCATTGATCACCCCCCTGTAAGGCTCCATTCAGACGTCCGTATGCGTTTTGCGGATCTGATCCATGTATCAGTGGATCCGTAAAAATCATACGGACGTCTGAACGGAGCCTGACAGGGGGGTGATCAATGACAGGGGGGTGATCAATGACAGGGGGGTGATCAGGGAGTCTGTATGGGGTGATCAGTGGTTCATAAAGGGTTAATAAGTTAAACGGGGGGGGGGGGGTGTAGTGTAGTGTAGTGTTTTGTGTTACTTTACTGAGCTGCCTGTGTCCTCTGGTGGTCGATCCGAACAAAAGGGACCACCAGAGGACCAGGTAGCAGGTATATTAGACGCTGTTATCAAAACAGCGTCTAATATACCTGTTAGGGGTTAAAAAAAAATCGATCGCCGCTAGCAGGCTGGAGATCCACTCTCTTACCTTCCGTTCCTGTGAGCGCGCGCGCCTGCGTGCACGCGTTCACAGGAAATCTCGGCTCTCGCGGGAGGATGCGTATATGCGTCCACCCAGAAGAGCAGGACCGCCGGCAGGACGCAATCCTGCGTACGGCGGTCCGGAGAAGGTTAAGAAAGAATGAAAATGCAAAAAAAATTTAAATGTAAAGCATTAGAATTGAAATGCTTTATCAAGCCCAGTATGGACGCCATTAGAGATGAGCGAACATTCTAAAAATGTAATTCTCTAGTTCGCCAATTTTTTTATTTTATTCGATTTGATCCGAATATATTTGCAGCAAATTTTGTAAAAAAATGGCTATTTCCTGGTTGCAGAGAGCCTATTTAGTGGTGCAGAACACTGTGCCTTGAAGTAAAACGCATAGGGAGTCTGCTTTGGTAGTGAAATAATGCTGTTAATCCGTATGACATGCAGATGACAGGCGTCGCTCTTAGGCCCCTTTTACATGGTCTAGAATTCCGTGCGGGTGCAATGCGGGAGGTGAACGCATTGTACCCGCACTGAATTCACTCCAATGGGGTTGTGCACATGAGCGGTGATTTTCACGCATCACTTGGGCATTGCGTGAAAATCGCAGAATGCTCTGTATTGTATGTTTTTCACGCAACGCAGGCCCCATAGAAGTGAATGCGGCTGCGTGAAAATCGCAAGTATCCGCAAGCAAGTGCGGATGTGCTGCGATTTTCACGCATGGTTGCTAGGAGACGATCGGGATGGGGACCCGATCATTATTATTTTCCCTTATAACATGGTTATAAGGAAAAATAATAGCATTCTTAATACAGAATGCTAAGTAAATTAGGGATGGAGGGGTTAAAAAATAATTATTAAACTCACCTCATCCACTTGTTCGCGAAACCCGGCTCGTCTTCTTTCTTCTTCTTTGAGGACCTGGGAGGAAAAGGACCTTTGGTGACGTCCCTGCACTCATCACATGGTCCATCACATGGTCCATCACATGGTCCATCCCTAATTTACTTAGCATTCTGTATTAAGAATGCTATTATTTTCCCTTATAACCATGTTATAAGGGAAAATAATAAAATCTACACAACACCGATCCCAAACCCGAACTTCTGTGAAGAAGTCCAGGTTCGGGTCTGGATACTAAACATGCCGATTTTTCTCACGCGCGTGCAAAATGCATTAAAACGCTTTGCACTCGCGTGGTAAAAATTGTGCATTTTCCCGCAACACACCCGCATCTTGTCCGGCCCTCACAAGCGACGCCCGTGTGAAAGAGGCCTTAGAATCACTGCACACTTCACGTATTTGGGCAATCACGGGGCCAAAACTGACCAAATAACTCAAGTATGAACTCAGGTCGATGTTAGCACCAAGAAGAAGCGCACTCCTTTTACACCCTCGTCAGCTGATTCCACATAGATGTCTACAGAACCTGTTCAATTAAACGCTTATACAAGTAGAGCCCCCCGACAGAGTGGAGAGGGTGTCAGCAGTGAGTTTGTGTTGACGTCACTGATAATTTTGCCCTTCCTCTGATCCGTCAGAACAATAACTCCCCAATGAAAGGATAATGGAATTTGGTTCATACAGAAGAAAGTCTACAATCACCTATCAATTTTCCCAATAAAAGCCTGTTTCACGTAAAAAATTTCACCACTACGTAATTTGGTCCATACAGCAAAAAGCGCTTTACCACATACAACGATTATTTACAAATGGTCCGGAGGACCAGTGATTGTCTCTTAGTTACATATACTACTAATATCTCATCCTAAACGTTAACCTTTATTTCTTATTATAAAACCATTCCTTATTATAAAACCATAACTAGTATGAAATACTGAGAAAAAAAGAGACTCACCTATGAACCCTTGAGGTGATGCCGCATCCCTGTGGAGATGGACCGTTTTTGGTGTCGCCAGTCCCGTTGCTAGTGTCTCTCCTCTAATCTAGCGGTACCTAGTATAATAAATAGAATATGCAGATTAGATCATTATGGTTTATACAGCAGATATATGTCAATTGTGCAATACAAGTCGAGAAGTGACTCCACCTGCAATAAATACAGGAAATAATTCCTAATCCAGTTATATGGGTAAGAATCGCTAGAACAATTGGCATGATGTTCATAATATCCGAGCTCTCTGCTGTATTTAATAACAACCAATAGGCATTTTAGAGTGCAATAAATAAATAACTGCATATATATATATATACAGACGTGGACAAAATTGTTGGTACCCTTTGGTCAATGAAAGAAAAAGTCACAATGGTCACAGAAATAACTTTAATCTGACAAAAGTAATAATAAATTAAAATTCTATAAATGTTAACCAATGAAAGTCAGACATTGTTTTTCAACCATGCTTCAACAGAATTATGTAAAAAAATAAACTCATGAAACAGGCATGGACAAAAATGATGGTACCCCTAACTTAATATTTTGTTGCGCAACCTTTTGAGGCAATCACTGCAATCAAACGCTTCCTGTAACTGTCAATGAGACATCTGCACCTCTCAGCAGGTATTTTGGCCCACTCCTCATGAGCAAACTGCTCCAGTTGTGTCCGGTTTGAAGGGTGCCTTTTCCAGACTGCATGTTTCAGCTCCTTCCAAAGATGCTCAATAGGATTGAGGTCAGGGCTCATAGAAGGCCACTTTAGAATAGTCCAATTTTTTCCTCTTAGCCATTCTTGGGTGTTTTTAGCGGTGTGTTTTGGGTCATTGTCCTGTTGCAAGACCCATGACCTGCGACTGAGACCAAGCTTTCTGACACTGGCTAGTACATTTCTCTCTAGAATTCCTTGATAGTCTTGAGATTTCATTGTACCCTGCACAGATTCAAGACACCCTGTGCCAGACGCAGCAAAGCAGCCCCAGAACATAACAGAGCCTCCTCCATGTTTCACAGTAGGGACAGTGTTCTTTTCTTGATATGCTTCATTTTTTCGTCTGTGAACATACAGCTGATGTGCCTTGGCAAAAACTTCGATTTTTGTCTCATCTGTCCACAGGACATTCTCCCAGAAGCTTTGTGGCTTGTCAACATGTAGTTTGGCATATTCCAGTCTTGCTTTTTTATGATTCGTTTTCAACAATGGTGTCCTCCTTGGTCGTCTCCCATGTAGTCCACTTTGGCTCAAACAACGACGGATGGTGCGATCTGACACTGATGTTCCTTGAGCATGAAGTTCACCTTGAATCTCTTTAGAAGTCTTTCTAGGCTCTTTTGTTACCATTCGGATTATCCGTCTCTTAGATTTGTCATCAATTTTCCTCCTGCGGCCACGTCCAGGGAGGTTGGCTACAGTCCCATGGATCTTAAACTTATGAATAATATGTGCAACTGTACTCACAGGAACATCTAGTTGCTTGGAGATGGTCTTATAGCCTTTACCTTTAACATGCTTGTCTATAATTTTCTTTCTGATCTCTTGAGACAGCTCTTTCCTTTGCTTCCTCTGGTCCATGTCGAGTGTGGTACACACCATATCACCAAACAACACAGTGATTACCTGGAGCCATATATATAGGCCCAATGGCTGATTACAAGGTTGTAGACACCTGTGATGCTAATTAGTGGACACACCTTGAATTAACATGTCCCTTTGGTCACATTATGTTCTGTGTTTTCTAGGGGTACCATCATTTTTGTCCATGCCTGTTTCATGAGTTTATTTTTTTACATAATTCTGTTGAAGCATGGTTGAAAAACAATGTCTGACTTTCATTGGTTAACATTTATAGAATTTTAATTTATTATTACTTTTGTCAGATTAAAGTTATTTCTGTGACCATTGTGACTTTTTCTTTCATTGACCAAAGGGTACCAACAATTTTGTCCACGTCTGTATATATATATATATATGGGTACGTGCAGAAGTGCCCAGTACAAACAGCAGTGTCCCATAATATTCTGACTTTGAATGTAAGTAAAATAGGCAATTTATCCCTGTACGAATAAATTCTCTATGATATGCGCTGTATAGATGGAACAGACGACCTATGTTGAAGTTCGAGCATATAGGTAGAAGATACCAAGTACAGATCTGAGTGGAAGGGTAAGTATGAGTATACAGGCATGTGTATAACATACGAGAAACTCACCAGCTCCAGACTAAGTCCGAGAATATGCGCAGTCATAACATCTTGATAGTGAAATAGCACAAGTCCGGACGCATGTGCAATAAGAGGTATGAATCTAATGCAAGATAAGTCCAATGACCTGCGCAATGATAGACAATGATGTCCTCACTCTCAAAGTGTTGGAGCAAGCGCAACAGCTAATTCTTTCTCAGCGCCAACATAAGTTCCATCACATGCACAGAAAAGATTTTTTCCGTGCATGATTAGAAGTGCAATGACATGCGCAGTATAGATGGTAAAGATCGTTTGTTACTAAGTTCGGGCGCATGGGTAGAATACAGGGTGGGCCATTTATATGGAATACACCTTAATAAAATGGGAATGGTTGGTGATATTAACTTCCTGTTTGTGGCACATTAGTATATGTGAGGGGGGAAACTTTTCAAGATGGGTGGTGACCACGGCGGCCATTTTGAAGTCGGCCATTTTGAATCCAACTTTTGTTTTTTCAATAGGAAGAGGGTCATGTGACACATCAAACTTAAAGTGTCTTAACATGTGGGTCAGTTTTGGCAATTCACATTACCACATATAACTGCACCGCTGAACGGCAAATAGGCCCTTATTTTTTTCCACTTTTCCACTACACAAGGCTTTTCAACATATAAGTGCAACTGCTAAACGGTGAATATATTTTTCTTTTGCCACTAATACACGGCAGACAGGTCTTTAGAATATATAACTGCACCGCTGAATGGCAATTAGGCTCTAATTTTCTTCCACTTTTACACTACACAAGGCTTTTCAACATATAAGTACAACGCTGAACAGCGAATATATTTTTCTTTTGCTACTAATACAGGGTAAAAAGGGCTTTAGAATATATAACTGCACTGCTGAGTGGCAAATATATTTTTTCTTTTTCCGCTAATACAAGTCACAAAAGCCTTTGGAACAGATAACTGCACCGCTGAGCGACAAATATCATTTTTCTTTTTACCCTAACACACGCCACAAAAGGCTTTACACAGATAAGTGCACTGCTGAGCGGCAAATCTATTTTTTCTTTTTTCACAAATACATGTCAAAAAAGCTTTACACAGATAAATGCACCGCTGAGCGGCAAATATATTTTTTCTTTTCCACTAATACAAGTCACAAAAGGCTTTAGAACAGATAACTGCACCACAAAGCGGCAAACATATTTAACTTTTGCCACTAATACACAAAAAAAGGTCTGTAATGTTAGCACTTCACCACACATAAGCCCTTTTTTCTCACTAATTCAAGCCACAAAATGCTTTAGAACATATAACTGCAACACAGTCCTGTGATGTCATAGCCCTGTGATGTCATAGCCCTATAAATAAGTTGGCCATCTTACAGTCAGACATTTTGCAGCATTCAGAGTGCAGGGACAGACATGTGAAGGTGCTAGGGACAACTAACGGGGAAACGATTGTGGAAACAAAAAGACAGAAAAAAAGATTTATAAGTGCAAGGAAAGTATAGGGAGGAATCATTTCACAGCATCTTAGTGCAGGGAGAGACGTAAGAAGGCACTAGGGACATTGATAAGAAAGGGATTTACAAGTGCAGGGAACTATTGTACAGCGCTGTCTTACAAGATTTTTCTTATTGGGCTGCAAGTCTTATGCTGAAATGCCTTTAGAGGCTTATGTCTTAGTATCTATGCATTTCACTTCTACAGTTATTTCCATTGAAAGTGTATAGGGGCTTATTTCAGTAACAAAGAATAATATATACGCACTGCACTGTTGCAGTTATTTCTGGTGAAAGCGTATAGGGGTGTATTTCAGTACAACAAGAAAAATATATATACACTGCACTATTGCAGTTATTTCTGGTGAAAGCGTATGGGGGCGTATTTCATTAAAAAAGAAAAATATATACGCACTGCACTGTTGCAGTTATTTCTGGTGAAAGCATATAGGGGCGTATTTAAGTACTACAATAAAAATATATACGCACTTTACTATTTAATTGTTTTTTGGTTAAAGTGTATAGTGGCCTATATCATTCCAACAAGAAATATATTTTCTCAGGTCACTTCTGCAGTTATTTCTAGTGAAAGCGTATAGGGGCATATTTCATTAAAAAAAGATAAATATATACGCACTGCACTGTTACAGTTATTTCTGTTAAAGCGAATAGGGGCGTATTACAGTAAAAAAAGAAAAATATTTACGCACTGCACTGTTGCAGTTATTTCTGGTGAAAGCGTATAGGGGTGTATTTCAGTACTACCAGAAAAATATAAATGCACTTCACCATCTAATTGTTTTCTGGTTAAAGCGTAGAGTGGCCTATTTCATTCCAACAAGAAATATATATTCTCAGGTCACTTCTGCAGTTATTTCTGGCGAAAGCGTTTAGGGGGCGTATTTCAGTACTACCAGAAAAATATATATGCACTTCACTATCTAATTGTTTTCTGGTTAAAGCGTATAGTGGCCTATTTCATTCCAACAAGAAATATATATTCTCAGGTCAATTCTGCAGTTATTTCTGTTAAAAGCATAACAGACTCCATTAACCACATGGTAGCAAAAGACAGCAAAATACATGAACTTATATAACTATGCCGCTATTGCATAAAACCGGTGCATACAACATGGGACCGTAATCACATGGTAAGAGGCTGGCAAGTAGTCCTCTCCAAGCACTCGTGGCAACCTCAAAAGAGGGAAGTTTGTCACAAGGCCACTGAATGTTTTAGCCACAAATAACTGCAGAAGTGAACGGAGCATATATTTTTCTTGTTGGACTGAAATAATCCACTATACGCTTTCACCAGAATTACTGCAGAAATACACTGAGAATATATTTTTCTTTTTTTACTGTAATACGCCTCTATACACTTTCACCCGAAATAACTGCAACAGTGCAGTGTGTATATATTTTTATTATTTTACTGAAATACGACCCTATACACTTTCACCAGTAATAACAGCAACAGTGCAGTGCATATATATTTTTCTTTTTATACTGTAATATGCCCCTATATGCTTTTAACAGAAATAACTGCAGAAGTGACCTGAGAATATATTACAGTATAAAAAGAAAAATATATATGCACTGCACTGTTGCTGTTATTACTGGTGAAAGTGTATAGGGTCGTATTTCAGTAAAATAATAAAAATATATACACACTGCACTGTTGCAGTTATTTCGGGTGAAAGTGTATAGAGGCGTATTACAGTAAAAAAAGAAAAATATATTCTCAGTGTATTTCTGCAGTAATTCTGGTGAAAGCGTATAGTGGATTATTTCAGTCCAACAAGAAAAATATATGCTCCGTTCACTTCTGCAGTTATTTGTGGCAAAAACATTCAGTGGCCTTGTGACAAACTTCCCTCTTTTGAGGTTGCCACGAGTGCTTGGAGAGGACTACTTGCCAGCCTCTTACCATGTGATTACGGTCCCATGTTGTATGCACCGGTTTTATGCAATAGCGGCATAGTTATATAAGTTCATGTATTTTGCTGTCTTTTGCTACCATGTGGTTAATGGAGTCTGTCCTCTGTCCTTGGGAGATAAGTGGATCACTTCTCAATTGTCTCCAGGACAAAAGACTGTGTAGAACCGATTTTGCACAGAAAAGCCATGAGTACAGCCAGGCCAAAGAGACTTGTACTAACTTTTGAATTCCTGGTCTAATTCGTGCCATTTTGGGATGTGTTAGATGTGGATGGGACATTGTATATTTGAGTAAGTAATGTCTGTCCTATTGTCTCCCTGCGTGTATTGGCGATTTCCCTTTGTCCTGAGAGATAATGGAATTACACCTCGGTTGTCTCCAGGACAGAGGACATTGTGTATTGTCCTGCCTGGGATAATTATGTTAACCATTGTACCATAATTATATTACAGGCAGACGGGAGGATGTAATGTGGGTTGTAACCTTTGTGTTATTGGTTAATGTATGTTTGTTGTGGGTGTCTCCCTTGCATGGGAGCAGGGGATAAAAGAAATTGTATTTTTGAATGTAGTGTGCCTCCCAGTAAAGTATTTCTAGCATTCAGCTTTGGCTCATGTATAGACTTATTTTGGTGATACCGGCGATACCAGCGATACCAGCGATACTAGCAATTTATTGCTCTGTGGATTACTTGGCGGTGCTATTTCAATGGAAGAAGGGAATACTAGACGGTGACACAGATGATACCGTCACAACTGGTGGCAAGCAGCAGGATTTTCCCTTCTTTTTCCCTGCACAGAGGAGTCAAGGAAGGCACTAGTGTATGGTGCATGGAGGGCAACTCTGGCACTCGTGCAGCGACCCTGGCTTTGAAGGAGCTCAAGGGAAAGAGCTAGCTACCGGGCAGAGTTCTATCCACAGCAACATGGAAGAGGAGTTTCGCTGGAGGTTGCAGCAGTACTTGGCCCAAGAGGATGTGCCTGTATCAGAGGAGGGCATACTGGACTACAGAGGTGCCACTCGAAAGGGGCTGTGGTGTGATGCCTTAGAGGAGGTACAGCGGCGGTGGAGAGAGAGCCTTCCAGATGAGGAACAGAGGTTCCAGGTACTCGTGGCCCTGCAGTCACCCTTCCTAGGAAAGCAACCCTTGGCTGAGTGGGTGACAGAACTGTGGACCCTGATTTGGAGGGAGTTGTGGCTGGACAAAGCGTACCGGCACTAAAGTGGTATGCCACCCAGCGCCACCCATGGATGACTAACCACTATCTGCCGGAGGGAGAGGATTATAATGGTTTGGGCTTACTGTGGGAAGCCTTTGATGAGGACGATGACTTTGGATGCCCCACAGAAAGTCAGTTCTGGGACATCCACGACATCAGGGAAACCGAGCTGGACCTTCCCCGAGGGGACGACTTTGGGCCAGACCTGATTCATCTAGTCACCATGGAGTGGGAGCTGGAGCAGAGCTACCGTCAACTGTTCAACCTAGCTCAACCACCATCCCTCAGCCCAGAGGATTGCCTGGAAATTATGCCCTCTTTTGCCCAACCGACCTCAGAGGTGAGCAACCTTATAGACTTGTCCTGGGAGGACCCACAGATGGCAGGTGGAGATGGGACCGAGGTCTCTCTACCGGCCCTACAGGGATGCTGGGCCGCCTGCCCAGATCTCCAGCGGCAGTGCATATCACAGGGAGAGGAGACAACCGGTCTCTCTCCCCAGCGGCAACCTGAGTTCCGGCGGAGGAGATGCTGGGTCCCTCTGCACTACAGCAACCAGAGTCCTGGGGAGGAGAGGCAACCGGCCTCACCTTCCAACAGCAGCCAGAGATACCGGGAAAAGGGGAACACAAACCCCTCTACACGGGTGCAGATGAGACCGCGGGCTCTGTGCCAGTCCTACAGGGATGCTGGACGGTCGGTCCAGATCCCCAGCCATCTCCGCAGGGATACCAGGAGGAGGAGGTAAGTGAGCTCTCCCCTTCCCAGCTACTTCCCAACCTAGTTCTGGGGGCAGGGGATGAGCCTGCGATACCCACTGATCCCTTCCCAGCGGAAGAGCTGGGCAGAGCGCCGCTAGCCTCTGCTCCACCGACCCCTTGTTACAGGGCTGGCTTGCACCCCCCTCACCCCAACAGAAGAGCTGGCATCAGGGCAGAGTGCCGCTAGCCTCTGCTCCACCGACCCCCTTGTTACAGGACTGGCTTGTACCCCCCTCGCTCCAGCAGAAGTGCTGGCATCAGTGCAGAACACCGCTGGCCTCTGTTCCCTAAGTAGCCCCAGCAGTTTGCCTAGCTGCACCAGGGAGACTGAGGATGCGGAACTGTTTCACCACAACCTGGGACCTACAGACCAGCACTGTCCCTGGTGGGTGAGCTACCCTGTTAACTATTTACCGTAGGCGGGCAACTCTGCTAATGTTTCTTTGTGGGTGGGCTTCCCGACTAATCTAGGTACTGACCGACAGGAGGTCAGATACCTGTTTAGTCTTAACCCCAAAGGGAAGATATGTGACAAACTCCCCTCTTTTGAGGTTGCTTGGAGAGGACTACTTGCCAGCCTCTTACCATGTGATTACGGTCCCATGTTGTATGCAACGGTTTTATGCAATAGCGGCATAGTTATATAAGTTCATGTATTTTGCTGTCTTTTGCTACCATGTGGCTAATGGAGTCTAGCCTCTGTCCTTGGGAGATAAGTGGATCACTTCTTAATTGTCTCCAGGGCAAAAGACTGTGTAGAACCTGTTTTGGACAGAAAAGTCATGAGTACAGCCAGGCCAAAGAGACTTGTACTAACTTTTGAATTCTTGGTCTAATTCGTGCCATTTTGGGATGTGTTAAATGTCTATGTGTATTGTAAAGGGTGGGACATTGTATATTTGAGTAAGTGATGTCTGTCCTATTGTCTCCCCGTGTGTATTGGCGATTTCCCTTTGTCCTGAGAGATAATGGAATTACACCTCGGTTGTCCCCAGGACAGAGGACATTGTGTATTGTCCTGCCTGGGATAATTATGTTAACCATTGTACCATAATTATATCACAGGCAGACGGGACGATGTTATGTGGGTTGTAACCTTTGTGTTATTGGTTAATGTATGTTTGTTGTGGGTGTCTCCCTTGCATGGGAGCAGGGGATAAAAGAAATTGTATTTTTGAATGTAGTGTGCCTCCTAGTAAAGTTTTTCTAGCATTCAGCTTTGGCTCATGTATAGACTTATTTGGCGATACCAGCGATACTAGCGATAATAGCGATTTATTGCTCTGTGGATTACTTGGCGGTGCTATTTCAATGGAAGAAGGGAATACTAGACGGTGACACGGATGATAACATCACAGGCCTATTTCAGTAAAGAAAGAAAAATATATACGCACTTCACTGGTGCATTTATTTCTAGCAAAAGCATTTAATGGCCTATTTCAGTACAAAAAGAAAAATATATTCTCAATTCACGTTGACGGTTATATGTGTTGAAAGCATGGCTGGGAGTCAGCAGGGTGGCAGCAGTGGGAGGTCGAGAGACAAACGTGCCTGGGGTAGAGCACATGCTTTGCAGCAGCCTACCTCCCTGGGAAGTAGTGGTGCAGGGGGGAAAAATTATATTCAGCGTTAAGTGCTGCACTTATATGTGGTAAAATCTTTTGTGACTTATTTAGGTGGAAAAACTAATTTCATTCAGCATTCAGCGCTGCAGTTTTGGTGGAATTTTTTTTTTTTGTTTAGCGTTAAGCGCTGCAGTAATATGTGGTTAAATCTTTTGTGACTTATTTAGGTGGAAAAACAAATTTCATTCAGCATTCAGCGCTGCAAACAAATTTCCACCTCCTCCATTAACTTCCTCCTCTCTTTATTCTCATGCGCAACACACACACTGACTTGACACCCCCCCAACCATATATACAGTCATGTCCATAAATATTGGGACATCAACACAATTATAAAATTTTTGGCTCTATACACCACCACAATGGATTTGAAATGAAACAAACAAGATGTGCTTTAACTACAGACTGTCAGCTTTAATTTGAGGGTATTTACATCCAAATCAGGTGAACGGTGTAGGAATTACAACAGTTTGCATATGTGCCTCCCACTTGCCAAAAGTAATGGTACAATTGGCTTCTCAGCTGTTCCATGGCCAGGTGTGTGTTATTCCCTCATTATCCCAATTACAATGAGCAGATAAAAGGTCCAGAGTTCATTTCAAGTGTGCTATTTGCATTTAGAATCTCTTGCTGTCAACTCTCAAGATGAGATCTAAAGAGCTGTCACTATCAGTGAAGCAAGCCATCATTAATCTGAAAAAAACAAAACAAACCCATCAGAGAAATAGCAAAAACATTAGGCGTGGCCAAAACAACTGTTTGGAACATCCCAAAAAGAAGGACTGCACCAGTGAGCTCAGCGACACCAAAATACCTGGAAGACTACGGTAAACAACTGTGGTGGATGACTGAAGAATTCTTTCCCTGGTGAAGAAAACATCCTTTACAACAGTTGGCCAGATCAAGAACACTTTCCAGGAGGTAGGTGTATGTGTGTCAAAGTCAACAATCAAGAGAAGACTTCACCAGAGTGAATACAGAGGGTTCACCACAAGATGTAAATCATTGCTGAGCCTCAAAAACTGGAAGGCCAGATTAGAGTTTGCCAAACGACATCTAAAAAAGCCTTTACAGTTCTGGAACAACATCCTATGGACAGATGAGACCAAGATCAACTTGTACCAGAGTGATGGGAAGAGAAGAGTATGGAGAAGGACAGGAACTGCTCATGATCCTAAGCATACCACTTCATCAGCGAAGCATTGTGGTGGTAGTGTCATGGTGTGGGCATGTATGGCTGCCAATGGAACTGGTTCTCTTGTATTTATTGATGATGTGACTGCTGCCAAAAGCAGCAGGATGAATTCTGAAGTGTTTTGGGCAATATTATCTGCTCATATTCAGCCAAATGCTTCAGAACCCATTGGACGGCGCTTCAAAGTGCAGATGGACAATGACCCAAAGCATACTGCAAAAGCAACCAAAGAGTTTTTTTAAGGGAAAGAAGTGGAATGTTATGCAATGGCCAAGTCAATCACCGGACCTGAATCTGATTGAGCATGCATTTCACTTGCTGAAGACAAAACTGAAGAGAAAATGCCCCAAGAACAAGCAGGAACTGAAGACAGTTGCAGTAGAGGCCTGGCAGAGCATCACCAGGGATGAAACTAAACATCTGGTGATGTCTGTGCATTCCAGACTTAAGGCTGTAATTGACTGCAAAGGATTTGAAACCATGTATTAAAAAGTGAAAGTTTGATTTATGATTATTATTCTGTCCCATTACTTTTGGTCCCTTAACAAGTGGGAGGCACATATGCAAACTGTTGTAATTCCTAGACCGTTCACCTGATTTGGATGTAAATACCCTCAAATTAAAGCTGACAGTCTGCAGTTAAAGCACATCTTGTTTGTTTCATTTCAAATCCATTGTGGTGGTGTATAGAGCCAAAAATGTTAGAATTGTGTCGATGTCCCAATATTTATGGACCTGTCTGTATAAGTGGTGCAAGCAACACCAAGGGGCGAATAAAGGTAAATGAAACTGCCAGCCTGTTAAAGGGAATTACAGCATGATACCACAATACATTTGATATGACAGTTTAAAGTGCCTACATATAGCACATAGTGGGACACTGCATCAAGATGAATCAGTCATGGATCAGCCAGGATTTCCACACACCAATGCCTGATGCATCAGACTAAGGGTGGCCACTGGCTTCACCCAAGAAAGCCGGACCTCACCAACCACGCCCCCAAACCACGCCGGCAGCGTGAAGCCCCCAAACCATGCCCCCCATCGCCAGTCGGGGAAACGAACTGGGGGAGGAGAATCTCCTTATATGATTATATATGTACAGCTAGTTAGCTATACATCTTAATAAGATGTATAACTTATACCAGGCCAGCTCATATATATATATATATATATATATATAAATAATAATAAGTTACCAACTAGATTGGCTGCCTCAGCTCGTGTGGGCGGCACGCTCTGCCTCTGGGTCTGGCTGGGTGGAGGTGGCACTAGTGAAGGGAGGCTCAGGTCAGTTAGCAGTAGACGCGTCGCTGATTGGCTGGTAGTGAGAGACTAGCGACTGAGAGCGCCCAGCACAAGGTGAGGCAGGTTTATGGGGTGAGTTGGAGCTGGGCAGTGGCAGTCAGACTCATAAGAGCAGTGCTTGTGGCCTGCAGTCCGCAGCACACAGGTCCTGTCCTGTCTGTTTCCATCTGGTTGTCCCCGCCTGCACAAACCAAAACTAATTGGCCAATGTAGCTGCAGCATGCGCTGACATAAGCGCGCAGTCACAGTGATCCAAACGTGGCCCTGCCTCCTTAAAGTGACCAGTGTCCCATCCCATCTCCCATAACAACAAAAAAGGAGGACTTCTGGCCATGCGTCCTGGCATTGGGCCAGACGGAGGACCAGGAGTGTAAAAACCGTACTGTCTGGCCTAAAACCGCAAGTCTGGCCACCCTAATCAGACTAGATCATCCATGGTGCCACACCAACAATTTGACAAAAGAGACTGGTTTCTTCTGGCTACCTGCCTCACCTACTATTCTGATGCTGTTACCCACCTAATGCCACACATCTGATGTCAAGTGCTCCTTTTTTCACCCACCATCTTCAGCGGGTACTGTTATTGCCACCAACCTCCACAGTATGTCACCTCACCACTCTGTGGCCTCCTGATGCTGCCGCCACCTCCAGATTCTGTCCTTGTGACGATCTGTGGTCTCCTCATGCTGCTGCCACCTCCATACTCTGTCATTGTGCCACTCTGTGGCCTACTCATGCTGCCGCCACCTGCAGAATCTGTCATTGTGCTGTTCTGTGTTCTCCTCATGCTGCTGCCACCTCCAGACTCTGTCATTGTGCCACTCTGTGGCCTCCCCTTGATGCTGCTGCTCTGCCAGACTCTGTCATTGTGCCACTCTGTGGCCTACTCATGCTGCTGCCACCTCCAGACTCTGTCATTGTGCCACTCTGTGGCCTCCTCCTGATGCTGCTGCTGCCCCCACCTCCAGACTCTGTAATTGTGCCACTCTGTGGCCTACTCATGCTGATGCCACCTCTAGACTCTGTCATTGTGCCGCACTGTGGTCTCCTCATAATGATGCCACCTCCAGACTCTGCCATTCAATTGGACCACTGTAATTGCAATACATATAGCTATGAAGCAACACCCAGGAAAATGACAGCACTCTGTCTGATTGTGAACTATGTAATGAAGACTGTGGTGTTGGGGTGATTCACAATAGGGCTCATTGAGATGACCGTAAGGACCCCATGCTCTTATTGCAGACCACAAACATCTGTGAGCAATGTATTGGCATCAGACGTGTGAATCCCATATTTCAGTGCAGACCCATTGACTTGAATGGTTCTGCGATCTGGAAATACAGCAAAAGATAGGTTTTGTCCTATCATTTGCAGTGTGGAGGCACAGATATGAAAGCCCATGGAAGTGCTTCAGAGAATTTCCATGGACTTCGGATCCATGCCTCTGCTCTGCAAAAGATAGGCCTATCATGAGGATTACTGACCCATTGTCACGCTCATGTGTGGGAGAAAAACACCACACCGAGTATAGGAGGGAAATGAGGTACCGGAATAAGGCCTGGAAACTAGGGAAGGAAGATGGACACCTCCTAAAGAAAACCCTAACTCCAGTCCTGACAGACTACCAGCATGAACAGGCCCCCAAAGATAGGCAAGTTCATACACCGGAAACCTAGAATCCTATTTCACCCTACAGGACCCTGGAACTAATGTCAGATCTGAGTCTACCTGTTCCTTCAAAGGGAAGGAAGAACAGGAGTCTCCCTCAGGCCAAATGACAAACAACAGGGAAAGGCAACACACATATAATAAACCAAATACAAAAGGGAAAGGAAACACTTATCTTCAATTAAGCTTTGGTAGCACCAGGAACTCAGCCAAGAACCAAACACAAGCTAACCACAAGTCCAACAGAAGCTATAAACCGCATAGCATAGTGGGAGAAACAGCAATAAATAGGGAAGATTAAATGACCACAATAGCCACACCTGGGGAAAGATGGTATGGATATCATTTGCCCCAAAAAGAAAACATGTCAGATCAAACCATTTGTTGCCAGTCTCACAGATCTCCTGCCACCTGTCGCGCGAATGTCCGTATGTCTCAGTACGTCCGTGACACCCATTCAAGTCAATGGATCAGCATCTGCAGCACGGAGTGCACATTGCCAGTGCCTAAATAAATATGGGCACGGAGCCTATACGGTTGTCTGAATGAGCCCTTATTAAGGAATTGAGTACTGTAAATTGAACTGCTGCTACTCCCAGAAAAATGGCTGCTAGCCTGCCTGAGGCATCCTAAGTTACACAATGACACAATGACTCCTGATCTGTCTCTAAAACTTCTGTCAATTAATTATAAAGTCTAATAAGCTATTGTCTTCTTTTCACTGTGACGTAATCTCTCTGATCCTAAACTAGCTGATAGTATGTGTTTTAACATCTCCTCTATCTAACAGACATGCTATCTCTCCAATAAAACATGGCAGATCTTGGTTGGGATCGTTGTGCCTATGAAATGTCTACTGACATCACAAGTAAAATGCCTCATTATTGGCTGATGCTGGCTGCATAGCATTATGGGAAAGTCTACTAGAAACGGGACATGTGAGCTTTCATCTTCTCTGCATTCTGATATGTAAAATGTTGAATGCGTTTTGATCGATTCATGTTGGACGAATCACAAAATCTTCAGATTTGCTGAAAACTGAATTTTATGGGAAATCCATAACAAATTCAATTAGTTTAGAATTGATTCGTTCATGTTTATTTTTCACATATCTCACAGTTGACATATAAAAAATAATCCAGACTCTCTATAATACCTAAACAATGTTGCGTCTAACCAACAACTCACCATTGATGGTCATGAGCTTTATTAAAGAGCAATGAAAAGAAAACAAGGTTATATCAAAGTGATTTACTTGACATTTTTATTTATTTATTTTAAAAAATTTCTGTAAATGAACCCCTTAATGACCACTAATATGCTTTTTTTTTTTTAACAGCCTGGACCAGCAGAAATGCAGATCTATGTAATTTAACCCCTTAGATGCTGCAGTTAGAGATGGCTTCGCTGTTCGCCCGGCAGTCGTTTCAGGGCAAAATTTGCACGTTTGCGATTCACCATATGCGAACATATGGCGATGTTCGCAAGCGACATACTCTTTTGCAATGTGCTAAACATTGACCCATGACGCATCTATCAGGTGGGACAGGACAGCCAATTGAGAAGTTTCAGCACATGGACATACCCCTACTCTACCACAGAACCCGATCTGGCAGCCATTTTACATTCTGTGTTTTGCCAGTGTAGGGAGAGGTTGCTTTGTGGAGCAGGGACAGACTGTAAGGGAAACCAAACGCTAGCTAATAGGGCCACAAAAGGTGTGCTATTGATAGGTGGGATATACTGAGGGGTGTGATATGCTTACAATATACTTTCTAACATAGAAAGTATATTATAATGCATTTATATTGTGCAGCAGTTGTCTGCGGTTCTGCTGCGATACCTCAGCTATATAGAGGGACAAACTCTATTGGAATAACGAATTGCAATTGGTGCGATTGAGGGGTGTGATTTACCTATAATATACTTTCTAACATAGAAAGTATATAGTGCATTTGTATTGTGTAGCAGTTGTGCGCAGTTCTGCTGCGATACCGCAGGTATATAGGGGGACAAGCGCTATTGAAACAACTATTTTCAACGAGTGTGATATACCTGTTGCCCAAAAAAAACTGATTAAGGGGTGCAATATACCTGCTTCCACAAATTACTGATTAAGGGGTTTGATATACCTGCTTATGCAAAATACAGATTGAGGGGTGCGATATACCTGCTTTCACAAAATACTGATTAAGGGGTTTGATATACCTGCTTCCACAAAATACAGATTAAGGGGTGTGATATACAGTACCTGCTTCCACCAAATATTAATTAAGGAGTTCTATATACCTGCTTCCACAAAATACTGATAGAGGGGTGCGATATACCTGCTTCCACAAAATTCTGTTAAGGCTACTTTCACACTAGCGTTCGGGTTTCCGTTCGTGAGCTCCGTTTGAAGGAGCTCACGAGCGGACCCGAACGCAGCCGTCCAGCCCTGATGCAGTCTGAATGGAGGCGGATCCGCTCAGACTGCATCAGTCTGGCGGCGTTCAGCCTCCGCTCCGCTCGCCTCCGCACGGACAGGCGGACAGCTGAACGCTGCTTGCAGGATCCGTGCGGATCCGTCCAGACTTTCAATGTAAGTCAATGGGGACGGATCCGTTTGAAGATGCCACAATGTGGCTCAATCTTCAAGTGGATCCGTCCCCCATTGACTTTACATTGAAAGTCTGGACGGATCCGTACTAGGCTATTTTCACACTTAGCTGTTCTATGCTAAAAATAATGCAGACGGATCCGTTCTGAACGGAGCCTCCGTCTGCATTATTATGAGCGGATCCGTTCAGAACGGATCCGCCCGAACGCTAGTGTGAAAGTAGCCTTAAGGGGTTTAATATACCTGCTTCCACAAAATACAGATTGAGGGTTGTGCTATACCTGCTTCCACCAAATATTGATTGAGGCCTGCGATATACCTGCTTCCGCAATATACTGATTAACGGGTTTGATATACCTGCTTCCACAAAATTCAGATTGAGGGGTACAATATACCTGATTCCACCAAAATTTTATTAAGTGGTTCTATATACCTGCTTCCACAAAATACTGATTAAGGAGATTGATATGCCTGCTTCCACAAAATAATTATTAAGGGGATTGATATACCTGCTTCCACCAAATATTGATTGAGGCCTGCAATATACCTGCTTCCACAAAATACTGATTAAGAGGTTTGATATACCTGTATCCACCAAATATTGATTGAAGCCTGCGATACACTTGCTTCCACAAAATACTAATTAAGGGGATTGATATACCTGCTTCCACCAAATATTGATTGAGGCCTGCAACATAACTGCTTCCACAAAATACCGATTAAGGGGTTAGATATGCCTGCTTCCACAAAATACAGATTGATGGGTGCGATATGCCTGCTTCCACAAAATACTGATTAAGGGGATTGATATACCTGCTTCAACCAAATATTGATTGAGGCCTGCAATTTAACTGCTTTCACAAAATACTGATTAAGGGGCGATAGATACCTGCTTCTCCTTCTCCTATCATTTGTCCTCCACTCCACCTTCCACTGTGCCATCGTCGCGTTCATCTGGCAGAAGGCAGGCTTCCATGGCCCAAATGTTTGAGTGTAAAAAGCTGTTGACGCTGGATAACCCTCCTGCCCAACAGCTGTCCGCTGGCTTGTCGGAACTGATAACCCGCCAACTACTGCTATATAAACTGGCCTTGGCACACCGCAATGGAAAGTCCCCGGAAGGAAATATTTCTCCCAGAAGGACATCCCAGAGCTATATGGCCATGATCTGACCACAGACACATGCTCTAGCAAACACGGGCAGGGAAGGTGCATAACTTTTACTGCCCACTGGGTGAACCTTCTGACGGCTGTCAAGCATGTAACCTGTGGCACCAGTGTGGATTTGGTGTTACCGCCATGGATTACGTGCAGGCCTGCTTCTTCTTCTCCTCCTACTCCATCTCCTCCTCCTTTTCCACTGCTACCGCCTCTTCCGCTGCACCCCCCAAGCTCCCCAGAACCAATTTGACGTGCCAGGTGAGACGTTGCCATGCTGTGCTGCGGCTGTTGTGCCTGGAAGCCAAAAGTCACACCGGTCCTTCACTGCTTTTAGCTCTGCAGTAACAGGCCGATCACTGGCTAACCTCGATCATTTTGACAGTTGGTACACAAGTGGTGTGCCACAATGGTGCCAATCTGCTGAGAGTGCTGAAACAGGGCAAAATGACACACGTGCCGTGCTTCGCACACGTCCTGAACTTAGTCGTGCAGCGATTAGTTGCTAAATACTCCAGGGTCCAGGATATCTTGTGGCAGGCCAGGAAAATCTCTGGCCATTTTAGAAGATTTTACATGGCCATGGCTCGCGTTGCTGACATTCAGCGGCAACACTACCTACCCGTCAGATGTCTAATTTGTGACAGCCCGACGCACTGGAACTCAACCTTGTATATGCTTGATAGGCTGCTCCAGCAACAACATGCCTTTAACGACTACCTGTATGAACTCTGCAGCAGGACAGGTTCTGGGGAGCTTGGTTTCTTTTCACTGTGCCAGTGGCTGCTCATGTAGGACGCATGAAGACTTCTGTGGCCATTTGATGAGATCACCAAACTGGTCAGTTGCAGCCAGGGTACCATCAGTGACATCGTACCTAACACCTTCTTTCTGGAGCGTGAATTGCGTTGTGTCATTGATCAAGCTGTCGAGGAACAGGAGCTGGAAGATGAGCTAGTTGGAATGCTGAATGAATTCCCAGGGGGGCTACTCCATCTGAGACAAGTCAGCAGGAGTCTGAAGAGGAGTCAGAGGAGGATGGTGGCTGGGGGGAGGAGGAGGAGCAAGAAAAGCAGGCTTTGAGGGGGACTTTAAACTTTTTGGGGATCCCTGGTGTCCGAGGCTGAGGGGAGGAGACCGAGGACGACATTCTCCTGGGGCGATGATTAGTAGCCAGGGCGCTCCACTGCTTCCAATTTAGTGCAAATGGGGGCCTTCATGCTCCAGTGTTTGAAGAGGGACCCCCGTATAAAAAGCATAAAGGGCAAGGACCAGTACTGGGTGGCAACGTGCTTATACCCCCAGTACAAACACAAAATGGCGGACATGTTACCAGCATCACAGTGGGCTGTTAGAATGCAGCATTTCCAGACGTTGCTATGAGAGATGCTGCATTCTGCTGTTGCGGATGCTGGCAGAGGAATTTTCATCCACAGCTAAACAGGTGCGGGTACCAATGCTACCGCGCCTGCAATAAGAGGGCAGTTTGAAGATATGTTAGTCACTTCGAATATGAGATCATTCTTGCAGCCAACCCATTGACAGCCGCCCTCCGGATCCAGCCTCAGGGATCGCCTAGACCGACAGGTGTCCGACTACATCGGGTTAGAGGCCGATGTGGACGCTCTGAGAAGTTAGGAACCCCTGGACTACTGGGTGTGCAAGCTTGACCTGTGGCCAGAGCTGGCACAATGGAATTCTTGGCTTGCCCCTCGTCGAGTGTCCTGTCCGAAAGGATATTCAGCACAGCAGGGGGGATTGTGACCGATAAGCGTACTCGGCTAGCTCAGGACAGTGTGGACTACCTCACATTTCAAAAAATTAATGAGGCATGGATCTCGGAGGAATTCAACACCTATGACGTGTAATTGAATTTCCTCCACTGGCCTACAGTAAAATTTTTATTCATTGACCGCCTAACGTACCTCCAGCCACATTGTGAACGTGTATCGTTCCGGCCGATATTCGTCTGTCACTAGCTGCAGTGAATAGCGGCATCTAAGGGGTTTAGAGAGAGGGAATATTTGTAATTGTTTTCCCTTTTTTATAATTACCTGTAGTATAAATATTAATATCCACCATGTGATAAAGTAGTTCTTTCCACTGGAACAAATGTCTCTTTGCAAAATATGTTCACCTACTACAGGATGATGGGTTCAAATAAAACAGAATCTTCTCATACAAACATAAAATTCAACAATAGACCAGCTGCTGTTAGGCTCTCTCAGACTGCCTCATACAATCCTGATCAAAAGTTTAAGACCACTTGAAAAATGGCAAAAAATCATATTTTACATGGTTGGATCTTAACAAAGTTCCAAGTAGAGCTTCAACATGCAACAAGAAGAAATGAGAGTGAGACAAAGCATTTTTGTCATTCAATTAATTAAAAATAATAATTAAACTGAAACAGGCTGTTTTTCAGCTGATCCAAATTTTAGGACCACATGCCTTTAAAAGGCCAAATCTGTGCAAAGATGTGGATTTGTTGTCATTTTGTGTCAGGTAGTCACACATTGCGATGGCAAAAAAAACTCTCCCTTTTTGAGTGTGGTCGGGTTGTTGAACTGCATAAGCAGGTTCTCTCACAGCGCGCCATCGCTGCTGAGGTGGGACGCAGTAATACAGTTAAATGATCCTGAGGGTTATGGAACAAATAAGTCAAGTGGAAGACCCAAAAGAATTTCATCAGCACTGAGCCGGAGGATCCAATTGATGGTCCTGATGGTTTCCAACGTTACTGGCATGACAAGCAGATCCCACCTGAGATGTTTTCTACGCGTCACAGTGGAGGGGGCGCCATAATGGTCTGGGGTGCTTTTTCTTTCAGTGGAACAATGGAGCTTCAGGAAATGCAGGGGCGTCAAACGTCCACTGGCTATGTCCAGATGTTGAGGGCCCTCGTCTGTGTGGTAACGACTGGGTTTTTCAACAGGACAACGCTACAGTACACAATGCCCACAGGAAAAGGGACTTCTTCCAGGAGAATAACATCACTCTTTTGGCCCATCCTGCGTGTTCCCCTGACAGATTTTCTGACCAATCATTGGTCAGATGGGCATTTATACACACAGATCTTTTGTGATACACACCAACTATTGGTCTGATTGGACAGATATTGGTCAGATAATCTGTTGGTGTAATATAGCACTTAGACAGATGATTTATAGTTAAGCCTTTTTCTCCATTCACTCTCAATGAAAACAAAAATTCATACATTGCAACATACACCATACATGTCACCATATGCTCCTAATAATCATTGACCATGCATTCTCAGTATTAAAGAAAATTCATGCATATTAAAATATCATTAAAGAAACCTTATTTGATTATATTACTTTTAGTTTTGTGATGTTAGTTAAACATTATTAGTATATTATTAACAGTACATTACTACACATTTACATGCAATCATTTATTAAGGAAACAAATTAATTAAAAGTGCTGTGATCAAACATTGCTTCTCGAAGGAAATACCTGCTAAAGAAATAAAATAAATATTATTAGATTTAAAAAAATTCAAAAAACAATATTTGAACAGGAATAAATGAGAAATTTGTTGATTCTACTTTTTTATGTTACCAATCATAAACAAGCTCTCTAACCTTATTAGGATTTGGGACAGGCATGCTCAACCTGTGGCCCTCCAGCTGTTGCAAAACTACAACTCCCATAATTCGCAGACAGCCTACAGCTATCAGCCTACAAAAGAGTAAGGTAGGAGTTGTAGTTTTACAACTGCTGGAGGGCCGCAGGTTGAGCATCCCTGATTTAGGATATCAATATCATCAAATATGTGCAAACTAGTTGCCCTTCTTCAGAAGAGAGGAAGGCTTTGGGGAAGGGTAAATTCAGTAGTTCAAATATTATTGCCTAAAAAATATACACGGTTTTAATTTACCTATAAAGTTATCTGATAAACATAATTCTGGACAATATAATAATCTGCAATATATTGCCTCATAATTAATCAGAAAGTTATTTGTTAACTTTAATAAAAAAATTAATACAAATTATCATTATGCAGGCCATAACCATTAACCACCTCATCCTATAACGTCTCTGTTAATGAGAGCCCTAAATAACCTGCTCAGCGCACCTTTTTTTTGGGAATTTCAAAATCACTGAATTCATTTAAGAAATAAATTGACTGCATTTTAATAATTTTCTCATCAATAATGACAGGAAAATCATATTTAGAACTCACCCGTTTCTTTGATCTCTAAACTCCTATCTACCTTGTAAATTTGATCTGGTAACAATTGTACATCCTGTACTGGAATTAGACTATCCATAGACTTACAGTTAATAACTGTGGATTTGTGTGTGAAGCTGGTTTCATCATAAATAGTCTATATACTATATGTAATAATTTCCTATGATCTTGGCAGACGTTATCATTATTTCTTCTACATGAATATGTTAATTGTCTCTGTTTGGCTGAGTTTCTGTGTACTTTTACATCTGCCTGTGTTCTCTCTATACTTCTTATGTATGACGGTGACATATTCCGTTTCATGTGTTTCCTCGCAATGTCCAGAAATTTTGTGACCTAAAGCATTCAGTCTTTTTCTGATGACAATGTTAAAATTAATGGATCTAATATTTTTCTGAATTTACTAACAAAATATTTAATTTTGGAAATATTATGATTATTTCCAAGAATAATTTGCATGCTCTTTCAACTGTGGACATAAATGCAAATTTACATTGCTTGTGACTTATTTTTAAGTCATGAAGAATTTCCAAAGTTGGCATGCTTGTACACAAAAATAACTTCTCTAATCTATTTACATCAGATAACCACTTATTTAACTCGAAACACCTTGCCAATGCTAATCCTCTACAAAAATTTACAGGAAGCCAAATCCTGATTAGTTAATTTGTCTGTTGATCTTTCATATTAGATTTAACTACATCATTTTCCAAAATCTCAAAATTCCTGCATATCAGAATTTTTGCATTATATCTGGAAATTTGCTTATCTTTGTTAACTGCTTCTGCAATTTTAAATTAAGACTAGACTCTTTCATGTGCAGCATCTGTTTTCAAGTTGACCTCTCTTCATCTGTTAACATAGAGTCTCTTTTAGAAGAAATCACAGAAATCTGTCTCCAGTCATCTGTTGAGGTTCATCAGTATCCCTGTTTTCTTTACTATCATTCGTAATTAATTACATCTTTATCTTTATACTTTCTATATCTGACTCGACACTGGTATTCATATTTGTTACCTTAGAAGACTTCGGCTCCTCGGCATGTCTCCGCATAACTAGCACTTGTAGTCCTCCAGATTCTAGATTCTCTGAAGCTTGAACCTTCTTTTTGGGTCCCTCATCCCCCTCTTTAATCTGAAGGATTTTTCTATATACGGTAGATGGCTTTCCACTGTAAAATACCTTGAATTTCCTTAATTTCTCTTCATATCAAATGTAGCAGGAGGACTCAGTGTTCTTATAAAAAGTGTGCATAGTTATTGAAGAAAATATCAGTATAGTTCATAATTGTGTTCACATAGCTTATGTCGCATAGCTTGGTCCAAGATTGATTATCACTACCATATGTATCTCATGGTCTTTCTGTTTGTAATACATACAATATACATATCAGAATAATGTGCAGTGTGTAGTTAACCCTTTACAATGTATACCATTTACATCACATAAAATACATTATCACATCATATTCAACAAGACTGAAGCATGCTCTAATATTTCCTGTTAGACTTCTGTTCTGACATTTTACTTGATATAATACAGTGGACCAACACCAGCAGATGACATGGCTTCCCAAACCATCACACACTGTGGAAACTTCACACTGGATCTCAAGCAACTTGGCTTCTGTGATTCTCCCATCTTACTCCAGACTGTGAGACCTTGATTTTCAAATGAAATGCAAATTTTACTTTCATCTGAAAGTAGGACTTTGGACTTCTGAGCAACAGTCCAGTGCTTTTTCTCATTAGCCCAGGTAAGACGTTTACAGTGCTTTTTCTCCTTAGCCCAGGTAAGACACTTCTGATGTTTTCCCTGGATTATGAGTGGCTTGACACAAGAAATACGACAGTTGCAGAACATTTCCTGGATACGTCTGTGTGTGGTGGCTCTTGAAGCACTGACTCCAGCCGTAGTCCACTCCTTGTAAATCTCCCCCAAATTCTTAAATGGTCTTTTCTTGACAATCCTTTTAAGGCTGCGGTTATCCCTGTTGCTTGTGCCCCTTTTTCTACCACAATTTTTCCTTCCACTCAACTTTCCATTAATATGCTTGGATACAGCACTCTGTGAACAGCCAGCTTCTTTAGAAATTACCTTTTGTGGCTTACCATCCTTGTAGAGGGTATCAATGATTGTCTTCTGGACAACTGTCAAGTCAGCAGTCTTCCCCATGATTGTGCAGCCTACTGAACCAGACTGATTGAACATTTAAAAGCGTAGAAAGCCTTTGCAGGTGTTTTGTGTTGATTAGCTGATTAGAGTGTGACACCATATTCAAATTTTCTCACAAACTGACTTTTGGGTTTTCATTAGCTGTAAGTCATAATCATCAACATTAAAATAAATAAATGTTTGAAATAGATCACTTTGTGAGTAATGAGTCTACATAATAAATGAGTTTCACTTTTTGAAATTAATTACTGAAATAAATTAACTTTTCAATGATATTCTAATTTATTGAGATGCACCTGTATTATGATAATTAGATCTTTTAGCAGAAAAATAAAATTGCTTTTCAAAATAAATATTCCCCAGCAAGGAGGAGTGCATGGGTGAAAAAGTACTTGATTGTTGCATACAGACTAGTGTACAAAGCATTCCTAATATCCAGTGAAATTTTGTGTAGAAGATAAGTAGAGAACTAAGCGGTCTGTGACACAGGGTTAGGTTTTTGGGCCTTTTATGTCTATCTATTCCTCCATTATTGTACTAGCAGTCATTATTGTTACACTATATATATATATATATATACATATGTTGCAAGCTACATCAAAATAGTAATAATAGTAATGATAATAAGAATGTGTTTACATATATATATATATATATATATATATATACATATATACACACAGAACAAATATATAAATGCTACACTTCTGGTTTTGCTTCCGTTTTGCATGAGCTGAACTCAAAGATCTGAAACATTTTCTACATACACAAAAGACCCATTACTCACAAATATTCTTCACAAATCTGTGTTAGTGAGCACTTCTCCTTTGCCGAGATAATCCATCCCACCTCACAGGTGTGGCATATCAAGGTGCTGATTAGACAGCATAAATATTGCACAGGTGTGCCTTAGACTGAAATGTGCAGTTTGATCACACAGCACAATGCCACAGATGTTGCAACGTTTGAGGGAGCGTGCAATTGGCATGCTGACTGCAGGAATGTCTACTAGAGCTGTTGCCTATGCAATGAATGTTCATTTCTCTACCATAAGCCATCTCCATGTACGTATACTTTGGAAATGAAGAATATATTGACATAAGCACTTATTATGCCTGATATATAAAAATTTTCAATAAAAACAAAATGTTACACATAAGCCGTCTCCAAATATGTTTCAGAGAATTTGGCAGTACATCTAAACCACCTCACAACCGCAGACCACGTGTAACCACACCAGCCCAGGACCTCCACATCCAGCATGTTCACCTCCATGATCGTCTGAGACCATCCACCTGTACAGCTGCAGCAACAATCAGTTTGCATAACCAAAGAATCTCTGCACAAACTGTCAGAAACCGTCTCAGGGAAGCTCAGCTGCATGCTCATCGTCCTCATTGGGGTCTGGACCTGACTGCAGTTCGTCGCCGTAACCGACTTGAGTTGGAAAATACTCACATTCATTGGCGTCTGACACATTGGAGAGGTGTTATGTTCACTGATGAGTCCCGGTTTTCACTGTTCAGGGCATATGGCAGACAGCATGTGTGGCGTCGTGTGGGTGAGCGGTTTGCTGACATCAACGTTGTGCATCGAGTCGACCATGGTGGTGGTGGGGTTATGGTATGGGCAGGCATATGTTCTGGACAAAGAACACAGGTGCATTTTATTGATGGCATTTTGAATGCACAGCTATACCGTGACGAGATCCTGAGGCCCATTGTTGTGCCATTCATCCACGGCCATCACCTCATGTTGCAGCATGATAATGCACGGCCCCATATTACAAGGGTCTGTACACAATTCCTGGAAACTGAAAACATCCCAGTTCTTGCATGGCCAGCATACTCACTGGAAATGTCACCCATTGAGCATGTTTGGGATGCTCTGGATCGGCGTATACGACAGTGTGTTTCAGTTTCTGCTAATATTCTGCAACTTCGCACAGCTATTGAAGAAGAGTGGACCAACATTCCACAGGCCACAATCAACAACCTAATCAACTCTATGCGATGGAGATGTGTTGCACTGCAGGAGGCAAATGGTGGCCACACCAGATACTGACTGGTTTTCTGCCCCCCAGTAAGGCAAACTGTGCACATTTCAGAGTGTCCTTTTATTGTGGGCAGTCTAAGGCACACCTGTGCAATATTCATGCTGTCTAATCAGAACCTTGATATGCCACACCTGTGAGGTGGGATGGGTTATCTCGGCAAAGGAGAAGTGCTCACTAACACAGATTTAGACAGATGTGAACAATATTTGAAAGTAATGGGTCTTTTGTGTATGTAGAAAATGTTTCAGATCTTTGAGTTCAGCTCATACAAAATGGGAGCAAAACTGAAAGTGTTTATATTTTTGTTCAGTGTATTACTAATGTGCGCTTTCATTATGTAATTGCTCATTAGAACAGTAGGACCAGGGAACAATGAATGTAGGGCTGGATCTGTACTTACCACACCCTGTTCTTTGTCTGCCAGCTGCTGCATGCTGTGCTGTGACCTCCATGAGGACGTAGGTGCACTCTTAGACCTCATACTGTACGACGGCGGGTCGCAGCACAGAGCTTCAGGAAGAGCTCTGGATCTCAGGAGATGCCAGGGGAAGTCTGGAACAAGAGAGGTGAGTTCATTTTTGTGTGTGTCTGATCTGAGGTTTGATTAACATTGGGGCTCTGATCTAAGATCTGATTGGGGGTCTGATTAGCAATGCAGGTCTCTGAACTTCAGTCTAATTAACATTGGAGGTACAATCTGGGGGTTAGATTAACTTTTGGGGTCTGATTGGGGGTCTGATCTGAGGTCTGATTGAAAATATTTTTCTTATTTTCCTCCCTTAAAACCTACGTGCATCTTTTGGGCATTTTAAAAGTAAAAGTCCCTTAGGTATCTCTGTTGTACTCCTCCTCTGTTATTCCTTCCAAAAAATGATGTGTAAATTGACAACTGGCTTCTACTTACTTATTTTGTCACAATGATGTATCTCTACAAACAGTGCCACATTTAGCACTGATTGGACAATGTGACAAACTCTACAGTGATAACTAGCGTTGAGCGAAGCTAATCATTCCAATCGGAATTCGTCCGAAGTTTACAAAAACTTCAATTCACAATGAATCTGAATTTCCTCATGCTTCATGGTAACGTAATCAGGTTTTCCTGAAATGGCAGCTGCATGTGTTACAAAGCGAAACTAAGTGTAGAGGAGACAAACCCATGAACACAAGATCACTCAAAATGCCAACCAGCGAATCTGCTGAGAGCAATCCCCTGTGATGTAGCAGCCATATAAAACACTCATCCCCTGCTGTCTCCACCATTGTCCTGTGAGCTGAGCATAGGGAGAAACATGGCAAGTGCTCATGCGCTAGGGACAGTGATAAACGATTAATAGAAGAATTCAATAACAATAAGATGGAAGCCTTTATTATTCCAGTGCCAGCGTGCCACCCAATACCATCCAGTCTGCACCCCTTAGGGAAACCAGGTCTTATGATGACCATCCTCATCTTTTGCTGGCTTTACTTCCTAGAAAAGTTAGCAAGATGTAGAGAGAGGAGGAGCTGGATGTTCTTGATAACATATTCTCATCAATATTAGATGATGTGGAAAAGGAGGAAAGGCAAATGGCATAAGAAGGGCTCTCCCCTGTAGAGCAGGAGAATGCTGGTGTTGTATAAGTGGGTGTGCCAGCATATTGAACCAGTCAAACCCCATACCAGCAACAGCCCCTGTTTAAAGGTGTCATGCGACCATTAACAATGAAGATCAACTATACAGTGCAGTATTCATTATTAAATGAAAGGCAGCTGTGGGCTAATTGGCCATGTGGTTCTTCACCGCAGCACAGCCGCTCCATGTGGCTGTATTCTAAGGCAGAGTGGCCTGGGCATACCTGATTTATAGCGATTTGTGACAAATTAATTCATAACAGATCTAATTTCTTGGGGAACTTTGGCAAAGCTGCCAAATCTAATTTTTGAAAACCTAGCTCATCTCTAGTATACATCCAGTTTTCAATTTCTTCAATAGTTTCTAAAAGGAATAAGAAAGAAATTGAACACTGCAGAGTTCTAAAAAAAGATGCTCCATAATTTTTAATTTTTGGTTAATATGACTATGTACTAAACAGGCATGACAAGAGAGCTGACAAGGATTTAAATATAGATAACGTCTGTAAAATAATGTCACAAAAATAAGACATCCAATTTTTTAAAATATATATCTTCTTTTAAATGAAATAGTAAACAAACGTAAACATATTTCATATCCCAATAACAACAATCCTTACAAGTTGAAGACAACCCCTGATTATTTATCCTGTTAGATAGAGGGGCCTCTCTGTAATGCCGCTGTTGAGAAATGTATGGCCAGACATGGTTTCTCCAGATAATAACAGTTGATCACTGGAGTTGCAGAAAAAATCCCCTTCACGCACATTTGGGAAACAGGACTCTGATGAGGTAGAATCCTGGCAACACACACAGTGTGTTCAGCAGACAACCCCCTATATGATTTCCAGGTGATTTTCCAACTTTTCTGAGAGTCTCCCAGACCATTTGGGAGTTGACAGGTAAAAGGTTCAATTTAGCACTGAGTGTAGCTTAGAGGAGATACTGGCTCTTCCTGTAGAAATGAACTGTGTATGGAGACTTAGTGGCAATGCTCTATGAAAAAACAATACACAAAGAGATATCTCCTAGAGAAGGAGAACCCTCTTGTCAGTGCCATGTTTTGGATGTAGATTTCTATGATATAATGTCTGATCTTTTACCAAGCCTTAGACCCCAATAAAGGTAAATAACAAGCTGTTTAGGGTGTTTGAACCTCATCAGTATGAATTAGGGGAGGTAGGGTCTCTCTTTGTTTAGACCAGCTGTGTATGGAGACTTAGTGGCAATGTTCCTGTCAGGCAACCAGGGAGAAAGATGCAGTATCACCGGAAACATGTCACCACGTGAAGACGTGTCTCTCATTCTCCCAGGTGGTTTCTGGCCTTCTGGCGGGACATCCCTCACTCCTCGCTGGCCATGATGGGCGGGTGGAGCTAGTAAAGATTCACACTTTACCCGCGCGCGTCTCTCTGTGAGATCCACTCCGGATCTTGGCACTGCAGGGAGACAGGTTGCCTCATTCCCAGTGCTGACGCTGGTAAGGGGTCCCTGGATGCTGGAACCCCTAGCATCAGCTGTTGCTAGGGAACCTCTGTTGTCATGGCTCCTGACTTAGATATGTGGTGGAAGGTTCCTTCCTCTGCACACTCTCAGCCCTCACCTGTGCTTCCCTGGTCTGAGGGTGGAGATAGGGTGTGACCTCAGCAGTGTCAGGTGACCTGTGGAGGGATATTTAAACCTGGTCTTTTCCCTCACTCACTGCTGATTATTCAGTTGCTTCCCTGGTTCTGGATCTGAAGCTATCTGGTGAGTGGTTTCTCTGGATATTGACTCTGGCTTTGCTTTTGGTTGTCTTCTGGTGTCACCAGACATCTGAGAAGCTCTGTCAGACGTTCTTCAGAACCTCCTGCTTGAGGTTCCTTTTGTTTTGCTTTCGTTTTCTCATCTCGTTAGCCTCTCTCAGCTGTCATGTAGTTGCACTGATTGTATCCCTTTAAATCCCTTCCCATACTGCATCACTTTGCGGTTTATACAACTTCCTGGAGTGTGTGCATGCTGGATGCTACTACTGAGTCTTCTACAGATAAGTTTTGTTCATTCATTTGTGTTTACCTGTTTGCTGGATCCCAGGTGACCCTGACTCCCTCCGTATCAAGTGTAGGGAGCCGGTGATCGTGTCCCCTCACTATTATAGGGTGTTCAGGTGTTATACAGTCGAGGAATGAGGATATGCGATCATCTACTATTGAGATTTTTGCATAGGCTGAGCAGTTAGGGAGAGAGCCAGGTCTGTTGCAGGGCTTTCCCTTTGGTTCCTTAGTTTTGGATCCAGTCAGTCGGATCTTCATTTTGTGTCTTCTAGTTTTCTGTACACCTTCTGTGACATCTGGTTCTTGTGCCCTGGCTTACGTTTACTGACCATTCTCATGTTTCCCTATTGACAGTTGAATAGTGTAACTTTATTTAATTTGGGGTTTTGCCCAACTGCAGCCAGTGTGCCCAGCCACCAGTCTCCCTGCTACTGACACCTGGGAAGGGCTCTGACAAAGTCCCCATTCCTGCTGGAGGTGGGTGAAGAGTACCCTGGCCTTCAAGGGTGTTCAGAGTGTGACGGCTTACGCAAGGTATGTCTGGTTCACCGCGTTTGCCGGCCGTCAGTTTGGCTTTATCATTACATTAGCATTACAGTTCCCTGGGAAAGTAATATGCAAAGTGTCATCTACTAGAAAAAGAGAACTCACTATCTTTTTGAAGTTACTCACAGTGAGTCAACTTCCAACTTTTTAACCCTTTCCCTGACAAGGACTTATCTCATATATCTTGCAGGGTGGCACTTCAGTAAGCAAGAATGTGCCTAATACGTCATTGCTACTGATGGCTGGTTCTCATGCTGTATAGCAGCTAGAGTTATCAGCCAGTATTTGTTTTAAAGCATACAATCTAAATGTCAAAACAAGATCAGATTGGTTACAGCGCTTAGCAAGGGGTCCCAATCAGGCATATACATGTAGGCTTTGACTCCTGATACAATTTCTAAGAGCTATATCTGTCAATGTAGAGGAGCTAGATTTTTGTCTAGTTTTAAAGATTAGACTGACAGCTTTAAAATAAGACCTGGCTGACATCTGTAGCTGCTACACAGCCCGAGATATGCTCTGATAATGTAGCCCTTCAGCTAGCTGAGATGTCAGCTAGCTTGGAGGAGGAGAGAGGATGCTAGTGGATGAGTGGTGACAGTCTGTAGGAAGAGACATCAGAAACAGAGTGTTCTCTATACCTGTGTAATTGTACTTTTCCTGAGGTGGAGGATAACATACTTGTCATATATGGCTGCACCTAATTAGACCATTTATTGACGCCATGACCCAGACATTTACCCGTATCCAGGTCACGGTGCCAAGTAAATCACACCAAAAATACCACAAACATACAAACATGAAAAAAGTTTACATTTTACACTGTCTCTATCCTGTCCATTTATGATCTTTAGAGTAAAATATACAGAATGCTCCTCTAAGAATACCCATTACATGCTGTAGTAATAGCAATATCAATTATCACAATAGAGGATGATCTATTTCCGACACTTGACACTTTTAATCAGTCAGAAAAGACACTATTAACATAAATAATTGTTTACAAGTACTGTACTTTTTTTTGCTTAATTTATTTAAATAACATTCAGACGCTTTTCAGACAGTTTTTTTTTTTGTTTGCGGCCAGATTATGAATACAACATCAAGACTAGTGTTGAGTGAACCCAAACTGTAAAGTCTGTACCAAACGTTATGATTTTTGGTACCCGAACCCGAACTTTGCCGGAAAAGTTTGGGTTTGAGTTCAGCATTCGGGAATTTAATAAAGCTTGTTGAAAGGCTTCAGGGCAACAAGCTTTTAAGCTGTGTGCCCTTAGAAGCCATCACAGCCATGCCTACTAATGGCATGGCTGTGATTGGCCGGTGCATCATGTGACCCAGCCTTTATATAAGCTGGATCACTTGTAGCACCGCCCATCAGCTCTCAGTTGTGAAGGAACAGAAAGCAGGCAGCTGAAGTGAGGGACAGTGTTAGTGCGATTTTTTTGTGGGTGCAATACACCGTCTTTGCCCCCTTGACACAGAAAAATAATCATAAATCTGGCTGTTAATTCTGTGGGTGACCTACAGCGATTATTTTTGTGGGTGCAATGCAACATTGTACTTTGTACCCCTGACACACAAATATAATAGTTAATCCGTCTGTTAGTTAGGTGCATGTCATATATAGTGATGAGTGGCAGGGGCAATATTCGAATTTGCAATATTTTGCAAATATTTGGTAGAATATTCATCATATAGTCGCGAATTTGCTAATTCGAGATTATTTTCTTGATCGTGAAACATTGGCAATGTAATATTCGTGTAATGAGCGCAAAATACAGGCGTGGGTCACTATAGCTGCATTTTTCAAGCTGCTAGAAGTCTCCTGAGACTGGAGAAAATGGTTGGCATGGCAAAATATTACAATAGCTTTTTATGCAGTTAGAGTGCTCCAATATATTCGCAATTGCGAAATCTGCACTAATGATGCAAATATTTTGGCGCAATATGTGCAACTTCACATTTTAACAGGTCTAACTACTTATTAGTGATTGGTGCACTAAGTATTGTTGTGAACTTGTGACATCAAAGCACTATGTATGTATGTATGTATGTATGGACAGCAGAACCTATGAGCTACACTGTATCACTACAGGGAGTGCAGAATTATTAGGCAAGTTGTATTTTTGAGGATTAATTTTATTATTGAACAACAACCATGTTCTCAATGAACCCAAAAAACTCATTAATATCAAAGCTGAATATTTTTTGGAAGTAGTTTTTAGTTTGTTTTTAGTTTTAGCTATTTTAGGGGGATATCTGTGTGTGCAGGTGACTATTACTGTGCATAATTATTAGGCAACTTAACAAAAAACAAATATATACCCATTTCAATTATTTATTTTTACCAGTGAAACCAATATAACATCTCAACATTCACAAATATACATTTCTGACATTCAAAAACAAAACAAAAACAAATCAGTGACCAATATAGCCACCTTTCTTTGCAAGGACACTCAAAAGCCTGCCATCCATGGATTCTGTCAGTGTTTTGATCTGTTCACCATCAACATTGCGTGCAGCAGCAACCACAGCCTCCCAGACACTGTTCAGAGAGGTGTACTGTTTTCCCTCCTTGTAAATCTCACATTTGATGATGGACCACAGGTTCTCAATGGGGTTCAGATCAGGTGAACAAGGAGGCCATGTCATTAGATTTTCTTCTTTTATACCCTTTCTTGCCAGCCACGCTGTGGAGTACTTGGACGCGTGTGATGGAGCATTGTCCTGCATGAAAATCATGTTTTTCTTGAAGGATGCAGACTTCTTCCTGTACCACTGCTTGAAGAAGGTGTCGTCCAGAAACTGGCAGTAGGACTGGGAGTTGAGCTTGACTCCATCCTCAACCCGAAAAGGCCCCACAAGCTCATCTTTGATGATACCAGCCCAAACCAGTACTCCACCTCCACCTTGCTGGCGTCTGAGTCGGACTGGAGCGCTCTGCCCTTTACCAATCCAGCCACGGGCCCATCCATCTGGCCCATCAAGACTCACTCTCATTTCATCAGTCCATAAAACCTTAGAAAAATCAGTCTTGAGATATTTCTTGGCCCAGTCTTGATGTTTCAGCTTGTGTGTCTTGTTCAGTGGTGGTCATCTTTCAGCCTTTCTTACCTTGGCCATGTCTCTGAGTATTGCACACCTTGTGCTTTTGGGCACTCCAGTGATGTTGCAGCTCTGAAATATGGCCAAACTGGTGGCAAGTGGCATCTTGGCAGCTGCACGCTTGACTTTTCTCAGTTCATGGGCAGTTATTTTGCGCCTTGGTTTTTCCACATGCTTCTTGCGACCCTGTTGACTATTTTGAATGAAACGCTTGATTGTTCGATGATCACGCTTCAGAAGCTTTGCAATTTTAAGAGTGCTGCATCCCTCTGCAAGATATCTCACTATTTTTGACTTTTCTGAGCCTGTCAAGTCCTTCTTTTGACCCATTTTGCCAAAGGAAAGGAAGTTGCCTAATAATTATGCACACCTGATATAGGGTGTTGATGTCATTAGACCACACCCCTTCTCATTACAGAGATGCACATCACCTAATATGCTTAATTGGTAGTAGGCTTTCGAGCCTATACAGCTTGGAGTAAGACAACATGCATAAAGAGGATGATGTGGTCAAAATACTCATTTGCCTAATAATTCTGCACTCCCTGTATCTAACCTACACTGACTATCTCCCACTAACTATCTGTATTATACATATATCAGCTAACTAACTAATGTAATGACACAGAAAGCAGAGAGCACAGCAATAACACTGCTCTCTCCCGCTCAGAACTTTAAAAAAACTGTAGAAAATAGCTGCTGGGGAGGTTCTTATATAGTAAAGGGTAAGCAATTTTCCTATTGGTTGCTAGGGATGTTGCTAAGCTCAGACAAAGACATTGCAGCCTTCTCATTGGTCCACAAAAAAAAGGGAGGTTACTGATGAAAAAAAAATCTAGAATATTCAAAATTACGAATATATATCATTATATTCTAAATATTCGCAAATTATCGAAGTGCCGATATTTGCGATTAATATTCGCTATTCGAATATTCGCGCCCAACACTAGTCATATATCCATTTATTACGTGAAGTACACCTGCACTGCAAACACGACAGGAAAATTGATATAGTTAATCCATCTGTTAGTTAGGTGCATGTCATATACCCATTTATTATGTGAAGTACACCTGCACTGCATATGTGACAGGGAAATTTATATCGTTATTCCGTCTGTTAGTTACTGTATTTTTCACCCTATAAGACGCAATGGCCCATAAGACGCACCTAGGTTTTAGAGGAGAACAATAAGAAAAAAATATTTTCCACCTCAGGTTAGACCAGCAGTCAGACCCCCAAAGTTAATCAGACCTCAGCTTACAGCCCCAATCAGACCCCCAATGTTAATCAGACCTCAGATCAGAACCCCAATGCCTCAGATCAACCCCCCAACCTTCAGCCATCTATCATCCCCCATATGTCAGCCATCTATCAGCCCCCATATGTCAGCCATCTATCAGCCCCCATATGTCAGCCATTTATCATCCCCCATATGTCAGCCATCTATCAGCCCCCATATGTCAGCCATCTATCAGCTCCCATATGTCAGCCATCTATCAGCCCCCATATGTCAGCCATCTATCAGCCCCCATATGTCAGCCATCTATCAGCCCCAATATGTCAGCCATCAGCCCCCATATGTCAGCCATTAACCCCTATATGTCAGCCATCAACCCCAAGCGCAAATAAAAAAACAAAAACTCACTTACCTCTCCTGCTCCTGGACGCCACTGCTCCTCACCATCGCGATCCCCTTCATCCTGCTATCGGCTGTGTATCACGGCGCACAGTGTGCACGGTAGGTGCATGTCATATACCCATTTATTGCGTGAAGTACACCTGCACTGCATACGTGACAGGGAAATTTATATAGTTAATCCATCTGTTAGTTAGGTGCACGTCATTTATCCATTTATTGCGTGAAGTACACCTGCACGGCATATGTGACAAGGAAAATAATATAGTTAATCTGTCTGTTAGTTTAGTGGGTGACCTCAAAGAATGAGCGTGGCCCTGGTCGTGGTGCTGCTGGGGGTTGGTGGAGCTCCTGTTGCAGGTAGAGGACGTGGTTGATCTGTGCCAGCAGCTACATGCCCAAATGAAACACCTTCCTCAGGTGCACGTAGGGTACAGAACGTTCAGTGTTATTTTGTAGGCCAGAATACCGGTGTACGAATGGTGAAGCCAGAACAAGTAGAGGCGGTAGTAAATTGGGTGGCTGACAGCCCTCCAGTTTTTTCACATTGTCTCCCACCAGCTCGGAAAGTGCAGAATTGGCACCTGCAGCCCATGGGCATCTGTCTTTCACCTCACCCTTTGCAAATCAGCAAAGCAGTCTGAGCCCCAAGTCATGCAGCAGTCTCTTATGATTTTTGATGACTCTGCTGGCAGGGTTTCCGAGGGCTGTCCACATAGCCCTGCTCCAGAAGTGGAAGAGATTGAGTGCACTGATGCTTAACCACTTATGTTTCAGGATGTTGACATGGGAGGACCACCGCAGCACATCTCTGATGATGACGAAACACAGGTGCCAACTGCTGCAGCTTTCTGCAGTGTGCAGACCGGCAAGGAAGGCAGGGGTGAAGACTGGGTGGAAGATGTGGAGGATGATTACGTCCTAGACCCCATATGGAATCAAGGTCATGTGAGTGATGTGTGCAGTTCAGAGGAAGAGGTGGTGGTCACACAGCACCAGCCGCACAGCAAAAGAGACAAAAACGCGAGTGGTTTGCACACTGTGCGATCAGAGCCTGAAGCGAGGCATAAATGTTCTAAACTTGAGCACCACCTACATGACCAGGCATCTAAATGCAAAGCACAAGCTGCAGTGGAGTAAACAACTCAAAAACCACAAAATATCTCAGGCTCCTCCTGGTCCCTCTTCTGCTGCAGTCTCAGCCTCTTCTTCCCCCTCTGGAGTGAGAGTGGCACCTGCCACCCTGCAAACAGAGGATGCGGCAGCAACGCCACCACGTCCGTCCGTCACCAAGCATCTCCACAATGTCCCATGGAAGCGTTCAGCTGTCCATCTCCCAAACACTGGAAAGAAAGAGGAAGTACCCTCCTACCCACCCGCGATCCCTGGCCCTGAATGCTACCATTTCAAAATTCCTGCCTTTTAAATGCTGTCATTCCATCTGGTGGAGACAGAGACTTTTAAAACAGTTATGGCAGTGACTGTCCCACAGTATGTGGTTCCCAGCCGCCACTACTTTTCCAGGGGCGCCATCCCCGCCCTGCACAACCAAGTGGTGGACAAAATTAGGTGTGCACTGCACAACGCCATCTGTGGCAAGGTCCACATATTCACCGATACGCAGACCAGTAAGCACGGGCAGAGACGTTATATCACCCTAACTTCACACTGGGTAAATGCAGTGACGGCTGGGCCTGAGGCGGATAGCAGTTAGACGCATGTCCTTCTGCCACCGAGGATTGCAGGGCATTTCTCTTTGACTCCTGTTGCCTCCTCCACCTACTCCGCTTCCTCCTCTGCCGCCTCCTCATCTGATCAATGTAACACCTTCACCACCAACTTCAGCACAGCCAGGGGGGAAACGACAGCAGGCTGTTTTGAAACTCACACACCGCGCAGGAGCTGTTGACGGGCATGGAACAACAGACCGATGAGTGGTTGGTGCCACTGAGCCTCAAGCCCGGCCTGGTGGTGTGTGATAATGGACGAAATCTCATAGAACCTCTGGGCCTAGCCGTTTTAATGCACATACCTTGACTGGTGCATGTGCTGAATTTGCTGGTGCAGAGGTTCCTGAAAAATGACCCCAATATGTCAGAGCTGCTGCATAAAGTGCGGGCCGTCTGTGCACGCTTTCGGCGTTATCACCCTGCTGCTGCTCGCCTGTCTGTGTTGCAGCATAACTTCGGACTTCCCACTCACCGCCTCATATGCAAAGTGCCCACGAGGTGGAACTCCTACTTGAACATGCTTCAGACATTGTGCGAGCAGCAGGCGATAGTGGAGTTTCAGCTGCAGCACGCACGGGTGAGTCGCGCTGCGAAACAGCACCACTTCACCACCGAGTGGGCCTCCATGCGGGCCGTGTGTGCCGTGTTGCGCTGTTTCGAGTACTCCACCAACATGACCAGTGCCGATGACACAGTCCTTGGCGTTTCTATCGCACTTCTATGTCTCCTTGAAAAACGCTTTGGGCGATGATGGAAGAGGATGTGGCACAGGAAGAAGAGGAGGAGGAAGAGGGATCATTTCCACGGTTATCAGGCCAGTTATTCACAAGTGGCATGGAGGGTGGGTTCCTGCACCAACAGAGGCCAGGTACACAATTGTTCAGCCACGGCACAGTTCGGGAGGATGAGGAGGAGGAACTGTGTTCACAACAGGGTGGAACCCAAAGCAGCTCATGGGCATCACTGGAGCATGGCTGGGGGGATACATAGGACACAGACGATACACCTCCCACAGAGGACAACTTGTCGTTGCCTCTTGGCAGCCTGACACACATGAGCGACTACATGACTCAGTGCCTGCCAATAATCGCTGAGTAGCCCACATTCTAACCAGTGCTGATTACTGGGTGACCAACCTGCTGGATCTCTGCAACAAGGACAACGTGCCGTCCTTAATTCCGTCACTGGAACATGATCGGAAGATGCCAGCACACACTGGTAGACACGCTGCTGATGGCATTCCCACCTGACACCGGGTGCTCAGTGTAAGCACAATGCGAAGGCAGAGGAGGAGGAAGAAGTTGCCAACGCAGCTGTGGCACTGCCAGCACCTTAGAAGGGAGGGTTAGCATGACCAAAATGTGGAAAAGCTTTGTCAGCATGCCACAAGAACCAGCACCACCAGCTGATATGGAACGTCTTAGCAGGAGGCAGCATTTCAGCAACATGGTGGAACAGTATATGTGCACACGCCCACACGTACTGACTGATGGGTCTGCCCCATTCAACTTCTGGGTCTTCAAATTGGGCACATGGCCTGAGCTTGCACTTTGTCTGAACGTGTGTTCAGTACGGCAGCGGGGTGATCACAGACAAGCGCAGCCACCTGTCCACAGCCAATGTGTAAGTGCATGAGTGCTTGCCACATCTCTCCCTATGCTTATCTTACAACACAATGGCAAAGATGGTGAAGGATGGCTTTTACAGGGCTGTGACACAGGGGATGCCTATATGCGGATTGGCTGGCTGCATGGCATTATGGGTGATCTTGCATTCCCGAGCTTCTTATTTTCATTTTGTAACATGTGCAGCAGCCATTTTAGGAAAATCTGATTTGTTACTATGAAGCACAAGGAAATTCGGATTTGTTGCATATCGAATTTTTCCTAAATTTCGGACTGAACTCCACTTGCTTTGCTCAACACTAGGGTTGAGCGAACACGTGAAAGTTGGGGTTCGCCCGAACTTCGCAGCAAAGTTCGGGTTCGGGACCCAAATTTCACCCCGAACCCCATTGAAGTCAATAGGACCCGAACTTTGGGGCACTAAAATGGCTCTAAAATGTCATAGAAAGGGCTAGAGTCTAGCCCTTTCTATGACATTTTAGAGCCATTTTAGTGCCCCAAAGTTCGGGTCCTATTGACTTCAATGGGGTTCGGGGTGAAATTTGGGTCCCGAACCCGAACTTTGCTGCGAGGTTCGGGCGAACCCCAACTTTCACGTGTTCGCTCAACCCTAGTGTTGAGCAAAGCAAGTGGAGTTCAGTCCGAAATTTAGGAAAAATTCGATATGCAACAAATCCGAATTTCCTTGTGCTTCATAGTAACAAATCAGATTTTCCTAAAATGGCTGCTGCACATGTTACAAAATGAAAATAAGAAGCTCGGGAATGCAAGATCACCCATAATGCCATGCAGCCAGCCAATCCGCATATAGGCATCCCCTGTGTCACAGCCCTGTAAAAGCCATCCTTCACCATCTTTGCCATTGTGTTGTAAGATAAGCATAGGGAGAGATGTGGCAAGCACTCATGCACTAGGGACAGTGTTGCTGAGAATGAGTACTAGAAGAATATTGGAAATGGAGAGTGAAGGGAAACTGCAGGGAGAGTGCAGGGAAACGTATGCTGCATTAGTTTTTTATTTATTTATAACTAAATTTACTTATTTCTACACCAGCCATAAATTAAGATATGTAATTCAATACCAATAAGATGGAAGCCGTTATTATTCGAGTGCCAGCTTGTCAAACAGTACCCTCCAATCTGCACCACTTAGGAGGGCCAGGTCTTAATGATGACCATCCTCATCTGTTGCTGGATTAAATTTTTCCAAATCATCCTTCAAAGTCTCCATGTCCTAGAAAAGTCAGCAAGATGCAGAGAGAGGATGATCTGAATGTTCCTCATGACATGGTAAAGATGATGTGATAAAGGAGGAAAAGCAGAATGCAGAAAATGGGCTCTCATCTATAGGGCAGGAGAGTGCTGGGGTTGGAGAAGTGGGTATGCCAGAGCTGATTAATGTTCTGTGTTTACTGTCAAATAACAGAGGATTGCAGGCAAAAACTGCAATAATATGCATATTGCCCCCGCATCTAACTAGTGTTGATCGCAAATATTCTAATCACAATTTTTATTGCGCACTTCGAGAGTTTGCGAATATGTAGAATATAGTGCTATATATTCGTAATCGCAAATATTCTAGATTTGTTTTCCCATCAGTAACCTCCCTTCTTGCTTGTGGGCCAATGAGAAGGCTGCAATGTCTTTGTCTGACCTTAGCAACATCCCTAGCAACCAATAGGAAAGTTGCCTACCCCTTACTATATAAGAACCTCCCCAGCAGCCATTTTCTGCAGTTTTTTTTGCAGTTCTGAGAGAGAGAGAGCAGTGACATTGCTGTGCTCTGTGCTTCCATCTGGATCCGATTCCTTATCCAATTACATTAGATAGTTAGTTAGCTTTTATATATATATATATATATATATATATATATATATTACAGATAGTTAGTGGGAGATAGTCAGTGTAGGTTAGATAGTGATATAGTGTCGCTGATAGGTTCCAGTGCCGGGTGTTAGGTAGTGTGATAGGAATTACTGTTTCTCTGCTGTCCATACATACATGCTACAGACATAGTGCTGTGATGTCACAACAATACCTGGTGCACCAATTAGTAATATCTACTCAGACCTGATAAAATGTGAAGTTGCATGTATTGTGCAAAAAATATGCGTATCATTAGTGCCGATTTGCGCAATTGCAAAAATAATGAATTCGCTAATTTATTGTGAATATTATGTGACAAATTCAAGAAAACTAATATTGCCTAAGCTGCTCATCACTACACCTAACCAGCCAGACCCAATACCAGCAACATCCAATATTTAAAGGTGTTGCACGGACATTTATAATGAAGATCGACTGTACAGTGCTGTCTTCATTATAAAATTTATTTATTTCACTTATATAGTGCTGCTGTATTCTGCAGTGCTTGACAGACATTAGCATCAGGCTGTCCCCAACAGGGCTCATAGTCTGAGTTCCCTATCAGTATGTCTTTGGTGTGTGGCAGGAAACCAGAGTACCCAGAGGAAACCCACGCAAACACGGGGAGAACATGCAAACTCCATGCAGCTCTTGTCCTTGGTCAGATTCAAACCTAATACCCCAGCGCTGCAAGGTAGCATTGCTAACCACTGAGCCACTGTGCTGCCCAGGCAGCATCAAAGGCAGCTGCGTGAAAGTCGCTCCGTGGCTGTACCCTTAGGCAGAGTGGCCTGGGTATATCTGATTTAGGGCTCATGCACACAACTGTGTGCTTGCCGGGCCCATGCCGCAGACCGTATATTGCGGTCTGCAATGCATGGGCACCGACTGTGGGGCCACCGCATGTGGATCGCGGACCCATTCACTTGAATCGGGTCCGCGATCCTCATCCGAAGGTCCGCACTGCAAAAAAGTAGTGCATGCACCACTTTTTTGCGGTGCGGAGGCACAGACAGAAAACCCATGGAAGAACTCTATAGTGCTTTCGTGGACTTCCAATCCGTGCCTCTGTTCTGCACTGCATCTCCTGGATTGCGGACCCATTCAAGTGAAAGGGTCGGCATCCGTTATGCGGGGTGCACATGGCCAGTGTCCGTGTATTGCGTACCCACTGTATAAGGGCCGCAATACAGCCACGGCAGGGAGCCCTAATAGTGATTAGTGATAAATTAATTTGTAACAACATATTTCAAAACGTTGTTTATCTCTAATTTAGTCCTCAAAACAGTTTGACAAAACCAGAGTTATAGATTCAAATCAACGTTATGAATTCCGTTATTGTAAACGGAATTTGAAATGGAAACCTTTACAGACATTCTGTTTTGATCCATCATAATAGAGGTCTATGGGCATCCATTATGCAGGACGGAAAAGAAAGTCCTGTCGACAGGAGTTTCTAGAGTTCTGCTCATAATATGGGAGTAATAAAGCAAACATATTGTACCCCTTTAAAAGTGGCTTTATTTAAAGGACTTCTGTCACCAGCGACCTCCCTACCCAATTGTTTGCATGGACACATAGCTGTGGTTCACCTTTTTGTTGATCTGAGGCACCTTTCCCGAGTTATTATACATTTTCTTAATATGCAAATTAGGACTTTGGTGCAATGAGGACATGGCCATTGCTCTCGTTGCACCCAAGCTCTGCTTATTTCTGTGGCCAATCCATCCTTTGCTACTTTGCTACTGCCTGGCCCTCTCAATCCAAGGGGGTCCAGCGTAACGGCATTACGCAAGCACGTGCACGCTGTGTTTCCTTCCTCCCTTCTCCTTGTCTATGCTGCTGTGTGGCAGCTGGAGGCAAGGTCATCCTGCAGCCTCAGATAGAGACTGGTGGCAGCATTTCAGGCTCATGTAGAGTGGTCTCGGCAACAGTGAGGAGCCAGGGTGAAGGACTTCCATTGATCCTGCCACCTGACCCATGGGGGTCACCAGGAAGTGGGAGCAGCAGTTGAGAAGAGGTTGAATGCGGAGCTATGATGACTGAGGCGCCTAACACTGCACGGCTAGGGAAGAGAGGATCTCCGGTTAATCTGGTCCTTTGAAAAGAATAGAAATACTGAGGAGGTGAATGGATTGAAATGAGAAGGGAGACTCTTGGACTACACTAGGGAGTGAAAAATAAAGCTAAAAGGTACAGCTGGGAGGCTGTGAAGATGAAAAAGAGTTACTAACTACTGCAGCAGGTTTTTGGGACATTAGGGTCAGTTTATGCTGTATGGTTGTGGCTGACCTGAAGATACTGAGAGACTCTTTACTGGGGCATTATATGGCCTGATTATTTTGCAGAAAGTTGGTTTGCTATTTAGTTTTTTTTCTTTCTCTGTCCTATTTTGGCACTGGATATGTCTCCTAAGCTTCAGAATAGGAAATCAGGGGGAACTGTTTCACAATCTCCTAAGAGCTCCCTGGGTGCTTTGGGTAAAGCAAAAACTATAAATAAAATTGATAAAATGTGGAAGTCTCCTGGAGGCAAAATACAATCTGGTTTAAAAGTAGTCCCCCTGAAGGATCTGATATGCTTTTGCCTCAAACAACTGGTTCAAGATACAGAGTTTTGGATGTGTAAGATAGAGAGGTGGAAATGGAGTCAAGGGAGAAGGGCCGGGGGGTGGAACACATATGTTAACTGAAATATTGAAAGGGGTACAGAAATGTAATACTTTACTGCATATGTTGAAATCTTATTTTTAAAAGGTGTGGCTCATATATCTTTTAGCTTGAGTCACACTTTTACCCACAAATTTCAAATTTAATGCAATTTGTACAAAAAAAAATGACGTTTTGACACAAAATTGCAGCGAAGTATCTGCGTGAAGAAAGTGCTGAGTGGCATTTTGACAATATGTCAACTTTCATAAAATGGGGTATGAAAGAGTTTAGTATGAGGTTTTATTTAATAATTTAGCTTTTATTGGTACATGTCAAAACTACAAATATTTTCCTGGTTACCAGACGTTCAAAATGTCCAAACACCCCTTGCAGTGAAATGGTTAATTGACAAGCCTTGGTTCATGACCAGAGAAAGTAGTGTAGAAGTAGGAGCTTTCTCTTCCAGTCCTGGAATTTAGCAATACAGGAGAAAGTCATGCGTCCTGTAGTAACAGGCAGATGTTATATTATTATTTTTCTCTTCCTATACATATTTATATACATCTTTGCCATCTTTGTAATTTGATAATAAGTAAATTGCTTCCACTGTTAGTTCCAACACAGCAAAAAAGCAAAGGCACAGTATAGCCCAGTACAGTGTGAATGTCACTGTAAGAGGGCATTGGCTGAAATAAAATGACTAGTAAATGTAATGTTGTAAAACTAAAAATATATTTTTTTTTTATTTAAAAAAAAACATACATTTATTAGGAGGGATGATATGTGCAGTCATGTGCATTACCATACAAAACTAGAAAAGCAACAATAAGGATGGAGTGACACATGCATCTGCTTTTGTTTTTGTCTTTTTTTATATTTCTCATACCTTTTTTAAACCTTAACAATTATATGCAGAGCCTTAAAAATATTCTGCTATGTAGATTTTGCCAAAGTATTTTTGATGAAAAAACATTCCTGTTACATGGTAAACTAGTTAATCTCAAATTAATCTGGAAAGCACATTTTTTGGAACTCTTAAACTCTTTTCAAACTCTCTGAAAATCGTATTGCCTGGTTTGTGGACATTTAGAGAATTTATATGTTGCACCTCATTGATAAATTTTCAGTATATCCTTCATTTAATTTACATTTTCCTCTAGACATGCTATTTGTCAAAGAAGACACTTCTGAATTCATCTGTGATTGCTATAGCACATATAACGTTGTAGCCATTTGTCAAAAATGTTATGAGCATTGATACTTAGCATAGACACCCATATATTATAGAGGTCACATTACTGGAAATCGGTAATTTCCTACAAATATTATATGTTTGGCAGTGTACTGGTGTGACCTTTATTGTTGACTATGCAGTGGTAATGACTGTAAAGTATTCAGAACACAATTAGTTAAATGGTCAATTTAATGAGGTGCTAACCAGAATGAATTAAAAATTTGCCTGATTTTTCATTTTTTAATATGATGCCGAGATTGCTGACTTTGCTTGGAACAAGATCAGAATATTGATCTATTTGGGGATCTCGAGGAAAAATATAACTGACAAACGTTTATTCACTGCAGAACATTTATGCTACACAAGTGAAGATTTTTATTTCCCTTTTCTTGTATCTTCTTTCAGATCTACAATGCCACAGATATTCCAAATATAATTGTATATAATTCTAGAAATTATGTGATCTAGTATACAAGGTTGTCCTCTGCCTGTGTTCAGCTGATGATATGTAATATATTGTATAAGTACAACAGTATACAGATTTCATTTTACATCATTAGGTTACCTTATTAGGTTTATTTGATGCACAGAGATAAAGGGTTAGGGTTGTATCTTGAACCACAGTCTATACCATCTATTGGTGGTCGGGACCCTCCTCATGCCATGTAATGTTACTTTTCCACTGCCAGAGCTATTGATATATGCTTGTAGTCATTAAAAATTATGTAATTTTTTTGTTTGCTTTTTAATCCTATAATGACCAGATACTTTTTTGCGATTTAGCAACCGTGGTGGCTTAACAGCCCTAACTTTTTTATTTATTGGGCCACCAAAATAATATTTTCAACATCTTTAATGTGACACCTGACCAAGGGCTTTTTATTAATATGTTTTTTATACACCATTTTTTCTTTATTATTTTTATTTGGGGAAAACTGAAAAAAACACTTTTTTTTAAACTATAGCTCCTATTTTTTTTTTTTACATATGCAAACTGACACCAAAATAAATTATTAAAATGGGTTCATTGTTTCCCATTTTGTGTGTAATTTTGATTATATAATATGTATAGTTTCGCATACATGGGGAGCCTATAGTGACGGTTTTGGTTGGCATGAGGATTTTATTATATATTTAGTAAATTTTTTTTTTTTATATATTTTTGCCACATTATATGTCCCCCAAAAGGTGTCTAAAAGACCTTTTGTTTTTTGTATTTTCACTTTTCTACTGTAGCTGGGGTATCCAAACAAGTCCCAATTACAAAGGAAAATAGGCCCCTGTGGGGGAAAATTGCACAAGCAGTGCTGATCAGGATTTTCTAAATTCATTTGTTCTGGGGGCTCACGGTACAGCTATATACAAATATTACCTGCTCACACAGTGGCAGGCAGCAGCAAGATGCTCAAGATGTCTGTATTGACTTCAAGAAGGTGGGTTCCTGGGGAAAGAGGATGCTGGCTGGCCCTCCTCTGTACTTACAAGTCATCTCAGCCCCCCGATGTATCTATAATAATAAACTGGGTAGTTTGTTACATAATCTAGCCAGTTTTTTGTATGAACATTGATGCTATATGCTGCCTATTTGTATGTAGTGCAGTCTACTTTGCTAAGTGGCACTTGAACACTTTGGGCCCACCCTTGCTCAGGGTCCACCCGGGGATTCACCTGATCCCCCATGGACCAGTCTGACCCGTCTCACCGATCAACTGATTTGGGCAGATGCATTGCTGGAAGCTATACTATACAGTTTATGGATGAAAGCAAAAGGCTTGAATGGTAGCTAAGCTGCAGTACCCCAGCACAACCACTACATCGTTTATGGAGCTTCCAGCTCTGTACACTGTATAGTTTCAGGTGCAGTGGCTGCCTGAAACAGCTGATTGGTGGGGGTGTTGGGTTTCAGCCTCCACTATTCTCATATTGCTCTATCTCAAGGATAGCTCGTCAATATATGTAGACTATCCCTTTAAATATGCCTTCATGAACAAATTTGGTCCTGTGCAGTTTTGCTTATGCCTTTTTCTGGTGCTAGGATATGCCCCCATTGTCTGATAGGTGCGGGTCCCACCGCTGGGACCCGCACCTACAAGGAGAACGGAGCAGAGAAAGTGGAGGAGGGCGCACTGCGCATGCGCAGCCGCCCTCCGTTCATTTCTATGGAGCTGGCTATTTCCATCAGCTCCATAGAAATGAATGGGAGCGGTGGCCGCGCATGCGCGGTGCGCTCCTATTTACTTCAATGGGAGAGACGGGGAGATGCGCCTGGTGGTGGTTCTCCTTGTAGGTGCGGGTCGGAGAGGTGGGACCTGCACCTATCAGATAATGGGGGCATATCCTAGCGATATGCCCCCATTGTCTAAGATGGGATAACCCTTTTAAAGGCATATATGTAGCCCGTTGCAGACTATGGATACTATACTAGATAAGCCCAGATCCAGATGCTTCTGTTTTTGTTTCAGACTATATTTCCAACTATATTGAAAAAATAATTGCAAAAGTAACTTTATATAAATGTAAAACAGTATTTCTGTATATGCAATTGCTCAAAATATCACCATGATTTAAAGAAGCACTCCCACAAAAATGTTTATTCTCTGGCACAATAGAAAGGTCCATGATATACAACCTCAATAAAAATAAAAAAATTGTAAAATATATGTAAATGTAAATAAAAACAGAATGCAATTATAATGCAAATCTCATAAAGCCACATTTTATTCACACCAGATCATAGGACACATATCAGATGTTGAAAGTGAGACATTTTACTATTTCATGAAAATTTTTACTTATTTAGAACTTGATGGCGGCAACATATGTCACAAAAGTTGAGATTGGGCCATGTCTACTGTTAAAGGGGGATATTAATTATTGATATTTATGCAAATCTCAATAATTAATATTCATAAATAGGCGTAATCGTCTTATGATGACTCCGCCTATTTAAGCCTTAATGAACAACAAATCGCTACTGATTGCCCTACACTAATCACTAAACTAGCTGCACGCGCCTTACTGACTACCACTAGTAATCACACATTACACAATAGGGATAAATGACACGGTATTTATTAATAATACTTTAGTAATACAATGTCAACAATATACTAACTCTATTGCGGCGATACTTTACAACCAATAAGGTATTAGGTTTATAACTATATATATCTATAACAAGGGGATAGATATATATTGTTATAACCGCACACTACAATATAAATACACACACTAATACAATATACTAACACGGTTCTGACTACACTACACAGTACATTCCCAAATTCCACCCACAATCTAACTACACAATACACACATACAGGTATAACAGCCCTCCCGCCTGGATCTATACTATCCCTATGGGGTAATAGGGGTGAGGTACCTGGGGGATGTCACGACAGGGCTGCCACAAAATAAGGGTTAAACACAACAAGGGTAACAGGGGTAGCAATATTCCAGGGTAGCGGGGAATAAGAGGGATCCTGGGGGAGACACAGGGGGTGGGGGCTCAGGACCGGGGAAGGTAAGGGTAGCCCAAGGTTATGGGGGGGAAAACAGGGGCTATAGGGGACCACGGAGGGTTAGGGGTTAACCAGGGGAATGCAGGATCAGGGGGGATATATATAGATCAGAGATCAGCAGGGGGGTATATAGATCAGCAGGGGGGTATATAGATCAGCAGGGGGGTATATAGATCAGCAGGGGGGTATATATCAGCAGGGGGGTATATAGATCAGCAGGGGGGTATATCAGCAGGGGGGTATATAGATCAGCAGGGGGGTATATAGGTCAGCAAGGGGGTATATAGGTCAGCAGGGGGGTATATCAGCAGGGGGGTATATTTCAGGGGGTTAATGATACTTAATGCTCGTTGTCCAGGGGGGCTCGTCAGTCCAGGGGATGATCGCTTGGTGGTGTACTTACCTGACTGCTGAGCGGGGCGCCGCCTGTCTATTTAAACTTGGCGGCGCCCGCTCGCAGTCTCCCTATTCGCGCCGCGCGCATGCGCACCGCCGGCCTCAATACGTGGGCCGGCGCGGTGATATGACGTCACCGCGCCGGCCCGAGGATCTCGGAGCGCGCTCCCAGGGGGGGGGGATCCTTTGATCCTCCCGCCTGTGAAGCGGACGCTTACCTCCGGCGCTGTAATTACAGCGCCGGAGGTCAGCCACTCGCAGGGGCATGGGAACTCTTTGTTCCCATGTCTCTGTTAGGAGCACCATCCCCGGCGTGGCTGGAGATGGTGACAAAGGGCAGAGGATCTATTGATCCTCTGTCCTTTGTGGAGGCCGACGCTGGACATGATTGTCCAACTGTCGGTCTCCTCCCAGCAAGCGGCATGATTCCGGCCATATATGCCTATAGATGCGTGGGGCACATCCACAGGCATATAGGAACGGACTTTACACATGGGGGCATGTTATCTATCAAAGGGGCACATTCCTATAAAGGGGGCACATTAATATAAAGGGGGCACATTGATATAAAGGGGGCACATTAATACATATACACAGAGATGCATGTTGCCAAGGGGCCTACATACATCTCTGTGCATATCCACGGATCCCACCTGGAGGAGCCCATATACAAGGGCTAATATATATGTATATATGTCACGGCATACATACATATATATATATTTAATATGACCCTTCCTTCAACAATCCCCCTGTTGTCGGGAATACGACAATAAACATTTTGGGGGAAGGGTAGGGCTGCCTTTGCCTCTTCAATCTACCCCTGGTGACTTTTCCGGGAGGACTAAAGTGATCTGACTCTTAGGTACCTAGACATCACCCATCGTGGTCCATCCTGCCTCTCATTAAAACGTCTCCATTCCCCGAGTACCCCATGTTCTTCTCCTTGGATAACTTTCTTGGTATCCTATGATCTTCAGGTGTCAGCCACTCCCAACGTAGTCTATTCCTGACTAAAATGGCTTCACCCTTGCAGTCTTTAGATCACTCCATTCAGCGACCGTATTCTCTCTCTTTGCCAGTGTTGTTCTTCTGGCGTCCGTTACCCCCACTGTTAGTGCCGGTAATTAATGTAGCACCTCCTTATGGGGTACGGACGGCCGTAGGCTGACCTTTTAATGACTTTCATTTTAATTGAAGACTCAGTTGTTGGAGAGGTTCTCTCCGGGACAGATACATAGGTTTTTATAAGGCAGGTCAGATTTTCTGGTGAGAGGTGATGTCATAGTACCTAAATTTTACCCGCGGGAAGGAACCCCGCACTACCATCATTCAGTCCAACCCTTACAAAAAATCACCATTGTCAATATTGAAGCGGCAAATACCTTAGTGATGAGGGGCCTGACCCTAGGGAATCTACTCTACCCCACTCACACAAACATGTCATATCCCTCCCAATACAATTCAGTGTGTACCCATAGAGACTCATGCCACCTGGCCTTACTTTCTATACCTCCCAAGACACTGGTAGTTAACCGACCCTTGTGTCCTTGGGGAAATGACTATAGGATGCACACGTGCGTCCAGCCATATTGTAGTATGGCTGTCGCCCATCTGCACCTAGAGTGTCCATGGGTACATAGGAACTCACATGCAAATAATCAATGTAAATCTATACACAATATATGAGGTCACAGGGTGGTCTATGATTATACCCCGAATCCTCCTACAAAAATCTACTACAATACGTGTATGCATACACACAATGTTATGAGGTCACAGGATGGCTTTTGGATTTTCATCCCGACCTTCATAGGAAACCGTATGTCCATGCGATCTCTGTCTTCAGGACTTTGTTGGAGCTAAGTCCTGAGCCTCCTGCGATTAACTTCGTGAAGTTCTGTCTGGTTCTGGTTTAGCTGGTCCGCAAGTCTCTTGACCCTCCTGTAGATTAGACACAGTCCCGTGTACATGACTATTACCAGAACCAGAAGAACTATCACCGGATGAATCAAAAGGTTGAAGAAGGATGTTGCCTTTGGACTGTAGCCGAACAGACTTTCCCACCAGGAGATCTTGGAGTCTTTGTCCAATGCGGTTGAGATTGCCGTAATTTTATTCTTGTCGTGCGTCAGTTGGATGGTGGCCTGTTTCTCTGTTTCTCGAAGATCTTTAAGTATTTTGTCTTCTTGGCTGAAGTCCAGCAGGAGATGTTTGAGTTCTACCCCAAAGCCAAGAGGAATTTTCTGGAGTCTCACGGGTACGTCGGGGCGGATGTCAAGTCTTTTCTCCGGGGTGATTGGTGTTCTTCCTTGTATCTCTGCGACATCTAAACCTAGGACGGGGCTAAGGGTGCAATACGCTCCAGGGAGGAGTACTCCTCTCTCAGTGCAGTTAGTTCCATAGATTGTATAAGACATGTTTTGCCTTTGGTACCAGCACCAATACCCCTGTCCCAAGTATTTAAGGGAAGAGGGTATTGGGCTGGCCTTCATCTCACAGGACCCCTCGGTGCTCCAACATTGGTGTCTTAACACCCGATCCTGACTACCTTGACAGAGGATAGCATCCCCTTTCTTCCAACATCCCTCTGTGTCTAACAGATAAGGATGGCCTTTCTCATAGGTTAGAACGCCCGCGGGGAGCTGTGGATGAAGCACCGTCTGGTTATTTATGACAACCCCTAAGTTAATTGCACTGTAACCTTGTCTAAGATGGCCAGATACAGGAGCCAATGACGAAGCAGTGCAAGTGAGATTCCTACAGCCGTGCCACTGTACTACCCACCAGTTGGTGTGATTGGCTGCAAAAGGAGATATAAGAGGACTTATACGTTGGCGGAGGTTAAATGGAAAGTGGCCGCCGTACAACGATGATACAATATGTTTAAGGTTGCCTGAGAGTTCACTCTGGACTTGCGTACACGCCAGAGCGAGCTGAGCTCTATCCTGTTCTTCCAAGAGACCCACGACTAACCTTCTAAACTTCTCTCGTAAAGCAGAAGATAGAGAGGTAGTGGCATCTATGTGCGAATGCTGCAAACCCTCTAAGACGTGGTTTACATCAAGCTGGGTCTCGAATCCTTCTCCGGCGTGTCGCGCAACATCCCCAAGTTTACCTCTCAGGACTTCCATGTCCATAGTGTTCAGGGCGCCCACTCCCAATGCACCTCCGCCTAGTCCCATGGCTATCAGATCTCTTCTTCCCCTTTGATTCCTGTGTATGAGATCATCCTTTCTTACCTCTTGCCCCGCCTCTATCCAACCTCTTATCATGTCAATTTGGTTCCTCACAAACTCCCCACATCTGTGATCCCATTGGTCGACTCGGAAGTCATCTACGGAAATTCTCCAAGTAAATAGGACAAATTTTGTCCCCGTGATGATCTTCCATGGGGATGACAGTTGAGGAGCTATAGGATCTGCCAATTGATGGATAGGGGCGTTGCAAGAGTCTAAATGCATTTTTACAGGTTGGAGACCTGTTGCTTCATAGGGGATCCTCACCACGGTCACACAAACTTGCCCTCTACCTTTGAACGGATACCATTGGTCACTTTCTCCAACCTGTAGCACTAGTTTTCCTACGGGTTTGGATTTAGACAGATAGACCCATTGTGTAAAGGTCCAGCACCCTTCATCTACTGCCTCGCAAAAAGGCCATCTAAACGAACCATCTATATTGATGTCAAAGTTAATATCCCTGCTACTGGGGTCTTTCCAATCGGAAGACACATACCTACCCCGGTATTCCTCATTCATAGGGGTACCGTCCATCCATACATCCACTGTAGGGGTATCCACTCCATTGCACACCAAATCCCATCTCCAGGGATTAGTGTCCAAGGTTACCATCTGGGTATCTTGTTCCCAGTGGGCATAGGTGATGAAATAATATCCAGTCACCTCCTGAACACAATTGTCTCTCATGATGGTGATCATAAAAGACTGTATGGATGGAGATCCCTTTAACTGAGCATACCTGAGATCCTTGGCATCTGTCCGTACTTTTAAAATGGTGGCTCGGTAAAAGCCTTCCAGTTTTACCGGACCACTCTGGTCATTCCATAGGACCTGGCCAGAGTTACTGCAGTTTAACTTTAGCATCATTATACTGGTTCGTATGTAATCTGTGGACACATGTCCCTGAACATAACTGGATTCCCTAGTGATAATCATCTGGGAATCTCTTAACATACAATAAGCTTTTAGGGTGCCCTTTACCGGAATGGGTCTGTCAAAATATGTCCTTACCCTCAACCCATCTTGGCTATCCCTCCTTATGAAGGTAGCTTTAAGGATATACCAGCCACTATATTCTGCACCCGTGACATCCTCGGGACTCAGAACCCCCTCCTTGGTACACAACACTGTGGTAGTGTTGGTTTCCACTTGTATGTAAGGATGCAAGTGAGGATCCCTAGACACCCATCTTGAGGATCTCATAGGAGTAGGGTCAGAGTCCCGAAAATGTCTGAATTCTTTGAGGCAGAGGGCATGTAAATCATGTTGTATGGCAGACACATTCTCCACAGGGGTATAATGTTGAATTACACCTTGGGCAAAACTCTCCCTCTGGAAACCATACAGATACCACTGTCCTGGTATAAAGGAAAAGTTCTCGTATGGTTTCAAGATTTTGCCCTCCAAACATTCCACCATTAAAAGGCCGGGTTTATTAACTCCCAGGCCCTCCCCCGAAGAGGTTGAGCCCGCCATCATCATGCTTACCACCAGTGCCACAAGTTGGGGATATGCCATGTTCAGAGGATCTCTATATCTTTTCAGGCTAGTCGTAGCCTTGGTGAGTCTCCCTCCTGTGATCTGTTAATTCAATGTGTGTGTAATTAGTTTCATGGATCCACCCTCGACCCACCAATACACACCCCCCCCCCCCTGGTCACCCAACTCTGTGAGGGTTCATGTTATTGAGTTGGGGAGGCTCGGGTGGCCTTGGCCTGGTCGATATGGATCCACAAAACTCCCTGTCGCCTACGTGACTTTTTCTTGGTCGTCATCGGCCTTTGCACCTTTAGCATGGTGTCACCCATTACTTCAAGGACCTGATAGGGTCCTTCCCAGTTTGCATCCCAGGGGCCGGCCCGACGGAAGATTTTCACCATCACCAGCTCTCCTACAGAGGGCATTGGTGTTTCCCCCTGTAGATACGGTCTGTGTAGCCGTATTGCTGCATGAGGCAATAACTCCTTCAGGTTTAGTTGTACCTGTTGGAGAAACAGGTCTCTGGCGATGGCGTTCTTCACTGGTTCTGACACCAGGGGTTCATTGGGCAGGCATAAGGGCATTTTTCGTCCGGTCATTAGTTCGAACGGGGTGATACCGGTACTGGTTGCCTCGGTAGCTCGGATTCCCATTAGCACGGCTGGCAGAGAGGTTACCCATGTGGAACCTTTCTCCAGTAGTGCTTTAGAAAGTCGTGTTTTTATGGTCCGGTTCATCCGCTCCACGATGCCCGCTGACTGAGGGTGGTAAGGCACATGAAACCTTTGCTTTATGTCTAAAAGACCACAAAGCGCTTTCATTACCTTACCCGTGAAATGGGTCCCTCTGTCTGATTCTATCAATCTGGGGATCCCCCATCGTGACAGAACCTGTTCCCAGAGAACACGGGCAGTGGTTGTAGCCGAATCGTTAACCGTGGGGATGGCTTCTACCCATTTAGAGAAAACATCCACTACCACCAGTGCGTAACGATAGTTACGACTTCCTGTTGGTAAAGGTCCTATAAAATCTATCTGTAGTGCGGACCATGGACCATCTGCAGGAGGGACTCGCTGCAACACCGGCTTCAGGGCTGACGCCCTTGGGTTAACCTGAGCACATACCAGGCACTGTTGTGTTACTTCCTCTACTGTGTTGGACATTCCCGGCCAGTATAATTTGTCTCTCAGGAGAGACAAGAGTTTATCCCGGCCCAGGTGTCCAAACAGTTGGTGGTTCAATCGGGTCAGTTCTGCTTGCAGATGCTGTGGAACCACGGGAAGAGGAAGTTGTTGTGTACCGGTATCATAACACAGGATCCCTTGCTGTCTTGACCAGGGATGCTGAGGAGATGTGAGGTGTGTCATTAGAAGAGGGTCTTTTGCTTGTTCCTCCTCAAATGACACCGGGCCTTTACTCAGGTTGGTACGAACTGCAATGTGGTAGGCTGGTAGCGCCTCAGTGTCTGTTTCCTGAAGGATCCCAGATACTGCCGCTAGTTTGGCCAATTCATCCGCCTTGTTGTTACCTAGCGTCAAAGGCTCATCCCCTTTCTGATGCGCAGGGATTTTTATGATGGCTGCTTCCGCCGGGTGTGCCATGCCCCATTCCCAAAGTTCTTTCAGGACCGACAAATGAGCCAGAGGTTTGTTTTGGCTATCCACAAATCCTCGTCTTTTCCATGTGTCCAGGTGCAGGGTGAGAGAACGAACTACATATGAACTGTCGCTATATATAATTCGTTTCCCTGGGGGTTGAAGAAGCAAGGCTTTCTTGACTGCCTCCAGTTCCGCCCGCTGTGCCGACATGTGACCTGGTAACTTGACAAGATTCTGGGTACCTGTGGTCTCATCCAGCACAGCAAAACCTGTGACATATGTCCCATCCATGAAAAATCGAGAGCCATCAACAAAGATGACTCTGTCTTCTGGATGTTTATCGGTCCTGAAAATTTGTGGCGCGTTGATGTGCGCTGGTTGGCCACAGTCATGTTCGGTGCCAGTTAGGTTCAGTAACTGGGACAGAACATACTTGGCTTTGTGGTTCACCTGTAGACTCCGGCCACTGAGATCCATAATCCACCTCCCAAATCTCTGTTGGGAGACTCCAGGGAGTGTATCACGGAGCAGGAGGGCCAATGGAGAGTGTGGAGTCTGCAAAGTGAGGGGCCTGAAGCCTACAATATGCTCAGTGGTTTTGACGGCATAGTGTATGGCTGCCAGTTGTTTGGCACACTCATCGAACCCTCGTTCAACAGGCGAAAGTAACCTGGAGAAGTATCCCAGCGGTCTAGTGTCATACCCTATCTGTTGTAGGAGGACCGCTGAGATAGACTCCGTCCCTGCATGCGCCTGTATGGCTATTTCCCCTTCAGGATGGGGGGTAGCCAATACAGGGGCAGAGGAGAGGTCCCTTTTCAAAGTAGAAAAGGCCTCTTCCTGTGCATCAGACCAACCTTTGATTGAAGGGTCTTCTCCTCTGAGGAGTTCATAGAGGGGTTTTGCTTTGGCAGCAAAATCCTCTATGAACTCCCTCATGAAATTAGCAACTCCCAGGAATTTTCTTAAATCCTGTAGAGTGCCCGGCCTAGGTAACTTTACCATGGCTTCCACTCTGGCTGCCACGATCCCTTTGGCTCCAAAAGAAATTTGGACTCCAAGAAAAGTCACCTCCGTTCTGGCCAAATTTGCCTTGTGGGGACTCAGCTTGAGTCCCGACTTGGCCAGGAGTCCCAATAGCTCTTTTAACAGAACCAAGTGTTCTTCTATGGTTTCTGTTTGTAAGAGCAGGTCATCCACGTATTGCAGAAGGCATCCTGGCCGTGAAAATACACTCAGAACGGCCGCCAATGCCTGGTGAAAATACGTGGGACTACTGTGGAATCCCTGGGGGAGTACACCGAACATGTACTGTTTGTCCCCTACTGTAAAGGCAAATTTGTACCTACAGTTTTCAGTGAGTTCAATAGAGAAGAACCCATTGGCAACATCTATGGTTGAGAATATGCGACTTTTGCCGCTTATTCTGGCCATGATGTCGGGAGTCTGTGCCACCACTGGAGCGGACATTGGGGTGTATTTGTTGAGGACCCGGAGATCTATGGTGAGCCTCCATGCATTGGTGTCCTTTTTCTTTACTGGCCAGAGGGCATTGTTGCATTTAGAATTGCCCTCTATGACCACCCCCTTAGTTTTCAATTCTTGGACAGTGTCCAAAATTGAATGGGTGGCTTCTGGCGGAAAGCGGTATTGGCGTTGAGGTGGAGGGTCGGGACCTTGTATGTCCACCTGAACTCCAATCAGTCTGCCACAATCGTTTTTTCCCTGGGCCCACAGGTCGGGGTACTCATACACAATAGGCTCAAGATCTGGATTATGCGAGATCTCAGGCCATTTGTGTTCAAGTACTTCAGTAGAGTCATCTACTGTTGGCAATGGTGGTCCCAGAAACTGGCGTTGGATGACAAACACCTTGGATTGTCTGGGACCCTTCCATACAATACTATTTGCCAGATCTAGGATCCACCCATTTTGTGTCATTACGTCGGTTCCAATAATGTTGTCAGAACCGGGGTAATACCACATGGGGATCCTAAGGGTTGTGTGAGTGGTAATCTGGACAATTACTTCTTCTATTCTGTGGGCCTTCACCCCCCCTTGTTGGTGATCAAATCCGATCACCACACACTGAGGGCTGTTGGGATGTAAATCATGTTTGACATTGGTAATGGAAATTTCCGCACCAGTGTCAAGCATGATTTCGGCGTCCTGATTTTTGATTTTGGCTTTTATGTGGGGTCTCCCTGAAGAATCCAGTATGATAGGACATACTGGCGCCAGTTCTTTAGGGATCCCTGATCTTCAATCAATTTCTACCAGACTCCCAGTAGGTACCTGTGAGGTACATACTGCCACTTGTGGGTTCTTGTTATGGACCCTTAGTGTGGATTCCAGGGATTCCACACTCCTTACCGAACGCGCAGGGTCATTCACAACAGCCACACGTTTTGGTGTCTGGACCTGTGAATGTCCCAGATATTCCCCCACTGGTTTGGCATAATTAGGTTTCATCTTGAAACCGTTATTGTTGCCCGTTCTCTCAGGATTTGTCCGGTTATTACGTGACCATTGTGGACAATTCCTCTTTATGTGCCCGTATTGTAAACATAGGAAGCATCGAATGCTTCCTATCCTTTCCAATGGCGGGGCCGTGGGGCGAATAGTTGAATTACCCTTTGTGTGCTGTACCCGATCATCTTGAGATATATCAGGTACAGGCGCACGTTCCGTCACTTTGACGAATTTCTTATTGAGCAGTGTATCCTGTCTGCACTGCTCAATAATCATAGCAGCATCCGTGAGGGATGGTTCCCTGGCTGCGCTCAACCGGATTGCAGTATCAAGGTATGGGAATTTCTCCACAAACATACGTATCATACCCTGTGGAATTCCGACACCGTGATCCTTTGTAACCCTTCTATACATGGCTTCAAACCGACTACACATAGACAAAGGTTCATCATGTATAGTGGGTTTGAACTTGGACAGGATATCTGGAGTGACGTCCCAATGGCCCGTTGCCAGTCTCATGAGTATGGAGAGACGTTCCTCCTTGTCATAAAACTGTCCATTCATGGGTTGTGTCCTCCCCGTTACCTCATACCTTTGGTTTAGGTGTGTAGGTAACCATAACTTGAATAACTCCATGCGATATTCGTGAGCCACTGAATACTTGTTACAGTGACCCTCGAAGATATCACATGAAGTAAACGGATCTACAATGGGATCATATTTTGGGATCTCCTTGCAGATCCGTAACAGGAAGTTTATCCTTTCCATACTGGAATGGTTGGGATAAAAATCTTCCTGTCTTTCCGGACGCGTTGGCGGATTGGAAGTGGTAAATGGCCAACCACTTTCCTCTCTCCAATCGTTGTCCTGTTCCTGGAATCGGTTGCTACCCCTATTCTCCCTGGGTGTTTGGGTAAAAGGTAGCGTCCGTTCCACCTGTCCCCTGGTGTCTACTGCCTCGGGTGTTTGATCCGTGGAAGATATTGGCGCTGTCGCCGCTGTCTCCCCATGTGCCGTTCCCGAAACACAAACCTGTTTCGTGGGCAACATGCTATTAGTACCAGGCCGTGACAGATTCGAGATGACCTGCTGCAAATCCGCAATGGTTTGCGTTTTTGCAGCTAGGTCCTCTCGAAGTTGAACAATCATGCTATCCATAGATACCGTATTGTTCCTGAACTGATTTATCTCAGTGTACAGTCTGAGCAGTTCCTTGTCCATGTCAGAGTAGAAACTCTCCTTGTCCGAGAGTCTAGACTCTAACACGCAAATCTCCCTGCCCCTCTCGGCTGTACACTGGGACTTCTCTTGTAGTTGTGTTTGTAATGTGTGTAACTGTTTAATGTTCTCAACACAACAATTGCAGTGAAAGTTTGCCATGTTGGAAACTTCTTCTGCCTTTGTTGTGCTGTTAAGCGTTTCTAGATGTTCTGGCTTCCAAATAATATCCTCAAAGGTATGAACCAATTTGGCTAGCATTTGGAGTCGTTTTTTTGTTTTTTTGAACACACTACGATTAATGCACATTTTATCGTGAGCGTATGCCTGGTCCAATAAAGTGGACCATAGCAGCTCAGTGGATTTGTAAGTGGTGGGGATGATGGGGTTGTATGTGCTATGTTTGCTGAGGTGTTGCAGTGTGGTGAAGTTCATACTCACTTTTTGACGAGAGGCCATCTTCATTGGTGTCGTTGATACTGTGTTGCTGCGTGGAGGAGGTCCTTCAATATTCAGAACGCCTTCTCCCGTTCAGCTAGACGACTTCTGTTTCAACGATGATGGTTCTCTCTTCAGTGGTGTTGTGATGACTTCTCTCCAGTTAGCGTGTAAGGGAATCAGAAAATATTAGTACACAAAGATCAGGAAAGATTTTAGATTCTCTGCTGTAGAGTTTGCTCTGTGTCCGGTTCTGATCGAGAAAAACCCGCTCTACCTGTCCGAACTTGCAGGCTATGGACGCTCAGATCCACTGACCGCGTCCTTCCCACCTGATTAGTTCACAGCGTAAGCGGTTTTTCCGTTCCAAAACCAACCACAGATACAAACTCACAGCAGTGGGCCTGGCTCGCCAATGTTAAAGGGGGATATTAATTATTGATATTTATGCAAATCTCAATAATTAATATTCATAAATAGGCGTAATCGTCTTATGATGACTCCGCCTATTTAAGCCTTAATGAACAACAAATCGCTACTGATTGCCCTACACTAATCACTAAACTAGCTGCACGCGCCTTACTGACTACCACTAGTAATCACACATTACACAATAGGGATAAATGACACGGTATTTATTAATAATACTTTAGTAATACAATGTCAACAATATACTAACTCTATTGCGGCGATACTTTACAACCAATAAGGTATTAGGTTTATAACTATATATATCTATAACAAGGGGATAGATATATATTGTTATAACCGCACACTACAATATAAATACACACACTAATACAATATACTAACACGGTTCTGACTACACTACACAGTACATTCCCAAATTCCACCCACAATCTAACTACACAATACACACATACAGGTATAACAGCCCTCCCGCCTGGATCTATACTATCCCTATGGGGTAATAGGGGTGAGGTACCTGGGGGATGTCACGACAGGGCTGCCACAAAATAAGGGTTAAACACAACAAGGGTAACAGGGGTAGCAATATTCCAGGGTAGCGGGGAATAAGAGGGATCCTGGGGGAGACACAGGGGGTGGGGGCTCAGGACCGGGGAGGGTAAGGGTAGCCCAAGGTTATGGGGGGGGAAAACAGGGGCTATAGGGGACCACGGAGGGTTAGGGGTTAACCAGGGGAATGCAGGATCAGGGGGGATATATATAGATCAGAGATCAGCAGGGGGGTATATAGATCAGCAGGGGGGTATATAGATCAGCAGGGGGGTATATAGATCAGCAGGGGGGTATATATCAGCAGGGGGGTATATAGATCAGCAGGGGGGTATATCAGCAGGGGGGTATATAGATCAGCAGGGGGGTATATAGGTCAGCAAGGGGGTATATAGGTCAGCAGGGGGGTATATCAGCAGGGGGGTATATTTCAGGGGGTTAATGATACTTAATGCTCGTTGTCTAGGGGGGCTCGTCCGTCCAGGGGGGCTCGTCAGTCCAGGGGATGTTCGCTTGGTGGTGTACTTACCTGACTACTGAGCGGAGCGCCGCCTGTCTATTTAAACTTGGCGGCGCCCGCTCGCAGTCTCCCTATTCGCGCCGCGCGCATGCGCACCGCCGGCCTCAATACGTGGGCCGGCGCGGTGATATGACGTCACCGCGCCGGCCCGAGGATCTCGGAGCGCGCTCCCAGGGGGGGGGATCCTTTGATCCTCCCGCCTGTGAAGCGGACGCTTACCTCCGGCGCTGTAATTACAGCGCCGGAGGTCAGCCACTCGCAGGGGCATGGGAACTCTTTGTTCCCATGTCTCTGTTAGGAGCACCATCCCCGGCGTGGCTGGAGATGGTGACAAAGGGCAGAGGATCTATTGATCCTCTGTCCTTTGTGGAGGCCGACGCTGGACATGATTGTCCAACTGTCGGTCTCCTCCCAGCAAGCGGCATGATTCCGGCCATATATGCCTATAGATGCGTGGGGCACATCCACAGGCATATAGGAACGGACTTTACACATGGGGGCATGTTATCTATCAAAGGGGCACATTCCTATAAAGGGGGCACATTAATATAAAGGGGGCACATTGATATAAAGGGGGCACATTAATACATATACACAGAGATGCATGTTGCCAAGGGGCCTACATACATCTCTGTGCATATCCACGGATCCCACCTGGAGGAGCCCATATACAAGGGCTAATATATATGTATATATGTCACGGCATACATACATATATATATATTTAATATGACCCTTCCTTCAACATCTACCATTGTGTAGTATCCTCTCTTCTTTTAACGATAGTCTGCAAATATCTGGGAAGTGAGTAGACCAATTGCTAAAGTTTTGGGAGAGGAATGTTGCCCCATTCTTGTCTGATGTAGGTTCTAGCTACTCAACAGTCCTGGGTCTTTGCCAGATTTTTATTTTATGATTCGCCAAATGATTTCTATTGTTGCTAGGTACGAACTGCAGCCAGGCCAGCTCAGCACCTGGACCCTTCTATGAAGCCATGTTGTTGTCACGGATTAATTTTGTGGTTTAGCAGCAATATGCCAAGCCTTCCCTCTAAGATAGAACAAAGGAAAAACACAAATCCGTAACCCGTGAGGTGGAAAAAACGACACTGGGAAGGAGAAAGCGAGCGCCAAGCTTCCAATCTGTGATGTACGTATAAGTGATACAAATAGAAATTGGATAGATAGGGACCCCACTAGGTGAGTGTGCACGACAGATGATGAAAGTATTATTAAAAATATTATTATCGTTAGTTTTTAGTGATATTGCTACCAAATTATATTTTCGCTATCAATAGATAAAAATTATAACTAGACAAATCTAATATTTATATATATAACCGGAAGCCGAACTTTAGACGCCGAACTTAAAACAGAAGTTCGCTCATCTCTACTCAGGAGCAGATAGGGAAGGTAAATGATAGTCAGCAGATATATATGTCTGTGAAGGTTCTCATTTATCCAGGTCATGGTATATATCTGTAAAGAATAAATCAAGGCAACTGGACGTACTGTAGATTTCTTGAAAACGTTTCACTCGTTCTTCCAACGAGCTTTCTCAATTCTGAGTGACTGAACAAAAATGTATTCCCAGAATTTTTGTACAGTCACTCAGAATTGAGAAAGCTCGTTGGAAGAACGAGTGAAACGTTTTCAAGAAATCTACAGTACGTCCAGTTGCCTTGATTTATTCTTTACAGATATATATATATATATATATATATATATGATAAATAAAGTAAAACAAATCAAAAACTGGCGCCAAAATCTTGTGGGCGTTGCTACGGAAGTGACATCAGACACAGTCATCTTAGGGATACAGAAATCCATCTTAATCTGTTTTTTAATAATCCTATAAGGGAACAGGCCATGTTACAATTTTAATCAGCAAATGTAAAGATGAAAATAAGAATAAAAATAAGAATAGATAAGATTCTAAAATACGTCCGGTAGCTGCAGATAAAAACCGGACGTGATGTCAGTGGAACGCATACCATTTATACATGTGGATTCGACAAACCTTCGAATAAATACAAAATCCTGATTCATACATCTATATATACAGTGGGATGCGAAAGTTTGGGCAACCTTGTTAATCGTCATGATTTTCCTGTATAAATCGTTGGTTGTTACGATAAAAAATGTCAGTTACATATATCATATAGGAGACACACACAGTGATATTTGAGAAGTGAAATGAAGTTTATTGGATTTACAGAAAGTGTGCTATAATTGTTTAAACAAAATTAGGCAGGTGCATACATTTGGGCACTGTTGTCATTTTATTGATTCCAAAACCTTTAGAACTAATTATTGACCTACATACACAGGTAAATCTATTTATGAGAAAGAGTATTTAAGGGGGTCAATTGTAAGTTTCCCTCCTCTTTTAATTTTCTCTGAAGAGTAGCAACATGGGGGTCTCAAAACAACCCTCAAATGACCTGAAGACAAAGATTGTTCACCATCATGGTTTAGGGGAAGGATACAGAAAGCTGTCTCAGAGATTTCCGCTGTCTGTTTCCACAGTTAGGAACATATTGAGGAAATGGAAGACCACAGGCTCAGGTCAAGTTAAGGCTCGAAGTGGCAGACCAAGAAAAATCTCGGATAGACAGAAGCGACGAATTGTGAGAACAGTCAGAGTCAACTCACAGACCAGCACCAAAGACCTACAACATCACCTTGCTGCAGATGGAGTCACTGTGCATCGTTCAACCATTCGGCGCTCTTTACACAAGGAGATGCTGTATGCGAGAGTGATGCAGAGGAAGCCTTTTCTCCGCCCACAGCACAAAAAGTGCTGCTTGAGGTGGGCTAAAGCACATTTGGACAAGCCAGCTTCATTTTGGAATAAGGTGCTGTGGACTGATGAAACTAAAATTGAGTTATTTGGCCATAACAAGGGGCGTTATGCATGGAGGGAAAAGAACACAGCATTCCAAGAAAAACACCTGCTACCTACAGTAAAATATGGTGGTGGTTCCATCATGCTGTGGGGCTGTGTGGCCAGTGCAGGGACTGGGAATCTTGACAAAGTTGAGGGACGCATGGATTCCACTCAGTATCAGCAGATTCTGGAGACCAATGTCCAGGAATCAGTGACAAAGCTGAAGCTGCGCCGGAGCTGGATCTTTCAACAAGACAACGACCCTAAACACTGCTCAAAATCCACTAAGGCATTTATGCAGAGGAACAAGTACAACGTTCTGGAATAGCCATCTCAGTCCCCAGACCTGAATATAATTGAAAATCTGTGGTGTGACTTAAAGAGAGCCGTCCATGCTCGGAAGCCATCAAACCTAAATGAACGAAAGATGTTTTATAAACAGGAATGGTCCAAAATACCTTCAACCAGAATCCAGACTCTCATTGGAACCTACAGGAAGCGTTTAGAGGCTGTAATTTCTGCAAAAGGAGGATCTACTAAATATTGATTTCATTTCTTTTTTGTGATGCCCAAATTTATGCACCTGCCTAATTTTGTTTAAACAATTATAGCACACTTTCTGTAAATCCAATAAACTTCATTTCACTTCTCAAATATCACTGTGTGTCTCCTATATGATATATTTAACTGACATTTTTCATCCTAACAACCAACGATTTATACAGGAAAATCATGACGATTAACAAGGTTGCCCAAACTTTCACACCCCACTGTATAGAAATATACCTCGTTGTTAAAAAATGTAAGGGGCTATCATTATCAGTCGGCGAACGCAGGCCGGGACCGGTGGAACGCATAAGGTCACGTGTGCGCTCCACTTGAATAAACCGGATGTCAATACATCGGAGCGCACGGAGCTTCAAATAGTGGGAGGCCCTATGAGATCCTTGACAACCGCGGAACGCACGCACGTCAGCGTGCGCTCCAACCTGCTGCCGATACTTCCTGTCAATGTTGGAGTGGAATACTCATTATATACATATAACTGTACAGTAAAAGGAGCCATGGCCCCATACTAGATATCAAAAATGTACACAAATATATATACAGGTCCTTCTCAAAAAATTTGCATACTGTGATAAAGTTCATTATTTTCTGTAATGTACTGATAAACATTAGACTTTCATTCGGAAATCAAGGTGCCAGAGTCTGGAGGAAGACTGGGGAGAGGGAAATGCCAAAATGCCTGAAGTCCAGTGTCAAGTACCCACAGTCAGTGATGGTCTGGGGTGCCATGTCAGCTGCTGGTGTTGGTCCACTGTGTTTTATCAAGGGCAGGGTCAATGCAGCTAGCTATCAGGAGATTTTGGAGCACTTCATGCTTCCATCTGCTGAAAAGCTTTATGGAGATGAAGATTTCATTTTTCAGCACGACCTGGCACCTGCTCACAGTGCCAAAACCACTGGTAAATGGTTTACTGACCATGGTATTACTGTGCTCAATTGGCCTGCCAACTCTCCTGACCTGAACCCCATAGAGAATCTGTGGGATATTGGGAAGAGAAAGTTGAGAGACGCAAGACCCAACACTCTGGATGAGCTTAAGGCCGCTATCGAAGCATCCTGGGCCTCCATAACACCTCCGCAGTGCCACAGGCTGATTGCCTCCATGCCACGCCGCATTGAAGCAGTCATTTCTGCAAAAGGATTCCCGACCAAGTATTGAGTGCATAACTGAACATAATTATTTGAAGGTTGACTTTTTTTGTATTAAAAACACTTTTCTTTTATTGGTCGGATGAAATATGCTAATTTTTTTAGATAGGAGTTTTGGGTTTTCATGAGCTGTATGCCAAAATCATCAATATTAAAACAATAAAAGGCTTGAACTACTTCAGTTGTGTGTAATGAATCTAAAATATCTGAAAGTCTAATGTTTATCAGTACATTACAGAAAATAATGAACTTTATCACAATATGCTAATTTTTTTAGAAGGACCTGTACATATGAACCCAAAATTATGATGATAATAATAATAGTATATATTTTTTAAAAGGGTCACTTGGGGAGGTAAAAACAAATCCATAGAGCATAAATACATGTATGTATATATATACATATATAAAATATAATATGTTAAAATGTAATATGTTAAAATAATATACAGATAAATCTAAAAAAAAACACTACATGTATATATAAATGAATTGGGTATTTATTACACCGCATTTTTGGGGACCAGTACACTTTTTCAAGCTAAGCTTCTCCAAGAGACACTTTCCATTTTGCTTCAGTCCATTTTAAATGAGCTTTAGCCCAGAAGAAGTCAGTGATGTTTCTGGATGGTGTTGTTAATATATGACTTCTATTTTGCAAGATACAACTTTTATTAGCATTTTTGGATTGCACAGAGAACTGTGTTCACAGACAATGATTTCTGGAAGTGTTCATGAGGCAATGCAGTGATTTCCAGAATCATGCCTTTTTAATGCAATGCTGTCTTTGGGTCCATAGATCACAAGCACCCGATATTGACCATTGGCCTTGTTGCTTGGGCACATGCATTTCTCCAGATTCCCTGAATCTTTCGATGATATTATATACTGTAGATTATGTGACATTAAAAGTCTTCACATTGAGGAAAATTTTTCAGAAACTATCCACAATTTGAAGATTACATTTTCCAGATTGGTGAACCTCTGCACATCTTTGCTTCTGAGAAACCTTGCCTCTCTAACATGCTTAGTGACTTAGTTGCAAATTGCTTCTCTAGTTGCTTTTTTTTAATTTATTAGTTCCACTTACTTTTCCAGCCTTTTGTTGCCTTTGTCCCAACGTTTTTGAGTTCCACTGCTGCCATCAAATTTTAAATGAATTTTTTTTTGTGAAATGTCTCACTCATATCAACATGTGATATGTGCTCTATGGTCTACTGTGAATAAAATACAGATGTATTAGATTTGCAAATCATTGTATTCTGTTTTCATGTACATTCATTTACATTTTACACAGCGTCCCAACTTCTTTGGAATTGGGGTTATAAAATATAGTGAAGAAAATCTCCTTACCGATTGCTGTGTTTGTGAGTCATCCACTCCCTTTTGGTCCTCAAATGTGTCATATGACTGACACTCTAACTCTCCAACTGACATAGCATCTTATGTGTGGACAGGAAATCAGTTTATTTATTTAGTCATATGAGGCTGACATCAAAGCTCTTTTATGTCCTTACTAGGTCATTATGAGGTTTTCCTAGTGTACTCTTATGGAACCTGGTCCAGTATTTAGCCAGATATACCACATAATGTCCAAACATCTTCAGACCTTTTCACTTTTTGTATATTTTCATTTCAGACCATCTAGTCAGTACTTAGTTGAAGTACATTTGGAAGTGTTTATAGCCTCCAGTCTTTTTGGATATGACACTTCAAGGTCTGTACACCTAGACTTTCCGGGGACTTTCTGCCATTCTTCCTGGTAGATCCACTCAAGCGTTGTCAGATTGGATGAGGACTGTCAGTGATTGATATTTGATTGAGTTTAAAGCGAACCTTTCACCAGGATTTCACTTAATAAACTATTACCAGTACCTTATAGATTATCCTCATTGTGTTTCAATGCATCCTTGTGCCGCTTTCCTGGGATGGATATTCATGAAAAAAACGACTTATAAAGTCCTCGCGCATGCGCCGTCCCCGATGCCTGCCTGTCTTCTCTTCCTCACGTGTGATTCAGTTACAGGATCGCGCTCGAGTCCGACGGCGCATGACTGAGCCGGGTGTCAGTTACACTACTTAGAGGCGGGGTTAGGGCAGGGGAGTTACAGCCCGGAGTGAGGGAAGGGCTACCCCCTTGACTTTCTAGCGTGACTTCAGGAGCTGGAGACGAGGACTTTATAAGTCGTTTTTTTCATGAATATCCATCCCAGGAAAGCGGCACAAGAATGCATTGAAACACAATGAGGATAATCTATAAGGTACTGGTAATAGTTTATTAAGTGAAATCCTGGTGAAAGGTTCGCTTTAAGTCAGGGCATGGGTTGAGTCACTCAAGGACATTGACAGAGTTGTCCTAAGCCACTCCTGTGTTGTCTTGGCTGGGTGCTTAGTGTCATTGTCTTGTTGATAGTTAAACCTTCAGTCCAGTCCGAGGTCCAGAGCACTCTGGATGAGGTTTTCATTAAGAATACCTCTGTACTTTGCTCCATTTAGCTTTCCCTCAACCCTGACCGATCTTCTTATCCCAGTCACTGAAAAACACCCTCACAGCATGATGCAGCCACCCCCATGGTTCACTGTAGGAACAGTATCGGGCAGGTGATGAGCAGTGTCTTGTTTCCTCTAAATATGAGAGACCCTTAAAATTGAGGCCAAAAATGTTGATCTTGGCTTCATCAGAATAGAGATTCTTGTTTCTCACAGTCTGAGAGTCCTTTAGGTACTACCCGCATTATACCATAAAGCCCTAATTGGTGGAGTGCTGCAATGATGGTTGACTCCAATCAAGGTGTGGAAACATCTCAAAGATGATCAAGAGAAATGAGAGGCCCTCAGAGCTAAATTTCAAGTGTCATAACAAAGGCTCTGAATACTTGTGTCCATGCAAAATGTTAGCTTTTCCTTTTTTTAATAAATTTGCAAAACTTTCTAAAATTCTGGCTTTACTTTATAATCATGGAGTAATGAGTGCAGATTGATGGGGTAAAATTATTATTATTGATTTATTTTTATTTTTTTCATTTTAACACAAGGTCGCAACATAAAGTGTGAAAAAAGTGAACGTGTCGGAAAACTTTCCTTACAGGCAGAAAAAGGGTTGGGTAAAGGTATGTTCACACTGTGTTTGTTTGCAGCAGATTTTTGAGTGTTTTCCTTGCTGGAATACATGGGAAAAAATACCTAACACAACAGTTTTCAGTTTGAATACTTATCTCAGTTCACACAGTGCAGATTTTTCTGAACATAGATATGAAATCCATGTTGTGGGAAGGAAGGAATGAACATGTCCTTTCCTGACACAGTTTCCACATGGTTACCTTAAAGAGTGTCTGCATGCAGATTAACCCCATTCAGCGGGGCTAAATACATGGTCAGATCTGAGGAATGCAAAGCCACAGCAGAAATCCATAGATTTTTATCAATGTTTATCTTTCCATGGTCACATGCTCTAAATATGCCATAAATCATATTTTTTTTCTTTAAATAATTTTGTGAATTTTTGATAGTCTATGACTTTTTTGTCACATGTGGTGTTAAATATATGCTATAATGGTATTGACAATTAGGTAGCCACATTCAATGTAATAAAATAAAGAAAAACTGCATTTTACTCTCAACTATATATATATATATATATATATATATATATATATATATATATATAAATATAGCAAACAAATAAAGTAGCAGCACACCACTAAATGCACTAAGACTGAGTATACAGGTGAAAATGTGAACAGGGTCAAATACATGATGCCAATATTATTATTATTATTATTTACTGCAAATGCAGTAAAGAAGCTATTAGCGCATATTATTGATCAAAAATATGTCGGGCCCACCTACCAGGCGACAAGGTTGCTTCTTATCAGGTGGGACCTACTCTAACATGGAGGGTCCAGCTCCATTTTCACTCTGATTTAAAAACACCAAGGGCTGGGGGATGGGCGAGGAGTGCTAAGTTCCAAAGAGGATGCCTAGTCCTCTATAACATACATATAAGCAAAAAACGGAACAGCACCTCCTGAGACTAATCGCAGGTGCAGGCTACCCGGCAATAATACAGCAAACAAATAAAGTAGCAGCACACCACTAAATGCACTAAGACTGAGTATACAGGTGAATATGTGAACAGGGTATATTCACCTGTATATTCACCTGTATACTCAGTCTTAGTGCATTTAGTGGTGTGCTGCTACTTTATTTGTTTGCTGTATTATTGCCGGGTAGCTTGCACCTGCGATTAGTCTCAGGAGGTGCTGTTCCGTTTTTTGCTTATATGTATATTATAGAGGACTAGGCATCCTCTTTGGAACTTAGCACTCCTCGCCCATCCCCCAGCCCTTGGTGTTTTTAAATCAGAGTGAAAATGGAGCTGGACCCTCCATGTTAGAGTAGGTCCCACCTGATAAGAAGCAACCTTGTCGCCTGGTAGGTGGGCCCGACATATTTTTGATCAATAATATGCGCTAATAGCTTCTTTACTGCATTTGCAGTAAATAATAATAATAATAATAATATTGGCATCATGTATTTGACCCTGTTCACATATTCACCTGTATACTCAGTCTTAGTGCATTTAGTGGTGTGTTGCTACTTTATTTGTTTGCTGTATTATTGCCGGGTAGCTTGCACCTGCGATTAGTCTCAGGAGGTGCTGTTCCGTTTTTTGCTTATATGTATATTATAGAGGACTAGGCATCCTCTTTGGAACTTAGCACTCCTCGCCCATCCCCCAGCCCTTGGTGTTTTTAAATCAGAGTGAAAATGGAGCTGGACCCTCCATGTTAGAGTAGGTCCCACCTGATAAGAAGCAACCTTGTCGCCTGGTAGGTGGGCCCGACATATTTTTGATCAATAATATGCGCTAATAGCTTCTTTACTGCATTTGCAGTAAATAATAATAATAATAATAATAATATTGGCATCATGTATTTGACCCTGTTCACATATTCACCTGTATACTCAGTCTTAGTGCATTTAGTGGTGTGCTGCTACTTTATTTGTTTGCTGTATTATTGCCGGGTAGCCTGCACCTGCGATTAGTCTCAGGAGGTGCTGTTCCGTTTTTTGCTTATATATACATATATATATATATATATATATATATATATATATATTTATATTAAAATATGCACAGAAAAAAAAATAAACTTAAAAGAGAGAACTAAACCATCTATATGTTAAAGGGCATTATCCTACTCTGATAAAATAGTTAGCCATACTATTATATTCATTTAGTGTTTTTTTCTGTTGTTTTAGGGCAAGGTCTTCTCTCTCATTACAATCTAGATCAGTGGAAGTTCAAAGCCTGGTGCCTGCCAGGAGTCTTCTATAATGAGGTTTTACAATATTATCCTCCAAGTTAGATTTTAAATAAAGCACAATGCCTTGCATGCATTACCATATAGTTATGTACATGCAATGCTATAGGAACCAATTTGTAAGAAATAATAGGAGGATTCATGAAAGATTGAGAAACATAATTGTGGAGATTACTGAAATGCTGTTTTTTCTTTTTTTTCTATTTGCCCAAAATGTATTGTGCTTGTTTGGGAGTGCAATTTGGCAGAGACTTTATCCATACCCTTTGCATTGTACATTGGACATACTGCATACATCATGAAATGTACAACTCCAATGACTCTTTATGGCATACAACGACTTTCATGGCACATTTACACCTATTATAAAAGTAGTATATGTGTCCCATACTGTTATATTGGTTTTCTTTTTTTCTTTTTCTTTAACAATACAGGTAAAATGGTTCCCATTCACTTCTTTGGGATTTTGCATAAATCTTGGAACTGAATGTAATATGTACTCCATAATACGATCTTAGGGGGACTGTATGACAGCACGCAGAATGGCTATAGCTCCATAAATTTAGATACATAATTGCTTCAACTTTTTAGGCTTCATACACAAATAACATAGCATCTTATGTGTGGACAGGAAGTCAGTTTCTCGATGTATCACTATGGGAGCCTCACTCTCAGTCTCATAGGAATGAATAGAGATGTAACTGACTTCCTGTCCTGTGTCAGTTGGAGATCAGAGAGTTGGTCACATGACATAGCTGAGGATCAGAAGGGAAGGGATAGCTCACAAATACAATCACTAATGAGAAGATTACATTCACTACATATTACATCATGCATCTTTCTAACAGATCAGAGAATACATTTTTTTTGTGGGAGTGCTACCTTAATTTTCTTTTTTTGCCTAATTAGTAATTAAAGGTGTTTTCTAGGGCTAAAATATGTATACTAATATCAGACTGGTGGGGGTCTGACACCTGGATCCCCCAATATCAGCTGTTACCTGCAGCCACAGTTCCAGGAAGTGAACAGTATAAAGCTTCGTACGATCTAGTGGTTATTTTTGGGCACTGCATCTCAGCTCCTGTTCACTTGACTTGGCTTATTTGCACCAAAAGGGTCTGTAATTAGCATTACACTGTCCCCAGTGGGGCTCACAATCTAAGTTCCCTATCAGTATGTCTTTGGAGTGTGGGAGGAAACCAGAGTACCCAGAGGAAACCCAGACAAACACGGAGAGAGCATACAAACTCCATGCAGATGTTGTCCTTGGTTGGAATTAATCCTAGGACCCTAGCGCTGTAAGACACCAGTGCTAACCACTGAGCCACCATGCTGCCCCTAGTGGTTGTGATGCAAATTGTGCTGTGCCTAACTTTTATAGCTGAAGATAAAAATGATGATGATCGTCGACAGTATATTTTTGAAAAGTTTTACAGAGAATACAAAAATGAGACAGTGCAGCGATCCTCCGACTCCGTTTCGGAGCTTTTACCTGGAGCTTCAGGCTTTGAATCAGATGACACGTCCGGCACTGCCAGCAATATTCCTTCTTTAAAGAAATCAAAAAACGGCGTGCAGGACGCAAACATTCCAAAGGGAGCTCGATACCCCTCACGCAACAGGAGAATGAGATGAATATCCAAGTCCTCAACCTCTCCACCAAGGTTTTTTCACAGTCACAACTAGATGTTCTATCTAGGGGTCTTTCATTTTCCCCATCTTGCCAGGCGGATATTTACCGCACCATCATAGACCTTAATAGATTTGTACGGGGCTTGACTGTGAAAAAACACTTTGCGGAGTGCCAGGATTCCACCCCAGCCCTCTCCAATGAGTTTCCCTCGCCTGTTGGTGTTGATGTTTTTGATGAGTCATTCCATTTACCTGTTTCCTCTTTTTCCTTTTCAGAATTGTCTAATCCATCTTTCTTACAGCAATCCCATACCATTCCTGATTTGGATCCGGGCAGTGATTTTGCACATAAATTTAGTACCTATAATCCTGGGTTCTACCCAATCCATTCACGTACCCCTGCCATGGATCATTATCAGGAATTGGTTATACGAGATCTATTTGCTTTACAGACGGACACGCAATCGCCCAGGGCAACAGCTTTCAACAATCTGTCACACACTGAGCGACAGGCTCTGTCCGAACTTGAGTCAATGCCGGACATTTCTATCAAATCGGCTGATAAGGGGAGAGCGGTGGTCATCTTGGATAAAGCCATCTATAAATCACAAAATATATTAATGTTAGAGGACAGCTCGGTTTATGAGGAGCTTCCCGGTGACCCCACTCCCCTCTTTCAGCAACAAATACAATGTCTCTTGGAGAGGGGTTTGGAGAGTGGCTATTTGAATCAACGCCAGAGGGATTATATTTTTGTCCAATTTCCAGTGATCCCCATTTTCCACTCTCTTCCCAAGATACACAAGGGAGGCTTTCCTCCTTCAATGCGTCCCATTGTGTCGGGCATTGGCTCATTTTCGGAACACCTTTCAGCCTGGGTTGACTCTCTGCTTCAGCCCCTGGTGCAGGAGATACCCGGTTTTCTGCAGGACACAAAGAGTGTTCTACAGGCCTTTCACAGCCTGAAATGGGAGTCACGTTTTGCATGGATTTCTGCAGACGTGACCTCCCTCTACACCGTCATTCCACATGATTTGGCCATCAAGGCTCTCAGTTGGTTTCTCGCTGTGTATTCAGATTTTTCTACTTCTTTTCGGGGCTACGTGTGCGACGTGGTTCATTTTTTATTAAAACATACATTTTTTTTATGTTCAATTACAGTTTTTTTCTGCAATTATCGGGAGTTTCCATGGGAGCTAAATTCTCCCCTTCCCTGGCCAATGTATACATGGCCTAGTGGGAACAGTCATTTTTGTTCTCCCTGACTAACCCTTGGGCATCCTCCCTGGAGTGGTATGGCCGTTACATCGACGACCTGCTGTTCATATGGTCGGGTGATGTGGTGGCCATACCACTCTTTGGGGATTTTCTGAACTGCAATGATTGCGGCCTGAGATTCACTTTGTATTTCCATGCCACTTGCATTTCTTTTCCGGATTTGTCTCTTGAGGGTGATGAGCACACAAATTCAATTCATACCCGCACTTTTCGCAAGGAAACTGCGGGTAACACAATTCTCCATGCGGCTTCTTGCCATCCTCCCCATGTTGCTAAAAATATTCCTAAGGGTGAGTTTATTTGCATTAGACGAACCTGCACTCAGGACGCAACATGCCGCATGGAGATGCGCTATGCGGCCTCTCGCCTCTCCACCAGACAATATTCTCAACATGGTCTGGAACATGCCCAGAAGCAGGCCCTGTCTATACCTAGACAGACATTATTATTTACCCACCACAGTCGCACACGTCGCCCTGAAAATACAGATCAGTCACGACATTCGTCTGCCTGTTTTTGTTACGGCTTATAGTACACAATATTCGCAGATTTGCAACGTAGTAAGAAAGCACTTACCTATACTGTCAACAGATGATCAATGGTGTAATGTCTTGAAAGGTGGCATCCTGTGCTCAGCCCGTAGAGCGCCCACGCTGGGTAACAAACTCTGCCCCTCTCTATTTACTGAGGGGGCACGAGCCTCTCCAGTATGGTTGCGGTTTCTTGGCAGTTATAAAATGTGGGCACAAAATTTGCAGATGTTGCTCCTATATGCGACCTGGCAAGGAAGTATTTTCCTATGCCATGAATCAATGTTTTTCCATCAAACAATACATCAACTGTAACACTACTCATGTGGTGCATTGTATTTCATGTACCCTCTGTGTACTCCAGTACATTGGCTGCACCACTAATGGCCTCAAGGTTAGACTATGCAGGCACATCTCTGACATTCCTCATTCACATGCCGGAAATGTGTATGCGGTCAGCCTGCATTTCTCAGCGGTGCATGGCGGTAACACAGAGGGTCTAATTGTGCAGGGTTTGGAGAGAGTTACTCCACCATCTAGGGGTGGTAATTACAAGAAGAAGCTTTTGAACCGTGAGTCGTTCTGGATCTTCAAAATGGGGTCCACCATACCAAATGGACTTAACCGGAAACACGACTTGATGCTACACTACTGAATTTTTTGATCCATAAGCCATGTGTGTTCCTTTGTTTTTACTCACCATGCTTTTTAGCATGTGCTGTCAATTTCATTGCAAGGAGGGGCCTGCAGTTTAGTGTGTCCACCTGTTTAGTATGTGTGTGTCATGAGGAAGGATCGTTATTGTCTTTGATCGGAAACATGTTGACTGGAGTGTAACTGGCTTTTAATCCCCACTGAAAAATAAAGGTAACATTTAATCAAGCTGGACTTTTCCTCTTTTTCTTTACTCCTTCTTTTTGCCAGCAATGGAGACATGTTCCAGCAATTTACAGCTTGTTGGCTAATATTACCATTTTCTCATTTACCCTAATAAAGTGTAATTCTTAAAACTCTCAATTTTTTTTAATCACACTTAAAATCTTGGTGCTCTTTAAAAACCTAGCAAGCTTGTCAATGTGCAATTAGATTAGCTCCGGTATCTATATATATATAGAAGCCGGGGTATTGGTAGGGTGCACTCCTACCACTGATTTCTAATACGCTGGACTCCTATATGTATTATATATAGGTATTTGTACACTCTATCTGAATTAGCAGGAGCCTGATCTTAAAACTTGCTTCATTCACTGCCCCCCAACATGTTTTGCCAGCTGCCTGGGGTATACTGGCCTAATGCCTCATTTATCTACACTAATTCTAAAGAACAGATACTGAATATGATCAGCTCTACAGACAAGGCATCAATTTTTCCAGACAAGCTTATTAAATCACTATAACATTTTTAAAATCTTTAAGGCAAATAGTCATTTTTTCTGCAATGCTTTTTTTAGCATAATTTTACATATTTGATTTATTAAAATTGTTGGTCTTTTATTTTAGTAAAAATAGTAACTAAAATAAGATAAAATGTTACCCTTTTTAAAATTAAATAAAACTTAGCATACAGCTGTACCTGCATTTGCTTTAGCCGCCGTTTATTTATTTTGATAAATAACATCCAAGTTAGGGAAAGTAAATTGGCGTTAGGCCACCTTTGGATATTGTTATATGTATTTTTTTTATTTTTTTATTTAACCTATCTTATACCTCCGCAAAACTCATCAGCAGCACAAATGTCACTCCAGGTAGCAAGCTTCCCAGATAACACCAATATCTCAAACATTTGCAGTATAAAATACACGGGCGCTGTTCTGTGGGCATTCCGCATCAGGGATGCGGACCCAATCACTTCAGTGGGTCCGCAAATCCAGAGATGCGGAACGGAAGCACGGAATGGAAACCCATGGAAGCAGTACGGAGTGCTTCCGTGGGGTTTCGTCCCGTACTTCCGTTACGCAAAAAGATAGAACATGTCCTATCTTTTTGCAGAATGGGTGGATCGCGGACCCATTATAGGATCGCGGACCCCACGGTCGGTGTTCGCGCACGGGATGCACACATTCGTGTGCAGGAGTCCTAATCATGTAATTATTTTGAAAGCAAAATAAGCTTCTATCTATTGACATCAAATCACTGCAGTTATAGATAAACCATTTTATAGTTGCATTATATATTTACCATAAAATTCTCAAAGCTTTAGAAATAGATCTGTAATCCATTCTGATATATTTAAAAAATGTTTCCTCCATCTATTATGGACTTTTCTTTGATCCTGGGATCAAACTTGCATCATTCAAGGTAGCACGAGCTTAACCAAGTAACTAGGGGGAAGTATTATTTTTATTTTTTTTTACATAAGTGATTTGGGGTTGAATAACTTTATTCTTTAAAAAATGCAGAAATAATTTAAAGACAGTAGAGGTCTTTGTTCACATACAATGTGGTACATTTTAAGATTGGAAATTGGAACAAAAATATTTAGAAACTGTTGTATGGTTATGAAAATAATAATAATAATAATAATAATAATAATAAAAAATAATAATAATAATAAAAAAAATGTACCAAAGATTCTTTGTCTGACAAGGTGCCAGAAAGGACACTGATTCATCTCACAGTACAGCCTCATTCACACATTTTTTTCCTGCATTTTAAAACATGTGTAACCCTCACTTGCAGTTTGAAGCATATTTACATTTTATTTTTTTTATTTATGCAGGAAAAGGATAGGGAAGAATCAATTCACAGCATCTTAGTGCAGGGACACAAGAGACAGATCCATCTACAAATGATATCCGTTTGCATACGGATTACCGGATCCGGCAGGCAGTTCCGGCAGCGAAACTGCCTGCCGGATCCTTACAATGCAAGTGTGAAAGTACCCTAATTTGTGTTATTACGTTGCACATGCCTTGTACCAGGCATTTGTAAAAATCTGTGGAGAAGGCCTCATGCACACGACCTTGGTTTTTTTGTGGACCTCAAACCACGGATCTGCAAAAAACAGAAGCCGCCTGTGTGCCTTCCGCAATTTGCGGAACGGAACGGGCAGCCAATTGTAGCCTATTCTTGTCCGCAAAATTGACAAGAATAGGACATGCTATATTTTTTTTGCAGAGCCTCGGAACGGAGGAATGGATGCGGACAGCACACGGAGTGCTGTCTGCATCTTTTGCGGCCCCATTGCAGTGAATGGGTCCGCATCCGAGCCGCCAAAACGGCATGAGGCCGAAGTCTAAGGAGAAAACCTTCAGAAAAAGCCATACCTAGAACACGTCACTGACCCCCATGAGGAAAATTTCTGAAGTCAGTTTTGCATTGTTTGTGCCAAATGTACCAAATATCGTACAATATTTGATAAATTTGGTGTATGTTTAGTCAATGTTTAGTTAAGTCTAACACTTCTGTCCTGACATGTTACTCTCTTTCTACGCCATAAAATATTGAGCCAATTTTTGTGACTTTTTAAAAAGTGTCAGTTGATAAATCTGGAGTTAAACTAATTAACATAGCTAACTTCTCCAACGTTCCGACCCACTTGTCAAAACTGAAATGCATGGTGTAAAAATGCAAAATATTGCAATTTTTTGTGCAAGTTCAAAAAGCCGCATACCCCATTTTTTGTGACTTTTTGAAGTTAGAATTCTAAACTGCATAGTGTGATAATTTCCCTCCTATAGATGACTTTTATTCATGCATTCATGTCTTTTTTATGGGTTTTTCTCCATATATTGGCGCTAGTGATGAGCGAAGTTATCAAAAATTACAAATTAGTTTGTTGCAAATTGCAGTCCATTGTAAGTAGTGGATACAATAATGGGGAACGACGATCGTGCCGTCCCAGTCATTGAACCCCTCAGATCCCTCATTCATTGCTGATTGTGGCATCTGACATTAAAATTGAGTCCAGGCATGGTGACATCATCACTGATGACATTAATGCATCTGGTAGTGTTGAGCACGAATATTCGAATAGCGAATTTTTTATCGTGAATATCGCCACTTTGAGAATATTAGGCATTTTTTTTTCCATCTGAGCACATGAATCCTCTCTGCTTCTTGCTTGTGGACCAATGAGAAGGAAGCAATGTCAAGTTCACAACAATACTTAGTGCATCATTTAGTAATCTGTAGTCAGACCTGCTACAATGTGAAGTTGCACTTAGTGAGATAAAATATTCTAATCACTGCAGATTAGCAAAATCGCGAATATATTGGCGCACATGACTCTATCTGCATATAAAGCTATTCTAATGTTCTGCCATGCCAATCATTTTCTCCAGTCTCAGGAAACTTATACCAGCATAAAAAATGTAGCCGCAGTTACCCACGTCTGTATTCCGCGTTACGAATTTGTATTACGCAACTTTTACATTGCCGATTTATCTCTATTAATAAAATAATCTCGAATTCTCAAAATTCACGAATATATGACGAATATTTTACAAAATATTCATGAAATATTGCGAATTCGAATATAGTCCCTGCCGCTCATCACTACTGATATGGTGATGTCACACGTCAGCGTGTGCGAGATTTAATGCGTTTTTTTTCCAGCAAGATGGCTGCGATGGCCTCTCTGCAAGCAAATGGATGAGGTATGTATTTTTTTTTTACCGGCATTTTAGGAGAAATAGATTCTTTACCATGAAGTGCAAGGAAATTTGGTTTCGTAGTGAATCAACTTTTTCCTGACATTTTTATTGAAGTCAATTTGTTTGACTTAGATTCACTCAACACTAATTGGTATTAACAATTTGTGCCTTAATTTAGTGTTATGGTGTACTGCCTCAAAAGCATTTTTATGCAATTTTATGCATTTCAGAAGCCATTTATCAATCTGAAATACGGTTAAATTAGGTTTATTTCAGGCGCACATTGCGGAACAACGGTTAGTTGCGCCACAATCTGTGACTTCTCTCAGCTCACACCAGACCTAAATTGTTGGTGTGGCATGGCAAAGGGGGGGGGGGGGGGACAGAGACTGGCAGTCCGGTCTCATTCACCATTTTCTACGTCTGTTTTAGGGCATAGATAAAGTTCTAAACGTAAGACCGCTCAGAAGCTGTCTTACATTTAGAACTGGTGGAGGATCCGCCAAAGATTTGGAGAGGCCGGCACCTCTTCACAACTCCGGCGGATCCAACTCCGGTCTTAATAAATGTGTCCCTTCATCTCTACTCCCTGGTGTAGACCCTGGCATAAAGAAAGTGCTTGAATTACATTTACTGACTGTGATGGGTGCTGTGACACATTTAGCAAAGAAAGTGCGTTCACTCATAAATATGATAAAACATAAGTCAATAAATGAGTGAGCTTTAACTTAGACATTGGCTGAAAGTTTTTGATACAATTTTGGGCTAATGTGTGTTTATATTTTCATGAGTTACATTAGACTTAAGCAACATTTGGACACAGCATTTAAATGCCATAAAACACAGTGAAAAAAGAAAATGTTGCCAAATGCTGTGTTTGAATTTACCTACTATAGTTTTTTACAACTTTTTTTGGGGGTGAGAATTATACAAATTGTGCTATCTTTTTTTATAATACAGAATAAAATGCAGCTTATTTTTTGTGCTGTGTCAATTTTAATGGATCTCTTTTGAAGTCATGACCGCCTTACATTTTTTTTGCTAGACACTGTACTACTGTAGAGAAGTATAATGTTTCCTTCCACAATTATGATCAACACTGTAATTATGAAGAATAATTGATGCTGCTCTTTTATTTATTCTTTCATTTCAAACTACATGTCATTGCTACAAAATTACCTTGTGTTTGGCATACATCACAATTACATGAGTTCTCAAATTATTATAGCCTTGTTCTAGTTTATGTGTGTGATAATTACTGCAGATGTTTTGTTATATTTGTCAAATTTTATATAAATATTGTATCACTATGCCCCTGCTTTTAGCTCATAATCCTAAGTCTGCTTTCACCAAAAAATTTGGGGGTGAACCCATCGCTTCTCCATTCTCTTCCATTTTATTCCATCTTCAGTTTTGTAAAGTAATAATTACTAATAAATATATGTGCGCAATTTGTAATGTACAGTAAACATATAAGGAGTCATTTATGACCAGATATACACCACTTTTGTCTAAAACGTCAGTCTTAATAAATGTGCCCATAGTTTTCACATACTTTAAATATTTTAAAGAGGTATTTCCATCTCAACATTATGGCATATCACTAGAATATGCCAAAAAACATAGGAGTCAACCTCTGGGACCCTTTTCTATCTCCAGAACATCCCCCACAAAGTAAAGGTAGACCAGCTGTACCAGCGGGGCCACCCTCTGTACGATTTGGCAGGTAACAGAAGTGCAGTGCAAAGGGCAGGGAAGAGGAGTACCCTTCCACTAGGGAGAGTGAGGAGTGGTGACCTCTAACACACCTAGCACTGATGTCCTGACATCCATAGATGGGCTACTAACCTATACACCGATCACATGCCTCATCCCTGGCTTACCCTGAAATAAGTCCTAGGTAGTGATTAGGGCGGTGGGAGCACTAGTCCTCATCACTGACACCTAGGGTAACAACAGGGAAAGGACAAAGAACACAAACACCACAAACAATCCCTGAAGGGAGACAACAAACAGGAGAGAACCAGAGATCTGACAGCTCCAGTTCCAACAGCTCCACAGCAACTCCAACTCCACCAGAGGTCAGAATTGAAGATCTGCAAAGAAGGTCTATATCTGGCAACAAGGTAGGCAGAAAGGGAAAATATATAGTAGCTGGGAGCGGCTGACAGAGAACAGCTGAAAGGAAAAGCTACAGATTCCTAAATGGGACAAAAAGGATCACAAACCTAAGCAGGAAAACCTGGACCGGAATCCATTCTCACCACTGGGTCATGGAGTAATCTCTTGAGAAACCAAGCGTGTAGCCACCCGCTGCACCCTTCTGACTTCCGGACCGTAATCCCTCCAATGCACCAGATATTGACGGGAACAACGGACGAAACGAGAATCTACAATTCTTGCCACCTGAATCTACAAATTGTCATCAACAATGATTAGAGGGGGCAGTAATGGTGATTGTTCAGGAGGTGCAACATACTTTTTGAGCAACGATTTATGAAATACTTTATGAATTTTCAAAGTTTGAGGTAGCTCTAGGCGAAATGCCACAGGGGTTAATGATGGTGACTATTTTATAAGGACCGATAAACCTAGGACCAAATTTTCCAAGAGGGAACCTTGAACCTAATATTCCTAGTCGACAACCACACATAGTCATTCACCCCTAGGTCCGGACCTGGCAAACGTTTTTTATCAGCCATACGTTTATATTTGTCTCCCATATTTTTCAAATTGCTTTGAAACTTTTGCAATGCAGAAAGAGAGTCATGACGAAAAAACTTTCTTCAGGGATACCAGAAGGCTCCCCCTCACTGAAAGTGCAAAATTGAGGATGAAAACCATATGCACAAAAAAATGGTGACTTACCAGTTGATTCTTGAAGGCGATTGTTTATAGCAAACTCTGCTAAGATGACCATTCCTCCTGATTTTCAGACACAAAACACCTAAGGTAAGTCTCTACGTTTTGGTTGGTGCGTTCGGTCTGGCCATTCGACTGCGGATGAAATGCTGAGGTAAAGGACAAATGTAATCCCGGACGAGAACAAAAAGCTCTCCAGAATTTAGAAATAAACTGAGTTCTCCGATCCGAAACAACATCGGAAGGAACCCTGTGAAGCTTCACAATTTCACGGATAAATACCTGAGCCAGGGTTTGAGCATTTGGCAATGTGGGTAAGGCAATGAAATGCACCATTTTACTGAACCTGTCTATTACTACCAGGGTAACAGTTTTACCAGCAGATACAGATAGATCAGTAACAAAATCTATCGACTGGTGTGTCCATGGTCTGTTGGGAATGACCAGCCACAACAGAGATCCTGCCGGACGAGTATGAGTGACTTTAGCGCTTGCACAGGTCGTTCAGGTGGACACAAAATCAACTAATTACTTACATCCTGATGTAACCTCGGCCACCAAAAACGATGAGACAGTGGATCCAAGGTTACCCTACTACCTGGGTGCCCAGGGGGTGCAGAGTTATGGTGCTATTTTAATATTTCAAGACACAAATTCAAAGGCACAAACAACTTTCCTGGGGGCAGGAGATCGGAACGTCCCACTGAGCCTCCAACATCATCACCTCCAGGTCTGAGTGTAATGCAGAGACAATCACCCCCTTTTGTAAAATCGGCACTGGATCGTAAACATCACTCCCCCCCAGGAAAACTTCGGGATAACGCATCAGCTTTGGTATTTTTTGCCCCAGATGATAGGTGATAACAAAATTAAACCTTGTAAAAAACAAAGATCACCTAGCTTGTCTATGGGTAAGATGTTTAGTAAACTCAAGGTATAACAGGTTTTTATCATCCGTAATCACTGTGACGGGATGAGCTGCACCCTCCAAAAAGTGACGCTATTCCTCAAATGCTAACTTAATAGCTAAAAGTTCTCTGTTGCCTATATCATAATTCCTCTCAGCTGCCGACAATTTCTTAGAAGACAAAGCACAAGGATGGCATTTACCGTATTTTTTGCCCTATAAGACGCACCGGCCCACAAGACGCACCTAGGTTTTTGAGGAGGAAAATAAGAAAAAAAATATTTTGAACCAAAAGGTGTGCTTTTGGTGGGTTTTGAACTAATTGTGGTCTGTGGGTGGCACTGTTATGGGGGATCTGTGAGTGACACTTATGGGGGATCTGTGGGTGACACTTATGGGGGATCTGTGGGTGACACTTATGGGGGATCTGTGGGTGACACTTATGGGGGATCTGTGGGTGACACTTATGGAGGATCTGTGGGTGACACTTATGGGGGATCTGTGGGTGGCTCTTAAGGGGGATCTGTGTATGACAGTTATGGGGGGGATCTGTGGATAATACATATATAGCATCTTATGCTATGTGTCATCCACAGATCCCCTCCATAAGTGTCCCTGTAGTGAATGACCCTCAATACACGGGCTGGGGCCGGCATCTGCTTTTATAATGACAGCGGGCCCGTGCAGTGACTATTCTACTACACGGGCCCCGCTCACTGTATAATTGTATCTCTAATAGTTAATAGTTACCGTATGTATATAATCGCATAAGGAGCGCTGCGCCGCTGTGTATTACCGGTACTTACAACTACAAGCGCTTGCCGAGAGGAGGGAGGAGGCAGGAGGCAGGCCGGGAGGACAGGCGCTGGCAGCGCGAGTCATACGTCATGCGCCCCCGCCGCCTGCTTCATTCATAAAGTGTGCGGGGCCCGTGTAGTAGAATAGTCACTGCACGGGCCCCGCTGTCATTATAAAAGCAGACGCTGGCCCCCAGCCCCTCCTCCCTCACAGCTGATACACCCGCCACGCGGCATCGCGGCGGGTGTATCATTGAAAACAAGGCAAAATCAGCAGCATTCGCCGTATAAGACGCACTGCTATTTTTCCACCCACTTTTATACGGTACCCTGGGACAATACTGTCCCCACCTACGATGCATCAACCTCCACAATAAAAGGTTGAGAAACATCAGGCTGGATCAGTATGTGTGCCAAGGTGAAACTCTCCTTCAGAGAGAAAAAAGACAGTTTAGCAGTGTCAGACCATTTAGAAAAATCAGTCCCCTTCTTTGTCATGTCAGTAAGGGGTTTGACAATTGCCGAATAATTCTGAATGCACACTCTCCCCGGTCAACCAAGTCCGCTGCCTTGGAGTGACATTGGATTCTGCCCTCTCCTTCCGACCGCACATCCAAGCCCTTTCCACCACCTGCCGCCCTCCAACTCAAAAACATCTCCCGCATCGGCGCTTTCCTTAACTTTGAATCTGCAAAAATGCTTGTACATGACCTCATCTCCCGCCTGGACTACCGCAACATTCTCCTCTGTGGCCTTCAATCTAGCACTCTCGCACCCCTCCAATCTGTCCTCAACTCTGCTGCCTGACTAATCCACCTCCCACCCTGTTACTTCTCTGCCTCTCCCCTCTGCCAATCCCTTCACTGGCTCCCCATTGCCCAGCAAATTCAGTTCAAAATATTAACAAATACATACAAGGCCGTCCACAACCTGTCCCCTCCCTACATCTCTGAGCTACTTTCCCGATGCATCCCAACACGCACTCTCCGATCCTCATAAGACCTCCTACTCTCCTCTCCTCTTATCACCCCTTCCCACAATCGCCTCCAAGATTTCTCCCGTGCATCCCCCACACTCTGGAACTCGCTACCCCAACATATCAGACTCTCACCTACAGTGGAATCCTTAGAAACCAGATAACCCACCTCTTCAGACAAGCCTACAACCAGTGACCCTGCTGCCTCTATACCGCTATGACCAACTTCACCTGCACCTACTGTGTCCTTCTTCCATACCATGTAGATTGTAAGCCCTTACGGGAAGGGCCCTCTCTCGTTCTGTACCAGTTTGTAACTCCTTCTGTACCAGTTTGTACAGCGCTATGGAATGAATGGTGCTTTAATAATAAATAATAATAAAATAACTGTGCCAGTGAAGTGCGTATATATTTTTCTTTCTGTACTGAAATAGGCCACTAAATGCTTTTACCACAAATAACTGCACCAGTGAAGTGTGCATATATTTTACTTTCTGTACTGAAATAGGCCACTAAATGCTTTTACCAAAAATAAATGCAACAGTGAACTGCATATAACTGCAGAAGTGAACTGCGTATATATATTTTTCTTTTTGCACTGAAATATGCCACTAGACGCTTTCATTGCATATAACTGCAGAAGTGAACTGCTTATATTTTTCTTTTCCACCAATATAAGCCACTAAAGGCTTTTTAACATAGCACTTGTACCCCAAGAACAAATTGCTGGAATGACAGAGCTGTATAATGGCTATTTGGATCCCCAAATAATATTTCCCAGGACTTTTAAATCGCTTTCCAATCACTCTCCCTAGCTCCTTCAGACGTCTCTCCCTGCACTAGGATGCTATGAAATGATTAATTCCTAATCCTTTTCCTACACTTATAAATCATTTTTTCAGTTTCTTTGTTCGCCAGGAGGTTTTTCCTATTGCTGTCCCTAGCACCTTCTCACGTCTGTCCCTGCACTCTGAACGCTGGAAAATGGCAGAATCTAAAATGGCTGCCGTATTTATAGGGCTGTGACATCACAGGGCTGGCTGGCTGCTAATTGGCTGCATGCATGCATGTCAATCTGGGTGATTTCGCCTTCCCAGAGTTCCTTGCCCCATGTCCTCAGTCCTCACACGTGTAGCCGCCATTTTAGGAAAAATTGTGATTCGTTACCACGAAGGGCAAGGAGATTCGCATTTCTAGCGAATCAAATTTTTCCTGAAATTCGGATCAAATTCCACTTCTGATTTGATTCACTCACCTCTACCTATGCCCCATTAGGACTTGAAAATCTCCTCTATCCAAAGTCTAGAGCCACTGAAAAGAGCATGGCAATGAATGGACACCATATAATACTACATTTATCCTGCAACAGCTACCTCAGGAGAACTGTGCAATTGCTTGCATCTCCCCTAGGCAATAAAAGCTGATCACCATATGTTTCAGCTACCAGTCCCTTGCTGATCTACTGATCATCACCAGATTTAGGGCTCATGCACACGACCGTATGTAATTTGCGGTCTGCGAAAAACGGAATCCTGAAAAATACAGATGACATCCGTGTGCATTCCGTATTTTTGGGAACGGAACAGCTGGCCACTAATAGAACAGTACTATCCTTGTTCATAATAAGGACAATAATAGGACATGTTCTATTTTTTCCGCGTAACGGAAATATGGACATAGAGAAACAGAATGCACACGGAGTAACTTCTGTTTTTTTTGCGGACCTATTGAAATAAATGGTTCCGCATATGGTCCGGAAAAAAATTGAACGGACACGGGAAGAAAAAAACGTTGATATGCATGAGCACTTAGCCTTAAGAAAAAAAGCTCTCAACCCTTATCAATCATAATTTCAGAGGTTTTGTAATATTTTCTATAGATAGCATTCAAAAGTGGAATGTCACAAAAATATTTCTAAATAGTGTATCTAATAATGATTTTTAAATTATTAGTAATAATTAGGGATGAGCGAACTCGAACTGTATAGTTCGGGTTCGTACCGAATTTTGGGGTGTCCGTGACACGGACCCGAACCCGGACATTTTCGTAAAAGTCCGGGTTCGGGTTCGGTGTTCGTCGCTTTCTTGGCGCTTTTGTGACGCTTTCTTGGCGCTTTTTGAAAGGCTGCAAAGCAGCCAATCAACAAGCGTCATACTACTTGCCCCAAGAGGCCGTCACAGCCATGCCTACTATTGGCATGGCTGTGATTGGCCAGAGCACCATGTGACCCAGCCTCTATTTAAGCTGGAGTCACATAGCGCCGCCCGTCACTCTGCTCTGATTAGCGTAGGGAGAGGTTGCGGATGCGACAGTAGGGCGAGATTAGGCAGATTAACTCCTCCAAAGGACTTCACTTGATTAATCGATCGATCTGCAGCTGTGCATCATTGAGCTGCTGAAATTCAAATGCTCACTCACTGTTTTTAGGCTGCCCAGACCGTTTGTCAGTCACTTTTTTCTGGGGTGATCGGCGGCCATTTTGTGTCTTGTGCGGTGCTGCGACCAAGTGCATCCAAGCTGCGACCAAGTGCATTTAACCCTCAATGGTGTGGTTGTTTTTTGGCTAAAGCCTACATCAGGGTGAAGCTGTCACACCAAGTGCATTTAACCAGCAATAGTCTGTTCATTTTTTTGGCCATATACTAAATCAGGGGCAAGCTGCGCCTGTCACCAAGTGCATTTAACCCTCAATGGTGTGGTTGTTTTTTGGCTAAAGCCTACATCAGGGTGAAGCTGTCACACCAAGTGCATTTAACCAGCAATAGTCTGTTCATTTTTTGGCCATATACTACATCAGGGGCAAGCTGCGCCCGTCACCAAGTGCATTTAACCCTCAGTAGTGTGGTGCGTCAAGCTGTGACACCAAGTGCATTTAACCAGCAATAGTCTGTTCATTTTTTGGCCATATACTAAATCAGGGGCAAGCTGCGCCCGTCACCAAGTGCATTTAACCAGCAATAGTGTGGTTATTTTTTGGCCATATCCCAGTCTAATTCTGTCACTAAATCCATACCGGTCACCCAGCGCCTAAATACTAGGCCTCAAATTTATATCCCGCTAAATCTCTCGTTACCGCTGTACTGTTGTTGCTGGGCAAGATATTTAGTGTCCGTCAAAGCACATTTTTTGTTCTGGGTTGAAGTACAATTCCCAATTTAGCAATTTCATAATTTAGTGGTTTCTGCTATATCAGAGCTATTTGAAATCTATCCCTAAAAGGGTATATAATATTCAAGGTGCACATTGGGTCATTCAGAATAACTTCACACAGACCCGCTACTGTGTATTTCCAAGTCTAATTCTGTCACTAAACCCATACCTGTCACCCAGCGCCTAAATACTAGGCCTCAAATTTATATCCTGCTAAATCTCTCGTTACCGCTGTCCTGTTGTGGCTGGGAAAGTTATTTAGTGTCCGTCAAAGCACATTTTTTGTTCTGGGTTGAAATACAATTCCCAATTTAGCAATTTCATAATTTAGTGGTTTCTGCTATATCAGAGCTATTTGAAATCTATCCCTAAAAGGGTATATAATATTCAAGGTGCACATTGGGTCATTCAGAATAACTTCACACACACCCGCTACTGTGTATTTCTAAGTCTAATTCTGTCACTAAACCCATACCTGTCACCCAGCGCCTAAATACTAGGCCTCAAATTTATATCCTGCTAAATCTCTCGTTAACGCTGTCCTGTTGTGGCTGGGAAAGTTATTTAGTGTCCGTCAAAGCACATTTTTTGTTCTGGGTTTAAATACAATTCCCAATTTAACAATTTCATAATTTAGTGGTTTCTGCTATATCAGAGCTATTTGAAATCTATCCCTAAAAGGGTATATAATATTCAAGGTGCACATTGGGTCATTCAGAATAACTTCACACACACACACGCTTCTGTGCATTTCCAAGTCTAATTCTGTCACTAAATCCATACCGGTCACCCAGCGCCTAAATACTAGGCCTCAAATTTATATCCTGCTAAATCTCTCGTTAACGCTGTCCTGTTGTGGCTGGGAAAGTTATTTAGTGTCCGTCAAAGCACATTTTTTGTTCTGGGTTTAAATACAATTCCCAATTTAACAATTTCATAATTTAGTGGTTTCTGCTATATCAGAGCTATTTGAAATCTATCCCTAAAAGGGTATATAATATTCAAGGTGCACATTGGGTCATTCAGAATAACTTCACACACACACGCTTCTGTGCATTTCCAAGTCTAATTCTGTCACTAAATCCATACCGGTCACCCAGCGCCTAAATACTAGGCCTCAAATTTATATCCTGCTAAATCTCTCGTTAACGCTGTCCTGTTGTGGCTGGGAAAGTTATTTAGTGTCCGTCAAAGCACATTTTTTGTTCTGGGTTTAAATACAATTCCCAATTTAACAATTTCATAATTTAGTGGTTTCTGCTATATCAGAGCTATTTGAAATCTATCCCTAAAAGGGTATATAATATTCAAGGTGCACATTGGGTCATTCAGAATAACTTCACACACACACGCTTCTGTGCATTTCCAAGTCTAATTCTGTCACTAAATCCATACCGGTCACCCAGCGCCTAAATACTAGGCCTCAAATTTATATCCTGCTAAATCTCTCGTTAACGCTGTCCTGTTGTGGCTGGGAAAGTTATTTAGTGTCCGTCAAAGCACATTTTTTGTTCTGGGTTTAAATACAATTCCCAATTTAACAATTTCATAATTTAGTGGTTTCTGCTATATCAGAGCTATTTGAAATCTATCCCTAAAAGGGTATATAATATTCAAGGTGCACATTGGGTCATTCAGAATAACTTCACACACACACGCTTCTGTGCATTTCCAAGTCTAATTCTGTCACTAAATCCATACCGGTCACCCAGCGCCTAAATACTAGGCCTCAAATTTATATCCCGCTGAATTTGAATACAATACATTGGGCCAAATAATATATTTGTTGTTGTGGTGAACCATAACAATGAGAAAAACATCTAGTAAGGGACGCGGACGTGGACATGGTCGTGGACATGGTCGGACATGGTGGGTGACGTGAAGCCTCATTCTCTGCTATGACATGCAGACTGATTCTCTGCTGACATGAAGCCAGATCGTCTGTTACGGGACCTCTCTCCTCTGCCTGGGTGCTGGGCCTAAATTTATGACAATGGACTGTTGCAGTGGTGGCTGACGTGAAGCCTGATTCTCTGCTATGACATGCAGACTGATTCTCTGCTGACATGAAGCCAGATCCTCTGTTACGGGACCTCTCTCCTCTGCCTGGGTGCTGGGCCTAAATTTATGAAAATGGACTCTTACAGTGGTGGGTGACGTGAAGCCTGATTCTCTGCTATGACATGAAGACTGATTCTCTGCTGACATGAAGCCAGATTGTCTGTTACGGGACCTCTCTCCTCTGCCTGGGTGCCGGGGCCTAAATATCTGAGAATGGACTGTTCCAGTGGTGGGTGACGGGAAGCCAGATTCTCTGCTATGGAACCTCTCTCCAATTGATTTTGGTTAATTTTTATTTATTTAATTTTTATTTTAATTAATTTCCCTATCCACATTTGTTTGCAGGGGATTTACCTACATGTTGCTGCCTTTTGCAGCCCTCTAGCCCTTTCCTGGGCTGTTTTACAGCCGTTTTAGTGCCGAAAAGTTCGGGTCCCCATTGACTTCAATGGGGTTCGGGTTCGGGACGAAGTTCGGATCGGGTTCGGATCCCGAACCCGAACATTTCCGGGATGTTCGGCCGAACTTCTCGAACCCGAACATCCAGGTGTTCGCTCAACTCTAGTAATAATCTATTAGTTTTGTGCTTGTGACATCATATTTTTCTATACTGAAGAGGACATACTGCATTTTCATCTCGTTCATCCCTATATTTCAAATAGAAAATGGATATTTCTTATACAGTAGCTTTCTGCAAAAGCTTTGGTGATAGCAATTCAGAAGAATAGTGTACAGAATTGGTTACCATACTATAAAAACACATAAAAGACCAATAAAGAGCACAGAAATGAGCAGGAAATCAATTCAAGGCTTAAAATATAAGACATCTGGAAAAACGGTTTAAGAACTTGATATTGTTTTTAGAGTAGACAATGAAGCATATGTAATCTGATGTACAAATATGTAAATATTACAGGCGAACCAAGTGTTCAGAATAAATGTCTTGCGGTACAAGACAGCAGCAAGAAATGTGAATGTAATAACAAACACATTTTTCATATTGTAACACAATTTCCCGTTAAAGTTATTTTTGTAATATCTAGAACATATAAATACTACATAGGATATACAATGTGTTCACTTGATTGGTTTGATCAGTTTCTAACTACCAGAATAAACGTGTTTAAAGTGTCTATTTTGAAAACTAGTAAAATATTTTTCCTACAATGTGTAATATTCCCAGGGCTCTTGATCTCTTTAGATCCCACAAATGTTCCAAAGTTCCTTTTATGCTAACGGTCCTTAACACAACAGTAGATAACAAAATTGCTACAGGTTAGGGTTGGTTCTCACCAGCGCTAGGAATTCCATTATAGTGTTCCGTTATGACAATGTAATTTTAGGCCAGTATGCAAAACAGAAACCTTTAAGAAGCATTCTGTTTTGCTCTGTCCTAATACATGTCTATGGGCACAAATAACAGTTCCGTTGTGTCGACAGGACTTTTTTTTACGTCATGTATAACGAAACAAAATGGAACAGTTATTTGTGCCCATAGACATGTATTAGAATGGAGCAAAATGGAATGCCTCTTAAAGGTTTCCATTATGCATTCTGTCCTAAAATTCTGTTATATTTCGTTATAACTTTGTTATAACAGAACACTGTAACGTAATTCCTAGTGCTGGTGAGAACCCGTCTTACTGGTTAATACAAGTTACTGAAATGCTGTTCCCCTTCCATGATATCCCTTTCTACTTTGCAGCTATTCGTGGTAGTTTCACCCCACAGACTTGCTCCTCTGCCTGCCCCCGCATTTAGTCTTCATATAATACTGTTAATCCTCAGAGTTCTCTGCTTCCTTTTAGCTGCATGCTCCTACATTTGGACCAGAAAGCATTGGGAATTTTCCAAAAGGAAACTGTTCCCCATCTACCAGGATTATAAGTAGATGGTATTGTAACAACATCGTTTGTGCACAGGACCACAGAACTGGACTTCATCTATAGCAGTTGCTTTTTCCAGGTCCAAACAATGGCTGTTGGTACTCAGATACCGCTAAGACTTATGGTAAGGCTGAACTGCAAAACAACCAGACAGTTGCAAAAACAACATATATGGAAGCCTGTATCAACACTGGCAGAAAACAAGGCTCTGAAAAAACATACCAGTGGACAACATACATTGAATGCTGAGGAGACGATCCAGTAATGGAGTGGATGACATACGTATGGCATACAGCTAGATTATGAATGAATGAATAAATGAATGAGTGGATAAACACCAAGCAATACTGAACTGACCCTATCTGAATTGAAGTGAGAAAATCAGCCAGGGCAATACAACACCACAGCAACAAACAAATCCCCAAAACAGCAGGAGACCGTAGAACTACCGATCCAAGAGTACACGGGTAACAAATTAACCTAGAACATGATGCAATTGTGAAACTGCCAATAGTGAAATACAGAATAAAGTACAAAATTTCTGGAAAGGAATACACCTAGCAAATGTTATACCTGACAACAATAATGGAGTAAGGCCTGGATATAAAAATGCTCGACAATCAGCAACTCTACCCTGATCAACCAGGCAAAGTTTGGCAATTAACCAAACCAAAATACAGATGCATAGAAAACGCCCAACAAACTCAGAGACTAGGTGAACATAAAGCCACCTTTTGCTCATAACAGGTATGGCGTTGGTGGGAAGTGCAGGAAGTTTTTGAGGCACAGCTTAAGCCAATAGTAGCAGAGTTCTGAATGATGTCAGAGAAGGGCTGTCATTTGGCAAGTTCTGCTCTGTAGCCCACAAACACGCAGCACAATGCATTATTACCTGTGTCGTTAAGACATTACTATATAGAGTACCCTTTGTAGGTCAATTTTTGACAATTTGTCAGAAGTTTCGTTTATACTGGATATTTTACATTCCCACTACAATACATTGAAATGACATATGAGTAGCCAACCTAAAATGTTACACTTTTTCTTGTCATCTTTTTTTTGTTTGTTCTGGGTGCGATTTTATAGTCATATAAGGGCTCATATTAGCTAGTCACAGTGCACCTAGATTCTGTCATAAACTGTGCCAAAATGTGACTCCATTTGGTGCAATATGGCACATTTTTGTGCATAGAAGTGTGACTTATCAGAAAAGTGGCATGACTTTGTGGGGTGTAATATAAAATTGTGCCATAATTCCGACATATAATTGTGTTCCAAACTAAGCCAATCAATAGTTGGTATAGAGCTAGACACCACATTTATCATCCAACTTGAGCAGTCGTTGTAATCTGGTGCAGGTCTATAAAAAACTCTCTTAAAAAGGCAAGAAAATAAGACACCCAGAGCATTCTGTGATTTAGAACAAATGCCAAGGGAGCAAAAAAAAAAAAATCTGTGTTTGTAGGACATCTTATAGCCTAATATTGGCCAATATGTAATATCTGGCCACAATGTTTTTTGATCCAAAAACACATAAAGATGCAGCATTAAAAAAACTGTGTGAAACAACAGTGCCATCCACAAATGCCCCTCCCTATAACAGTGCCATCCACAGATCCCCCATAACAGTGCCATCCACAGATCCTCCATAACAGTGCCATCCACAGATCCCCCAATAACAGTGCCATCCACAGATCCCCCATAACAGTGCCATCCACAGATCCTCCATAACAGTGCCATCCACAGATCCCCCATAACAGAGCCATCCACAGATCCCCCATAACAATGCCATCCACAGATCCCCCACTTGACAGTGCGTCATCCACAGATCCCCCATATGACAGTGTGTCATCCACAGATCCCCAATATGACAGTGTGTCATCAACAGATCCCCCATAACAGTGTCATGCACAGACCACCATTAGTTCAAAACCCAAAAGCACACCCTTTGGTTAATTTTTTTTTTCTTATTTTCCTCCTCAAAAACCTAGGTGCGTTTTATATGCTGGTGCATCTTATAGAGCAAAAATACAGTATATTGAGGTCTATAGACAAGCAGAACGGATCCGCCTGGTTTTCGTTATCCAGGATGGAAAAGAAAGTCCTGTCAACAGAACTTTATTTTCCGTGTTATAACGGAAAGCAATAAAGGAATTCGTAACGCTGATGTGAGCCAGCCCTTAGTGCCTTGTAACTACCTAGTAACTTTGTCCACATTGATAAATGTCATTTCCTGAAGTAAGACAACCCATTTAACACCCGGTCACATGCTCACTACAGTATGTAGCCAAAGTGAAAAAGCCATCTGAAATGTGCAAACATATGCTTTAGTATCTTACACTGGCTAGTTTCTAATTGCAGGTTACTAATCTATGTGATCCCCTAGTGCACATACATTACTACTACTATCACTCTAAGGGCTCATGCACACGACTGTGCCATTTTTTGCGGTCTGCAAATTGCGGATCCGCAAAAAACGGATGCCACCCGTGTGCCTTCCGCAATTTGCAGAACAGAACAGAAGGCCCATTATAGAGATGCCTATTCTTGTCCCCAAAACGGACAAGAATAGGACATGTCTCATAATTTTCGCGGGGTCACGGAACAGAGCAACGGATGCGGACAGCACATAAAGTGCTGTCCGCATCTTTTGCGGACCCATTGAAATAATTGGTTCCGTATACGGATTCAAAATACGGTCCGCATACGGAACGCAAAAAACGCTTGTGTGCATGAACCCTTAGGGGTGCTAAAGACTATCTTCTATATGAAAAATTAATATTACCCATTTTTAGTACTGATTTTTTATTTTTATTGAAATTCGATTTGAACTTGATTCGAGTGAATCAGTCGGGTTATTGCATTTCATTCAACCCAGATTAACAGCCTCCAGACCGCTTAACGCACGGATGCGTCCTCGAGGCGGTCGATTCATTCCTCCTGGATGCATCTGTGCGTCATCTCGCGAGAGGCGAGATTTTCTGTGAACGCGCGCACACAGGTGTGCGCGTTCACAGGTAAGGAAGGTAAGCGAGTGGATCTCCAGCCTACCAGCGGTGATCGTTCGCTGGCAGGCTGGAGATGCGATTTTTTTTAACCCCTAACAGGTATATTAGACGCTGTTTTGATAACAGCATCTAATATACCTGCAACCTGGTCCTCTGGTGGTCCCTTTTGCTTGGATCCACCACCAGAGGACACAGGTAGCTCAGTAAAGTAGCACCAAACACCACTACACTACACCCCCCCCTGTCACTTATTAACCCCTTATGAACCCTTGATCACTTCATATAGACTCCCTGATCACCCCCCTGTCATTGATCACCCCCCTGTCATTGATCACCCCCCTGTAAGGCTCCATTCAGACGTCCGTATGATTTTTACGGATCCACGGATACATGGATCTGATCCGCAAAACACATACGGACGTCTGAATGGAGCCTTACAGGGGGGTGATCAATGACAGGCGTGTGATCACCCATATAGACTCCCTGATCACCCCCCTGTCATTGATCACCCCCCTGTCAGGCTCCATTCAGACGTCCGTATGATTTTTACGGATCCGAGGATACATGGATCGGATCCGCAAAACACATACGGACGTCTGAATGGGGCCTTACAGGGGGGTGATCAATGACAGGGGGGTGATCACCCATATAGACTCCCTAATCACCCCCCTGTCATTAATCACCCCCCTGTAAGGCTCCATTCAGACGTCCGTATGATTTTTACAGATCCACGGATACATGGATCGGATCCACAAAACACATACGGGCATCTGAATGGAGCCTTACAGGGGGGTGATCAATGACAGGGGGGTGATCACCCATATAGACTTCCTGATCACCTCCCTGTAAGGCTCCATTCAGACATTTTTTGGGCCCAAGTTAGCGGAAATTATTTTATTTTTTTCTTACAAAGTCTCATATTCCACTAACTTGTGTCAAAAAACAAAATCTCACATGAACTCACCATACCCCTCACGGAATCCAAATGCATAAAAATTTTTAGACATTTATATTCCAGACTTCTTCTCACGCTTTAGAGCCCCTAAAATGCCAGGGCAGTATAAATACCCCACATGTGACCCCATTTCGGAAAGAAGACACCCCAAGGTATTCCGTGAGTCCATGAAAGATTGAAATTTTTGTCCCAAGTTAGCGGAAAGGGAGACTTTGTGAGAAAGTACCCCACAAAATCAATTTCTGCTAACTTAAAAAAAAAATAATTCTATGAACTCGCCAGGCCCCTCATTGAATACCTTGGGGTGTCTTCTTTCCAAAATGGGGTCACATGTGGGGTATTTATACTGCCCTGGCCTTTTAGGGGGCCGAAAGAGTGAGAAGAAGTCTGGGATCCAAATGTCTAAAAATGCCCTCCTAAAAGGAATTTGGGCCGCTTTGCGCATCTAGGCTGCAAAAAAGTGTCACACATGTGGTATTGCCGTACTCAGGAGAAGTTGGGGAATGTGTTTTGGGGTGTCATTTTACATGTACCCATGCTGGGTGAGAGAAATATCTTGGCAAAAGACAACTTTTCCCATTTTTTTATACAAAGTTGGCATTTGACCAAGATATTTATCTCACCCAGCATGGGTATATGTAAAATGACACCCCAAAACACATTCCCCAACTTCTCCTGAGTACGGAGATACCACATGTGTGACACTTTTTTGCCGCCTAGGTAGGCAAAGGGGCACACATTCCAAAGAGCACCTTTAGGATTTCACAGGTCATTTTTTACACATTTTGATTTCAAACTACTTACCACACATTAGGGCCCTTAGAATGCCAGGGCAGAATAACTACCCCACAAGTGACCCCATTTTGGAAAGAATACACCCCAAGGTATTCCGTGAGGGGCATGGCGAGTTCCTAGAATTTTTTATTTTTTGCCACAAGTTAGCGGAAAATGATTTTTTTCTTACAAAGTCTCATATTCCACTAACTTGTGACAAAAAATAAAAAATTCTAGGAACTCGCCATGCCCCTCACGGAATACCTTGGGGTGTCTTCTTTCCAAAATGGGGTCACTTGTGGTGTAGTTATACTGCCCTGGCAATTTAGGGACCCTAATGTGTGCGAAGTAGTTTGAAATCAAAATCTGTAAAAAATGGCTGGTGAAATCCTAAAGGTGCTCTTTGGAATGTGGGCCCCTTTGCCCACCTAGGCTGCAAAAAAGTGTCACACATGTGCTATCGCCATACTCAGGAGAAGTTGGAGAATGTGTTTTGGGGTGTCATTTTACATATACCCATGCTGGGTGAGATAAATATCTTGGTCAAATGCCAACTTTGTATAAAAAAATGGGAAAAGTTGTCTTTTGCCAAGATATTTCTCTCACCCAGCATGGGTACATGTAAAATGACACCCCAAAACACATTCCCCAACTTCTCCTGAGTACGGCGATACCAGAGGTGTGACACTTTTTTGCAGCCTAGGTGGGCAAAGGGGCACACATTCCAAAGAGCACCTTTCGGATTTCACCGGTCATTTTTTACAGATTTTGATTTCAAACTACTTTGCACGCATTTGGGCACCTAAAATGCCAGGGCAGTATAACTACCCCACAAGTGACCCCATTTTGGAAAGAAGACACCCCAAGGTATTTTGTGATGGTCATAGTGAGTTCATGGAAGTTTTTATTTTTTGTCACAAGTTAGTGGAATATGAGACTTTGTAAGAAAAAAATAAATAAATAAATAAATCATCATTTTCCGCTAACTTGTGACAAAAAATAAAAAGTTCTATGAACTCACTATGCCCATCAGTGAATACTTTAGGGTGTCTACTTTCCGAAATGGGGTCATTTGTGGGGTGTTTGTACTGTCTGGGCATTGTAGAACCTCAGGAAACATGACAGGTGCTCAGAAAGTCAGAGCTGCTTCAAAAAGCGGAAATTCACATTTTTGTACCATAGTTTGTAAATGCTATAACTTTTACCCAAACCATTTTTTTACCCAAACATTTTTTTTTATCAAAGACGTAGAACAATAAATTTAGCGAAAAATTTATATATGCATGTCGTTTTTTTTGCAAAATTTTACAACTGAAAGTGAAAATTTTTATTTTTTTTCAAAAAAAATCGTTAAATTTCGATTAATAACAAAAAAGTTAAAATGTCAGCAGCAATGAAATACCACCAAATGAAATCTCTATGAGTGAGAAGAAAAGGAGGTAAAATTAATTTGGGTAGTAAGTTGCATGACCGAGCAATAAACAGTGAAAGTAGTGTAGTGCAGAAGTGTAAAAAGTGGCCTGGTCATTAAGGGTGTTTCAGCTAGGGGTGGGTTGAAGTGGTTAAAAGTGCTCCAGTTGCCCTGAAAAGTTGTGGATGACATCCTGGGGTCTCCTAGGACTGTATCCACCCCTTTCAAGCTCTTTAACACCAAGACAGCATTAGTAATTTTAAAGTGACAGTGACATACGTATATAGGTAATCATATGGTGCTGGTGGTGGCAAACTGCCTCTTTAAAAACAAACTGCACAGGTTTTTTTTTTTTTTGCAGCCAATGCCTGCCTGTGTGGTTATACACACAAACACTGTCTGGGCTTATGTTGTCCTCTTTCTTCATCTTTCCTGTCTTTTGATCTGAAAAATGACTGATTTGATTTTGATATATTAGCCCGAATGGCCAAAAATTTGAATTTGACCCACATTTTAAGAAAATGAAAATCAATTTTGTTTAATTTAGAATCAATTTACTCTAATTCTAAGTTCATATTATTAATAAAGAAGCCCATTGAAGGATACTACAATTTCAGTATTTGGGGTGCATTGTTTACTTCATATAGTTATTAAAAATATATGTATCTGAATGCCATAAAAGGGATATTTTGCTGACTGACAGTAGGCAACAGATAATTATTCTGTTTTGTTTAATGCATCTTGTCTGCAGATTCCAATTCATGAGCTTTAGTTTGTTGGACATAACCCATGATGTTAATGGATTGGCGTTCCCCCAAGGGATGTGGGAGAAGAATATTAAAGATTGGTAACTGCTTTTTTTTCAGGGGAAGTTGTTAAAATGTCACATTAATCTTAAAGGTTTAACATGAGATTTCACATAAAAAGCTTTTTACGTGATAAGAAAACATCTTCCATGCTTTTGATTACCACACAAAAAACTGATACTATGGATGAAGTCAGATAAGCAGTATATTTTTTAATAATTCCTATTAACATATCGCTCACACATCGGGCTTGTTGTTTAGCTACCCATAAATGGTAGTGGACTGGTATCTGTTTAATCCATTAGTTAAGGCTTTTGTCATTCGGCGATCATGATAATCTCTATAAAAGACTGTTTACATTACCTTTCCTAATACCTTGGCATTTCCTAAAATAAAAACATATCTATAGAGTGTCACCATAGCAGAGATATTATATCATGTATTAGAAAAATGACTCTGACAATGATGAGGAGCTGCAGATAAAAGCCTCAGTTTCAGAACAATTTGCATCTGTGCGTTTGTTTGTGTGCTTTCAGAGAAGATTGTAAATGTTCTAAAATAATATTTTATTAATTCTCCATGATTATATAAGTCTTAGTAAATTAAGATATATAAAACAATATAATCTGGATAGTAATATAATATGCATTAAAAAAGTATCTAACAATATGGATATTATTACTAAAACTGATTTTTTTGTTGTATGGCCAAAAATGTTTTGTTGTTGGGCTGCCTACTATTATTATTGTAAATATTACAATATCAGTTTAATAATTATTAATGAAAACAAATTATCAATCATTAATTATACATAATTATACATTATTATTTAATATATTTTAGAATATATATTTTTTTATATTTTTACTTTTGAGAGCAAGCAGTGGTGAATGACAATGCAACATGTCCAACATTGGTTGGAAGAGGATGACCAAGTCTACCAAGTACTACACTGGCTCCCTAATTTCCCAGACATGAACCAAATTGTGCATCTGTGGCACCACCTCGATTGTTGCATTGGCTCTATGGATCTTCTCCCATGCATCCTCCAGTAGCTGTGGGATGCACTGCAGTCAGCATGCCTCCAGATACCGGTGATAACCTACTAGGATCTTACTGAGTCACTCCCAGCCCGTCTAGCTGCTGTGTGTACTCTGCATATTAATTGGTGGTTATGTAATGTCCCAGAGTGCCATCACCACTTCTTTTTGGCACCTTGCTACTGTCTCCTATGTGCTAATGTATATTATCTAATGTATTACATGTCATCTCATAATAATGTGCATATTTATTCCTGAAACTGGTTATGTTCATGCAATTACCTTGTCTACCAGCAGATGGCGGCAACATTGGCAAGGTCAGTTTCCCTGGAGAGGAACCTTCTGGTTCCTTCCAGCCCTTCCAGCCCTCTAGAGAGGGAGGAGTTTAGGTAGTGAGTAGGTCAGTGTACCCTACGCCCTCGTGGGGAGAGGTTATGTGAGGAGTCTTGTCTGACTTAACCCCTGCTAGGAGGGAAAGTAGCAAGCCTGGTCCTGTCTGGACACTGGAGGTTGTGCACATCCAAGCTGAATCTAGAGCTTGAGTTACTCCAAATCTAGGACAAGAAGTTCCTAGAATTAAAGTAAGAGACAGACTACAGCTAAACTAAGTTCCAGCAGAGGAGGAAAGTTCCTATTTACTCCAGCTAGCATAGCAGGGCTAAGATTGTTGCAGAGAAGTATTTGCCTGCCAAAGTTAAGCCAATACCTGCTGATGACCAAGATACCGTTTGGAAGCTGTTTGGATAACCAATTTATGTAAAGTAAAAGCAACTGTTCAACGTTACTACAAAGCCTGGACTCCATTGATTCTACTCATCTACCATCCAAGTTCAACTACCCCTTTTGCACTGCCTCAGACCACACCACATATGGGATCCAAGGATATCCAGGTAGGATGACACGTGTAAACAACATCTACAGAGATTGTAGGCCACCCTGCACCACTCTGACACTCCTACCCTGGGTACCAACATTACCATCTAAAAAAGGAAGCCTTGTGCTTCCGCAGATTAACTGCAGCTGGTGTCACGTTTACTTGCTCTATAAGAGGGACATAATTCGTAGAAACTTCCTAAGGGGCAAGGGATACCCCAGACGCTGTCCACTGCCTGCTGCAAAGCAAGTGGTGTCACGACAGGCCAGGGACTCTATCACTTTAAGGGACCCCTGGTAGGAACCCGGTCCGTGGGCATCACAGTTATAATAATGCAACCGGACTGTTTTTTGCAGAACAAATTGCACTTTCTAATGGCACTATTTAATATTGCATAGAATGTAGTGGGAAGCTGGAAAAAAATTCCAAATGGGGTGGAATTAGAAAAAAAGATGCAATTTCGACACAGTTTTATGTTTTTTTTCTTTACAGTGTTCACTATGCAGTAAAACCGACCTGTGCTTTACATTATCCAGGTCAGTACAATTACAGCATAAACACTTGAGTTGAGCGGACACCTGAATGTTTGGGTTCGAAGAGTTCGGCCAAACTTCACAAAAAAGTTCGAGTTCGGGACCCGAACTTGACCCCGAACCCGAACCCCATTGAAGTCAAAGGGGACCCGAACTTTTGAGCACTAAAATGGCTCTAAAAATGTCATGGAAAGGGCTATAGGGCTGCAAATGCCAGCAAAATGTGGTTAAGAGCATGTCAAGTGCTCTGCAAACAAATGTGGATTGGGAAATTACTTCAAATATCATAAAAATAAAAAAAAAAATAATCTTGATCTAGGAGGACGAGGTCCATATGGAGTAGAAGGTTGAGGAGGCAGTGGATGTGGTGGTATAGGTGGAAGTGGCAGTGGAGGAGGTAGCCTACAATGGTGTTTGGTTTTAAAAATTTTCTTTATTTTTTTATTAGGGTACAACCCAAAACATTGGGAAATATAAGCCTGTGAAAAACCCCTCCAGCCATGCTAATCAAACATTCAGACAATACACTAGCTGCAGGGCAGGCCAGCACCTCCAAGGTGTAAAGGGTAAGCTCAGGCCATATGCCCAATTTGGAGGCCCAGAAGTTGAAGGGGGTAGGCCCATCAGTCAGTACGTGTAGGCGTGTGCACACATACTGCTCCACCATGTCGCACGTCCCCGTGATTTCCACAATCCAATTGGATATCTGCTCTATCAACTTTTGATGTTCTTTTCTGCGCTTACCATGGTGATCACGGTTTTCGGCGAATCAGGGTTCCACGACGGAGAGGGAACATGAGAAAGGGATAACACATCCAAGGGAGGTGAATGTATGAAGTTAAATATGATTGAGCGGAAAAGTGGGAGAAATTATTGAAATTCAAATGTGGGACAAGTTGTTAAAGTTTAAGCATTGAATGAAAGGAGGGGGGTGCACGTCAATTACATTTTTTTACATTTAAATCCCTGTCACCTATGCAGAGCAGGGGTTTGTACACGGCAAAATTGGTAAAATGTCATCTGACAATGTAACAGATGATTTTTGGAAATTTATGTCCCTGTCACCTATGCAGAGCAGGGGTTTATTCACGGCAAAAATGGTAAATATCAACCAAGAATGTAACAGACAAATTTGTGAAATTTGTTTACCTGTCAACTAGGTAGAGCAGGGGTATATCACACCCAAAAATTGGTAAATTTCACCCGAATATGTAACAGACAAATTAATGATTTTTTTTTACCTGTCTACTAGGTACAGCAGGGGTATATCAAAGCCAAAAATTGGTGAATTTCACCCGAAAATTTAACAGACAAATTAGTGAAATTTTTTTGCCTGTCAACTAGGTAGAGCAGGGGTATATCACACCCAAAAATTGGTAAATTTCACCCGAACGTGTTACAGACAAATTAATATATTTTTTTTACCTGTCTACTAGGTACAGCAGGGGTATATCACACCCAAAAATTGGTGAATTTCACCCAAAAATATAACAGACAAATTATTGAAATGTTTTTACCTGTCTACTAGGTACAGCAAGGGTGTATCACACCAAAAATTTGTGAATTTCACCCGAAAATGTAACAGACAAATTAGTAAAATGTTTTTACCTGTCGACTAGGTACAGCAGGGGTATAGCACACCCAAAAATTGGTGAATTTCACCTGAATATGTAACAGACAAATCAGTGAAATGTTATCTGTCTTCTAGGTAGAGCAGGGGTAAATCACACACAAAATTTGGTGAATTTCACCCGAAAATGTAACAGACAAATTATTGAAATGTTTTTACCTGTCTACTAGGTACAGCAAGGGTGTAGCACACCAAAAAATTTGTGAATTTCACCCAAAAATGTAACAGACAAATTAGTAAAATGTTTTTACCTGTCTACTAGGTACAGCAAGGGTATAGCACACCCAAAAATTGGTGAATTTCACCTGAATATGCAACAGACAAATTAGTGAAATGTTACCTGTCTACTAGGTAGAGCAGGGGTATATCACAGCCAAAAATTGGTTAACTTCACCCAAATATGTAACAGACAAATTAATGATTTTTTTTTACCTGTGTACTAGGTACAACAGTGATATATCACACCAATAAATTTGTTAATTTCACCCGAAAATGCAATAGACAAACCATTGAAATGTTACCTGACTACTAGGTAGAGCAGGGGTATATCACACCCAAAAATTGGTGAATTTCACCTTAAAATGTAACAAAGAAATTAGTAAAATGTTTTTACCTGTCTACTAGGTACAGCAGGGGTATATCACACTCAAAAATTGGTGAATTTCACCCGAAAATGCAACAGACAAATCATTGAAATGTTACCTGTCTACTAGGTAGAGCAGGGGTATATCACACTCAGAAATTGGTGAATTTTCCCTGAAAATGTAGCAGACAAATTAGTGAAATGTTTTTACCTGTCTACTAGGTATAACAGGGGTATGTCACACCCAAAAATCTGTGAATTTCACCAGAAAATGTAAAGACAAATTTGTGAAATGACATAAAATAAAATAAAATAAAATAAGTATAAATAAAAAAGAAATCTTGATTTATGAGGTGGGGGTCCATATGGAGTAGGAGTTTGAGGAGGCAGTGGACGTAATGGTGTAGGTGCAAGCGGCGGTGGAGGAGGAAGAAGTAGCCGACAATGAGCAATTGCTCTGCAGTATAACAATAGCTGGGTAAGGCCAGTATACATGTCCAGGGCCGTTTCTAGGGGCGGGCGCTGTCAGAAGGGGGGCGCCGGCAGGGGCGCCCTCCTGTCGTTTCTCAACCGTGCCCCTGGCTCCCTCCCTCTGAGATCTCGCCTGCCCTGCGCCAGAGTGCCGAGTCCTCTTCAGACAGTGCCAGTACGTACGTGCGGGCGGCACTTACTGACGTCACGCGCCTGCTCCTCCCACTAGGCGGCGCAGGCGCGTGACGTACAGTGAGTGAGTGAGCGCCGCACTGCCTGCCTTACCGTCCTCCCTGAGCCCCTGAGCAGTACTGCTACCGTCCTCCCTGAGCCCCTGAGCAGTACTGATGCTGAAAAGAAGCCTGCTGTGAGGCGAGTGATGGTCTGGGGGGGGGGGGGGGATTAATTACAATGGGGGGCTGGGGCCACTGTGGGAGACATACAAATGGGGGCCACTGTCACTGAGGGGGAGATTAAGTTTAATAAGGATCACTATGGACATTATTTAGAATGGAGGCTGCTGTGGGTGTCATTACTCATTATAACTATAATGTCTGATAGGCCTAGTCCTGAGCTGAGTTATATTACTCTGCCCATGCCCTGTATAATAATGTACCCATCTCTGATACCCCTTAGTTATATTACCCCGCTGGGGTAATATAACTAAGGGGTATCAGGGTACATTATTATACAGGGCAGGGTAATATAACTCAGGACTAGGCCTATCAGACATTATACAGTTATAATGACACCCACAGCAGCCTCCATTCTAAATAATGTCCAGGCTCTGCGGGCGGCGGCGCTCACTCACTGTACGTCATGCGCCGCGTGACATACAGTGAGTGAAGTGAGCACCGCCGCCCACACGGCCTGCCTGTTACCGCCCGCCCGGAGCAGTGCTGATAAAGAAGCCTAGTGAAATGACATAAAATAAAAATATGTAAAAAAAAAAAAAGATTTATGAGGTGGAGTTTCATATGGAGTAGGAGTTTGAGGAGGCAGTGGACGTAACGGTGTGGGTGGAAGCGGCGGTGGAGGAGGAGGAGGTAGAAAATACTGGTTTAAAATTTTTTTTTTAGGGTACACTTCAAAAGAGTGTAAAATATCCAAAATACAAGAATTAGCAATTGCGCTGCAGAATAAAAATGGCTGGTTAAAGCTGGTATACATGTCTATTCTGCACAAGGTACAGACAAGTCCTGTGGGATCCATGCCTGGTTCATTTTAATGAACGTGAGCTTGTCCACATTGGCTGTGGACAGGCAGCTGCGCTTGTCTGTAATAACGCCCCCTGCCATGCTAAACACACAGGGCCGTTTGAAGGAATTTGGGGGCCCCAAGCAAAATAGACATGGAGGCCCCCCCCTCTACGCCCTCCCCACCTTACGCACACAAAGCCTACAGGAACCACAGTATAGCCATACAGTTTAAGTTCACCCACACTTTATATAAATAAAAAAGGAGGTTTACAGTGCAAATACTGCTGTTGCATTTAATGTGCATGAAATTTGAACATTTTCAACAAATGAACATTTGCAAAAAACACCACTGTACCATACAATCCAATATATATATAAAAAAGTGCACAATAACTAAATCCAACATACTTAAAACACACACATTAACATTTTTCACTTCTTACAAACCTGTGTCCTTCTCTACCTCCTCTACCAAGCTCTCCTCCTCTACCTCCTGGCTGTCACTCAGTCCGGCCGGGAACCGCGTGGTACAGGTCAGGAGATTCAGTTTCCTGTTCTCGGCCGTGGCCGGACTAAAAGGAAGTGAGCACTCACTCAGTGTACACTTCCTGTCAGTCCGGCCTGAAACAGGAAACTAAATCCCCTGTTCCTGTACCGCACGGTACCCAGCCGGACTGAGTGACAGCCAGGAGGTAGAGGAGGAGAGCTCGGCCACGCTACAGAGCAGCAGTCAGCACAGCTAGGGCCGGTGCAAGGATTTTTGCCGCCCTAGGCAAGATAAAAATTGCCGCCCCCCCGCCTTATCAGATGATCTGCCCATATCATGATCCACCCCTTTCTCAGCTTTTAAATTAAAAGAACTGCTATGTTTCCCTTAGGGTTAATCCAGCTTCTTGTAGCTGTCTCTTTTTACGGAACGGAATTGCGGACCCATACATTTCTATGGGGCCGCACAACATGCGGCTCCGATCCGGAATTGCAGACCCGGATCCGTAATTCCGATCCTGAAAAAAATAGAACATGTCCTATTCTTGTCTGCAATAGCGGACAAGAATAGGCATATTCTTAGTGCCGGCAATGTGCGGTCCGCAAAATGCGGAACGCACATTGCCGCTGTCGGTGTTTTGTGGATCCGCGAAAACACACACGGATGTGTGAATGGACCCTAAAAATTTGTTTCCAATGTAGTATTAATAACTAAACAATTACATAATAAACACATTGCATTGTCTACTTACCACCAGGACAATAAGATGATCTGGTCTCTGGCTCTTGGTCTGGCTCTGGGACTCCCTTGTCACTCTCTTCTCCCCCCTCCCTCCCTTGTCACTCTCATTATTCCCCCCTCCCTTGTCACTCTCATTATTCCCCCCCTCCCTTGTCACTCTCATTATTCCCCCCTCCCTTGTCACTCTCATTATTCCCCCCCTCCCTTGTCACTCTCATTATTCCCCCCTCCATTGTCACTCTCATTATCCCCCCTGCCTTGTCACTCTCATTATTCCACCCCCCCCTCCCTTGTCACTCTCATTATCACCCCCCCTACCTTGTCACTCTCATTATCCCCCCCTTCCCTTGTCACTCTCATTATTCCACCCCCCCTTTGTCACTCTCATTATTCCACCCCCCCTTTGTCACTCTCATTATTCCACCCCCCCCCCCGTCACTCTCATTCTACCCCCACCTCTAGTGTAGCGTGGCCGAGCTCTGTTCGGTCCGCGGTACAGGAGCATTTGTTTCCTGTACCCAGCCGGACTGACAGGAAGTGCACACTAAGTGAGTACTTCCTGTCAGTCCGGCCGGGTACAGGAAACAAAAGCTCCTGTACCGCGGACCGAACAGAGCTCGGCCACGCTACATTAACAACAGCATAGAGCGAACACAGCTCGGGAGGTAACCAGGAGTGCTGCAGCCGCCTGAGGCTCTCTATAGAGTGCTCAGGCGGCTGCAGCCTTAAAGGAAGCAAAACAAGCACCGGCTCTGCTTGGGGCCCTTGGGGCCCCTGCCTGTCTGTTAGCGACGGGCCTGTAAACACACATTGAGACAATACACTGGCTGCAGGGCAGGCCAGCACCTCCAAGGCGTAAAGGGCAAGCTCATGCCATTTGCGCAATTTGTAGACCCAGAAGTTGAAGGGGGCAGACCCGTCATTCAGTATGTGTAGGCGTGTGCACACATACTGCTCCACTATGTTGCTGAAATGCTGCCTCCTGCTAAGACGTTCCATATCAGCTGGTAGTGCTGGTTGTTGTGGCGTGCTGATAAAGATTTTCCACATTTCGGCCATGCTAACCCTGCCTTCTGAGGTGCTGGTGGTGCCCAAGCTGCGTTGGCAACCTCTTCCTCCTCCTCTGCCTTCGCAGTTAGAATTTGGGCAACTCGGCGGTCGTTCCAGGTACACTGCAGCATGTAATTGCTTATGTGTGCCAGGCTGCCTAGAGGCAATGAAAAGCTGTCCTCTGTTGGAGGTGTATTGTGTCCTCTGTATCCCCCCAGCCACGCACCAGTGATGGCCATGGGCTGGTTTGGGTGCCACCCTGCTTTGAACACGGTTTCTCCTCCTCCAGCTCCTTATCCTTCACCTCATCATCCTCCAGAACTGTGCCCTGGGTGGACAATTGTGTACCTGGCGTTTGTGGGTGCAGGAACCCACCCTCGGAGCCACTTGTGAATGACTGGCGGGAAACCCTATGAAATGATCCCTCTTCCTCCTCCTCCTCCTGTGCCCCATCCTCTTACATCATCGCCAGTAAAGTTTTTTCAAGGAGGCATAGAAGTGGGATAGTAACTCTGAGAATGGCATTATCAGCACTGGCCATGGTGGTGGCCCATTCATTGTTGGTGAAGTGGTGCTATTCCACAGATCGACTCACCTGTGCGTGCTGCAGCTGAAACTCCACTATCGCCTGCTGCTGCTCGCACAGTCTGGCCAGCATGTGCAAGGTGGAGTTCCACCTTGTGGGCTCATCGCATATGAGGTGGTATATCAGGCGGTGAGCTGGAGGGCCGAAGTTACGCTGCAGCGCTGACAGGCGAACAGCAGCAGGGTGGGAAAGTCGAAAGCGTGCACAGACGGCCCGCACTTTATGCAGCAGCTCTGACATATTGCGGTAATTTTTAAGGAACCTCTGCACCACCTAATTCAGCACATGTGCCAGGCAAGGGATGTGCGTCAAACCAGCTAGTCCCAGAACTGCTACGAGATTTCACCCATTATCGCACACCACCAGGCCGGCTTGAGGCTCACTGGCACCAACCACTCATCGGTCTGTTGTTCAAGGCCCGTCCATAGCTCCTGCGCGGTGTGGGGTTTGTCCCACAAACAGATACATTTTAAAACGACCTGCTGTTGTTTACCCCTAGCTGTGCTGAAGTTGGTGGTGAAGGTGTTACGCTGACTGGATGAGGAGCCTGTAGAGGATGAGGAAGCGGAGTAGGAGGAGGAAGCAACAGGAGGCAAACTGAAGCGCCCTGCAATGCGCCAAACTGCATCCACCTCAGGCCCAGCCGCCACTGCATTTACACAGTGTGCTATTATGGAGATTAGTGATGAGCGGTAAGGGCAATATTCGAGTTCGCGATATTTTGCAAATATTTGGGCGAATATTCGCCATATATTTGAAAATTAGCAAATTTGTGATCTCCAGGCATTATTTTCTTGATTGCGAAAATTTGCATAAAATTTGCATACAAAGTTTCGCATAAAAATTTGCCTGAACTGATATTTTCCCAAAAAATCGAATATTCTCAATTACGAATATATTTTGCCATATTCTAAATATTCGCAAATTCTCGAAGTGCAGATATTCGCAATTAAAATTCGCAATTCGAATATTCGTGATCAACACTAATGGAGATATAACATCCCTAACCGTACTTACTAGTCCACGTATCGGTAGTTATGTGGACCTTGCCACAGATGACATGTTGCAGTGCACACCTGATTTTGTCCCCCACTTACAGTAGTTGTGCAGGGAAGGGATGCCACGCCTTGAAAAGTAGTGGCGGCTGGGCACGATGGACTGTGGAACAGCTACCGCCATAAGGCTTTTAAAACTCTCAGTCTCCACCAGACGGAATGACAGCATTTTAAAGGACAGTAATTTTGGAATGCTGGCATTTAGGGCCAGGGATCGTGGGTGGGTAGAGGGGTACTTCCTCTTCCGCTCCAGTGTTTGGAAGATGGAGAGCTGAACGCTTCCTTGGGACATTGTGGAGATTCTTGGTGACCCAGGTGGTGGTGTTGCTGGCAGATACTCTGTTTGCGTGGTGGCAGGTGACACTGTCACTCCAGAGGTGGATGAAGAGGCCGAGACTGCAGCAGAAGAGGAAGCAGGAGGAGCCAGAGACCTTTCTTGGTTTTTGAGGTGTCTACTCCACTGCAGCTCGTGCTTTTCACTTAGAAGCCTGGTCATGCAGGTTGTATTTAGGTTTAGAACGTTTATGCCTTGCTTCAGGCTCTGATTGCACAGCATGCAAACCACTCGTGTCTTGTCATCAGCACATTGTCTGAAGAAACTGCCATGCTAGGGAACTCTGTGGTGTGCTCGGTCCCTTGCTGCGCTGGTCAAGTAGCAGGCGTACTGTCTAGGGGACAGCCGCTCCACTTTTGCACCCTGCTCCCTCTTCTGCTGTGCTGGTGGCTCGGTGTGACCACCGCCTTTTCCTCTGAACTACACAGGTCACTCGCATGACCTTAATTCCATGTGGGGGTCGAGGACCTCATCGTCCTCCACATCATCTTCCACCCAGTCTTTATCCCTGCCCTCCTTGTCGGTCTGCACACTTTCGAAAGCCACAGCAGTTGGCACCTGTCTTTCGTCATCATCCGAGACGTGCTGCGGTGGTCATCCCATGTACTTATTTTGAAAGATAAGTGGTTGGGCATCGGTGCACTCAATCTCTTCCATGTCTGGGGCAGGGCTAGGTGGATGGCCCTGGGAAACCCTGCTAGCAGAGTCATCAAAAAGCAGAAGAGACTGCTGCATGACTTGGGGTTCAGACTGCTTGGCTGATTTGCAAGGGGGTGAGGTGAAAGACTGATAGACATCGGCTGCAGGTGCCAACTCTTTGGTCGGGCCTAATGCGGCTCTACGAATGGTGAGGCCAGAACAAGTACAGGTGATAGTAGATTGGGTTGCTGACAGTGCCTCCAGCTCCTTCACATCGCCTCCCACCCAGTCTCTTTCAGCAGGAGACTGGGTGGGAGGCGATGTGAAGGAGCTGGAGGCACTGTCAGCAACCCAATCTACTATCACCTTTACTTGTTCTGGCCTCACCATTCGTAGAGCCGCATTAGGCCTGACCAAATAACGCTGAAGTTTCTGTCGCCTACTCGCACCTGAGGAAGGTGTTTCACTTGTGCGTGTAGCTGGCACAGATCGACCACGTCCTCTTCCTGCAACAGGAGCTCCACCAGCAGCACCATGACCGGGGCCACATCCCTTATTTGATGCTCTCCTCATAATTCTCAAATTTAGGATCTTGCCCAAAATGGGTGTTTTTTTTTAAATAACAGGATATAACAGCAGTATCTAACGCGTGTATATCACACTGACAGATGCAGCAAAGGTCGCAAATTTTGTTTTTTGGCCAAAATTGGTGTTTTTTTTATAACAGAATAGAACACCAGTATCTAATGCGTGTATTTTACACTGACAGATGCAGCAAAGGCCACAGATTTATTATTTTGCCCAAAATGGGTGTTTTTTAATAACAGAATAGAACACCAGTATCTAACGCGTGTATCTCACACTGACAAATGAATCATAGGCACCTGATGTAGGGGATTGCCAAAAATGGGTGTTTTTTAAACACAGAATATTATTGCAGTATTTCAAGCTTGTATCTCACACTAACAAATGCAGCATAGGCTGCAAAATTAAGTATTTTGCCCAAAATGTGTGTTTTTTTAATAACAGAATAGAACACCAGTATCTAACGCGTGTATCTCACACTGACTAATGCAGCAAAGGCTGCAAATTTATTTTTTTGCCCAAAATGGGTATTTTTTTTAATAACAGAATAGAACACCAGTATCTAATGTGTGTATCTCACACTGACAGATGCAGCAAAGGCTGCAAATTTTGTTTTTTGTCCAAAATTGGTGTTTTTATAAACCCAGATTATTATTGCATTATTTTTAGCTTGTATGTCACACTAACAAATGCAGCATAGGCTGCAAAATTAAGTATTTTGCCCATAATGGGTATTTTTTTAATAACAGAATAGAACACCAGCATCTAATGCGTGTATCTCACACTAACAGATGCAGCAAAGTCCTCAAAATTAGTTTTTTGCTCAAAATAGGTGTTTTTTAATAACAGAATACAGTATCTAATGCGTGTATCTCACACTGACAGATGACGCATAGGCCCCTGATGTAGGGTATTGCCAAAAATGGGTGTTTTATTAAACCCTGAATAATATTGTAGTATTTCAAGCTTGTATGTCACACTAACAAATGCAGCATAGGCCCTAGATGTAGCGGATTGTCAAAAATGAGTGTTTTTTTAAACCCAGATTATTATTGCAGTATTTCAAGCTTGCATTTCACACAAAAAAATGCAGCATAGGCCCCAGATGTAGGGTCTTGCAAAAAATTGGTGATTTTTGAAACCCAGAAAATTATTGAAGTATTGCAAGCTTCTATTTCACACTGAAACATGCTGCAAAGGCACAAGATGTAGGATATTGCCAAAAATGGGTGTATTTTTAGACCAAGATTATTTTTGCAGTTTTTCAAGTTTGGATTTGAATGTGACAAAAGCACATATGCTGTGCTGGTGCACTGAGCTTGCATAAAATGTCTGCCGCCGTCCACCTAACTAACAGACAGATAAAAGTTATTTTTCTGTGTCACGGGGCTCAGGGCAGTGTAAACAGATTGTGCACTGCACCCACAAAACTAATTCTATGTAGATTGCTGAGTTAGCAAGCACTTCTGATTAAAGATTCTTTCCTATTTTCTCCCTCACAGCAGCAGCATCCTCTCCCTACACTAAGCACAGCAGAGTGACGTGCATCGCTACGTGACTCCAGCTTATATAGAGGCTGGGTCACATGCTGCACTGGCCAATCACAGCCATGCCATTAGTAGGCATGGCAGTGATGGCTTCTAAGGGCACAGAGTTAAATGCTCTGCAGCCTTTCAAAAAGCGACATAAAATAGCTGAACACCGAACCCGAACCTGAACTTTTACTGAAAAGTTTGGGTTCTGGTCCGGGGTACAAAAATCCTAAAGTTCGGTATGAACCCGAACTTTACAGTTCGGGTTCGCTCAACCCTAATAACCACATATGTATAGTTTTTTTTTGCATTTTTTTGCATATTCTACCCCCATATCTTTTTTTTTATACTTAAGTCTATGGAGATGTGAGATGTGTGAAGGCTCGCGATCTGTAGTTTTTGTTAATATCATTTTGGGGTGTGTAATACATTGTTTCTAACAGTTGCTGGCAGCCTGCCTCCCATATTGAAAGGATCATACTTACCTGCTCCCCTGTCCTCCACCCTGGCTCCCAGTTCTCCATCTTCCGATCTGGGGTTTGTTTTCTTCTTCCCTGACATGGATATGATTACCTGATCTTCTTCTGCCACCCACTGACTGAAGCCAGTGGAGGACTGGAGTAATGGGGATCAGGTAAGTATGATCCTTTCAGTATGGGAGGCAGGCTGCAGGAAATACAGTGATATATTCCCGGACAACCTCATTACTAAGGCAAAATGTTTTAATTTTTTTTCCTTTTGTGTATTTCAGCAGCCATAAAAAAAAATTTTTTCATTGATGTGGCTGTTTGAGGCTTTGTTTTATGTGGGAGAAATGTTCTTACTTTTTGTTGTTGTTCAGGGGCATTTATAAATTACTGTGTTATTTATATAATTTTTTTGCCATAAAAATATAGAAACAATGCTTCATGTTTCACACAAAATAGCTTGATAATTACATTTTTCAGGTTAGTACAGTCATGTGGATACCTAATAATAAATGCATTTTTTTAAATTTTGATTTAATGTGTATAAAACAAAATATGTTCTACACTAACTAATGGCCATATTATAATTTTTTTTGTGGGTGCGATTTTTAATATTTTTTTTATTTTTTTATTATGTTATTACAATATTTGATTACATTACAGTATGGACCATGACATGATCAAAGGGTTAACATCTGGGATTGGCGCTGCCTCTGACCCAGGCTGTGAAGCAGAGCCTGTGCTTAGACCCCAGGCTGTTACTAACAGCTGGTTCTTAGCACTGGAGCGCTTCAGTAGCGTTAAACTTCCCACAACTGCAGTGATTAGAAAAGATGTTGCTGCAGACTGAGGACCTGCACCCTCTGCCATCAAAAGACAGTGAGCATTCATTAAATGGGCTGTTTATCTTCAGCAAATGGCATTTATCATGTAGTCAAAGTTACTACAAGGCACTCACTAAGTGGCCATGCTTGCAGACTGTAAGGTGAAAGCTTGGCCACCGTTGCTGGATCACAGGGTGGTCGTAACTCCTGGAAACAAGTAGTGTATAAGGTGATGGAAAAATGAATCCAGCCAGCAAATGAAGTAATATGGACAATCACAGTACATCAGTAAATGCCTTGTATTAACTTTCTCTACATGACAAATGCCACTTGCTGAAGTGACACAACCTCTTTTTAGGAGTTAAAAGGCTAATTCAAAAGACATTGAAAGCTTCTTTATCAGCAATCTTTAGACCATCATGGCTCATGGATGTAGCCTGTATAGCAGCACACAGTTCCTACATAGGCATGCTGTGTACCACCATATTATGCCAATATCTGAATAATGACATAATGACATCTGATGGAATATAGGATGATTTTTTTCCCAATGACATTCAACAGAAAAAGCCTCTGTTAGTATGGCTCTCTATAAATTTGGAGATATATGTAGGTGCTCATTAAAGCACACAGCAGCTCTCACCTTTCCCTCCACCAACCGAGCACGGATGACGCACCTGAATGCGTTGCAATAAATCAGGAAAAATGGAAATATCCAGCTCAAAGATGATGAAAAATTTGTAGCTTTATTGCGGTATAAAATCGTCGACATACAGGACAAGTTTGATAACGCATTTCAGACCGTAAACAAATAGCGGTCCTTCCTCATGATACATCCATGTCACGAGGAAGGACAGCAATTTGTTTATGTATGTCGACGATTTTATACCGCAATAAAGCTACAAATTTTTCATCATCTTCGAGTTGAATATTTTTATATTTCCTGATATGTAGGTACCGTATAGCTATTCATGGCACATTGATATAACTACCGTAAGCTATCTGTGAATGTAGGCAGTCCATCTAAACAATGAACCACATTTTGAAAATGTACAGCAGTGATGTTATCCAAGTCCCGGAGCCTATAATTGAAACAGTGAAATCACTGATGCCTGGCTGGTTCATGTGTTTTGCTGCAGCTGATTACTGTGCAAGGGATTCATTTGCAGAACAGGTTTTTATAATGTATTTTTTGTTTAAATTCTATTCAATGTGTTTTGTAGGTTAGAAAAAATGATTACAGTTATGTTCAAGCAGCTTGAGATTATTGGCTTCCCCATGTCTTTTTTAATTATATTCATTATAAATGACTGTACGGGATCACGTTTGTAAACTATGGTGATATCTTTACTGACTTGCATATTTTTCTCTTTTCTGTTGCAGGTTGATGACATTCATTTTCTCTGAATCATATCAGACCGTCATACTGCCACCAAAGCTAAGTTCTTCATGTGGAGGAAAGAATCTGTACGAGTCTACAGTTTGATAAATCTCACAAATCCACTATTTTATGCAGTAAATGATAAAACGATTTATTTGCCGCTATTCCTTTAGGCTAGTCTTTTTGGATTTTTTTTAATTAAAGGGTTACATTGCCCTTATCTTTAACGCATAAGATCCACTTTGTTCAAATCTATTGCTAATCATTTAGAAATACCTTCTACTGATATTTCTGGTCAAACTTTGCATCTCATTTTACTTTTTGGCCTACTTTTTTATTAAATAGGTTTTCCGGGATTACTGTGGTTTTTAGCAGATATGCTCATGTAGTTTCTTACCTCACATACATCTTCTCAATGCTTTATTTTCAATTTGGGCTCTCTGGACCTAGTATTTTCACCATGTAACTCTGGTTGAGCGAACCCGAACTGTAAGGCCTCATGCACACGACCGTTGTGTGCATCTGTGGCCGTTGTGCCGTTTTCCGTTTTTTTTCGCGGACCCATTGACTTTCAATGGGTCAGTGGAAAAATCGGAAAATGCACCGTTTTGCAGCCGAGGCCGTGATCCGTGTATCCTGTCCGTCAAAAAAATATGACCTGTCCTATTTTTTTGACGGACAACGGTTCACGGACCCATTCAAGTCAATGGGTCCGTGAAAGAACACGGATGCACACAAGATTGGCATCCGTGTCCGTGATCCGTGGCCGTAGGTTGCTTTCATACAGACGGATCCGAAGATCCGTCTGCATAAAAGCCTTTTCAGATCTAAGTTTTCACTTCGTGAAAACTCATATCCGACAGTATATTCTAACACAGAAGCGTTCCCATGGTGATGGGGACGCTTCTAGTTAGAATACACTACAAACTGTGTACAAGACTGCCCCCTGCTGCCTGGCAGCACCCGATCTCTTACAGGGGGCCGTGATCAGCACAATTAACCCCTTCAGGTGCGGCACCTGAAGGGGTTAATTGTACTATCATATCCCCCTGTAAGAGCTCAGGGCTGCCAGGCAGCAGGGGGCAGACCCCCTCCTCCCCAGTTTGAAAATCATTGGTGGCCAGTGCGGCCCCCCCCTCCCTCCCTCTATTGTAATAAATCGTTGGTGGCACAGTGTGCACCCCCCGCCCCCCCCCCTTCCTCCCTCTATTGTAATAAATCGTTGGTGGCACAGTTTGCGCCCACCATCGGCCCCCCTCCCTCTATAGCAGTAACAACATTGGTGGCAGTGTGCGGCCTCCCATCTCCCCCCCCCCCGATCATTGGTGGCAGCGTAGTTCCGATCGGAGTCCCAGTTTAATCGCTGGGGCTCCGATCGGTAACCATGGCAACCAGGACGCTACTGCAGTCCTGGTTGCCATGGTTACTTAGCAATAGTACAATAGTAGAAGATTCATAGTTACCTGTTTGCTGCTGCGATGTTCGTGTCCGGCCGGGAGCTCCTCCTACTGGTAAGTGACAGGTCTGTGCGGCGCATTGCTAAAGAACTGTCACTTACCAGTAGGAGGAGCTCCCGGCCGGTCACAGACATCGCAGCAGCAAGCAGGTAAGTATGAATCTTCTACTATTGTACTATTGCTAAGTAACCATGGCAACCAGGGCTGCAGTAGCTTCCTGGTTGCCATGGTTACCGATCGGAGCCCCAGCGATTAAACTGGGACTCCGATCGGAACTACACTGCCACCAATGATCGGGGGGGGGGGGGTTGTTGGGAGGCCGCACACTGCCACCAATGTTGTTACTGCTATAGAGGGAGGGGGGGGCCGATGGTGGGTGCACACTGTGCCACCAATGATTTATTACAATAGAGGGAGGGGGGGGGGCGATGGTGGGCGCACACTGTGCCACCAACGATTTATTACAATAGAGGGAGGGGGGCGATGGGGGGCGCACACTGTGCCACCAACGATTTATTACAATGGAGGGGGGGGGGGGCCGCACTGGCCACCAATGATATTCAAACTGGGGGGGGGGTCTGCCCCCTGCTGCCTGGCAGCCCTGATCTCTTACAGGGGGATATGATAGTACAATTAACCCCTTCAGATGCGGCACCTGAGGAGTTAATTGTGCTGATCACGGCCCCCTGTAAGAGATCGGGTGCTGCCAGGCAGCAGGGGGCAGTCATGTACACAGTTTTTCAGTATATTCTAACCTGAAGCGTCCCCATCACCATGGGAACGCCTCTGTGTTAGAATATACTGTCGGATCTGAGTTTCATGATGTAACTCATATCCGACAGTATATTCTAACATAGAGGCGTTCCCATGGTGATGTTATGTCAAGTTATATTTGGGTGTCCGCCTGGCCGTGCGGAGGCAAGCGGATCCGTCCAGACTTACAATGTAAGTCAATGGGGACGGATCCGTTTGAAGATGACACACTGTGGCTCAATTTTCAAACGGATCCGTTCCCCATTGACTTTCAATGTAAAGTCTGGACGGATCCGTCTGAGGCTACTTTCACACTTAGAAATGTTTTAACAATATAATGCAGACGGATCCGCTCTGAACTGAGCCACCGTCTGCATTATATGAACGCAAGTGTGAAAGTAAAGGGACTCCTGACTTTACATTGAAAGTCAATGGGGACGGATCAGTTTGCAATTGCACCATATTGTGTCAACGTCAAACGGATCCGTCCCCATTGACTTGCATTGTAATTCAGGACGGATCCGTTTGGCGCCCTGCTCGGCCAGGCGGACACCAAAACGACTTTTTTTTCATGTCCGTGGATCCTCCAAAAATCAAGGAAGACCCACGGACGAAAAAACGGTCACGGATCACGGACCTACGGACCCCGTTTTTGCGGACCGTGAAAATAAACTGTCGTGTGCATAAGGCCTAAAGCTCAGGTTCGTACCGAACTTTAGGATTTTTGGACCCCGGACCCGAACTCAAACAATTCAGTAAAAGTTTGGGTTCAGGTTCGGTGTTCGCCGAGTTAATGGCGCTTTTTTTTTAAAGGCTGCAGAGCAGCCAATCAACAAGCGTTTAACTCTGTGCCCTTAGAAGCCATCACAGCCATGCCTACTAATGGCATGGCTGTGATTGGCCAGTGCAGCATGTAACCCAGCCTCTATATAAGCTGGAGTCACGTAGCGCTGCATGTCACTCTGCTGTGCTTAGTGTAGGGAGAGGATGTTGCTGCTGTGAGGGAGAGAATAGGAAATAATCTTTAATCAGAACTGCAATTGAACTCTGAGATCTACATAGATTTTGCAGTGTGGGTGCAGTGCACTATCTTTTTACCCTGCCCTGAGCCCAGTGACAGAGAAAAATAACTTTTATCCGTCTGTTAGTTAGGTGGGCGGCGGCGGCCATTTTATGCAAGCTCAGTGCACCAGCACTGCATATGTGCTTTTGTGACATTCAAATCCAAGCTTTAAAAACTGCAATAATAATCTTGGTGTAAAAACACACCCATCTGGTGCCATTGCAGCATTAGTCAGTGTGCAATTTGAGCTAGAAATTCTGCTATAATTTTCTGGGTTTTAAAAAACACCCTTTTGGGGCAAAATACTCAATTTTACAGCCCTTGCTGCATCTGTACGTGTGAAATTCAAGCTTTATACAGTCAAGTCCATAAGTATTAGGACATCAACACAATTCTAACATTTTTGGCTCTATATACCACTACAATGGATTTGAAATAAAACAAACAAGATGTGCTTTAATTGCAGACTGTCAGCTTTAAGTGTTGGCCCTTCTTTTTCAGGACCTATGCAATTCGACTGGGCATGCTCTCAATCAACTTTTGAGCCAATTCCTGACTGATAGCAACCCATTCTTTCATATTCACTTGGAGTTTGTCAGAATTAGTGGCTTTTTGTTTGTCCACCCGCCTCTTGAGGATTGACCACAAGTTCTTCTCCGGACAAGCCTTTTTCCTGATGCCCCAAACAATCGGAAAGAGGCTTCTTCAGAGAATATGACTTTGCCCCAGTCCTCAGCAGTCCATTCACCATATTTTCTGCAGAAGATCAATCTGTCCCTGATTTTTTTTTTGGGAGAGAAGTGGCTTCTTTGCTGCCCTTCTCGACACCAGGCCATCTTCCAAAAGTGTTCGCCTCACTGTGCGTGCAGATGCGCTCACACCTGCCTGCTGCCATTCCTGAGCAAGCTCTGCACTGGTGGCACTCCGATCCCGCAGCTGAATCCTCTTTAGGAGACGATCCTGGCGCTTGCTGGACTTTCTTGGACGCTCTGAGGCCTTCTTAACAAGAATTACACCTCTTTCCTTGATGTTCTTGATGATCCTATAAACTGTTCATTGAGGTGCAATCTTAGTAGCCACAATATCCTTGCCTGTGAAGCCATTTTTATGCAACGCAAGAAGAACAATGATTTCAAGCATCACCCTCCTTTTAACAGGTCAAGTCTGCCATTTTAACCCAATCAGCCTTACATAATGATCTCCAGCCTTGTGCTCGTCAACATTCTCACCTGAGTTAACAAGACGATTACTGAAATAATCTCAGCAGGTCCTTTAATGACAGCAATAAAATACAGTGGAAAGGTCTTTTTGGGATTAAGTTCATTTTCATGGCAAAGAAGGACTATGCAATTCATCTGATCACTCTTCATAACATTCTGGAGTATATGCAAATTGCTATTATAAAAACTTAAGCAGCAACTTTTCCAATTTCCAATATTTATCTAATTCTCAAAACTTTTGGCCACGACTGTATACTGCTGTTATATTCTGTTAGTAAAAAAAAAAAACACCCATTTTGGGCAAAGTACTTAGTATTGCAGCCTTTGCTGCATCTGTGATTGTTAAAAACAAGCTTGAAATGCTTCAATAATTTTCTGGGTTTTAAAAAACACCCATTTAGGGCAAAATACTTAATTTGCAGCCTTGTCTGCATCTGTCAGAGTGAGATACACGCTTTAGATACTGCTGTGCTATTCTGGTATAAAAAAACAACAATTTTTGGCAAAGTACTTAATATTGAAGACTGATGATTGTTAAAAACAAGCTTAAAATACTTCAATAATTTTCTGGGTTGTAAAAAACACCAATTTTTTGCAATACCCTCCATCTGGGGCCTGTGCTATATTAGTCAGTGTGCAATTTAAGCTAGAAATAAATCTATAATTTTCTGGGTTTAAAAAAACACCCTTTTGGGGAAAAATACTCAATTTTACAGCCCTTGCTGCATCTATTCATGTGAAATTCAAGCATTATATACTGCTGTAATATTCTGTTATCCAAAAAACACCCATTTTGGGCAAAATACTTAATTTGCGGCCTTGTCTGCATCTGTATGTGTGAAATTCAAGCGTTATAAACTGCTGTCATATTCTGTTATTCAAAAAACACAAATTTTGGTCAAAATACTTAATTTGCGGCCTTGTCTGCATCTGTATGTGTGAACTTCAAGCGTTATAAACTGCTGTCATATTCTGTTATTCAAAAAACACAAATTTTGGTCAAAATACTTAATTTGCGGCCTTGTCTGCATCTGTCAGTGTGAAATTCAAGAGTTATATACTGCTGTCATATTCTGTTATTAATAAAACACTCTTTTTGGGCAAAGTACTTAATATTGCAGCCTTTGCTGCATCTGTTATTTTTAAAACAAGCTTTAAATACTTAAATAATTTCTGTGTTAAAAAAAACACCCATTTTTTGCAGTACCTTTGATCTGGGGCCTCTGCCGCATTAGCCAGTGTGCCATTTAAGCTAGAAATACAGCTTTAATTTTCTGGGTTTTAAAAAACACCCTTTTTGGGCAAAATACACAATTGTACAGCCCTTGTTGCATCTGTACGTGTGAAATTCAAGCGTTATATACTGCTGTCATATTCTGTTAGTAAAAAAACACCCATTTTGGGCAAAATACTTAAAGGGGTTCTGCACTTTGTTTTAGCTGATGATCTATCCTCTGGATAGACCATCAGCTTCTGATCGGCGGGGGTCCGACACCTGGGACCCCCGCCGATCAGCTGTTTCAGAAGGCAGCGGCGCTCCAGCAGCGCCGTGGCCTTCTCACTGTTTACCGCAGGCCCAGTGACGTCATGACTTGTATCAACTAGCGTGGGCGCGGCTAAGCTTCATTCAAGTGAACAGAGATTAGCCCCACCCACGCTAGTTGATACTAGTCGTGACGTTAGTGGGCCGGCGGTAAACAGTGAGAAGGCCGCGGTGCTGCTGGAGCGCCGCTGCCTTCTCAAACAGCTGATCGGTGGGGGTCCCGGGTGTCGGACCCCCGCCAATCAGAAGCTAATGATCTATCCAGAGGATAGATCATCAGTTAAAACAAAGTGCAGAACCCCTTTAATTTGCGGCCTTGTCTGCATCTGTACGAAATTTTACAGCCCATGCTGCATCTGTACTTGTGAAATTCAAGAGTTATATACTGCTGTCATATTCTGTTATTCAAAAAACACCCATTTTGGGCTAAATACTTAGTTTGCGGCCTTGTCTTGCCTGCTTCTGTACGTGTGAAATTCAAGCGTTATATACTGCTGTCATATTCTGTTATTAGAAATACAGCTATAATTTTCTGGGTTTTAAAAAACACCCATTTAGGGCAAAATACTTAATTTGAGGTCTTTGCTGCATCTGTCATTGTGAGATACACCCTTTACATACTGTTGTTCTATTCTGCTATTAAAAAAACTCAAATTTGGGGCATAAATCTTAATTTTACAGCCTTTGTTACATCTGTCATTGTGAGATACACCCTTTACAACCTGCTGTGCTGTTCTGGTATTAAATAAACACCCATTTAGGGCAAAATACTTAATTTGCGGCCTTGTCTGCGTATGTCATTGTGAGATATACCCTTTAGATACTGTTGTTCTATTCTGGTATTAAATAAACACCCATTTTGGGCAAAAAATACTGAATTTTGCAGCCTTGTCTGCATCTGTACGTGTGAGATACACCCTTTAGATAATGTTGTTCTATTCTGATATAAAAAAAACACCCATTTAGGGCAAAAATCTTAAGTTTGCAGCCTTTGCTACATCTGTCATTTTGAGATACACCCTTTACATACTGCTGTGCTATTCTGGTATTAAATAAACACCCATTTTGGGCAAAAATCTTAATTTGGGGCCTTGTCTGCGTTTGTACGTGTGAGATGCATGCTTTAGATACTGTTGTGCTATTCTGGTATTTAAAAAAACACCCATTTTGGGCAAGATCCTAAATTTGAAAAATATTAGGAGAGCGTCAAATAAGGGATGTGGCCCTGTTCGTGGTGCTGCTGGTGGAGCTCCTGTTTCAGGGAGAGGATGTGGTCGATCTGTGCCAGCTACACGCACAAGTGGAACACCTTCCTCGGGTGTGAGTAGGCGACAGAACATTCAGCGTTATTTGGTCAGGCATAATGCGGCTCTACGAATGGTGAGGCCAGAACAAGTACAGGCGATAGTAGATTGGGTTGCTAACAGTGCCCCCAGTTCCTTTACATTGTCTCCCACCCAGTGTCTTGCTGAAAGATCAGAGTTGGCACCTGCAGCTGATGTCCATCAGTCTTTCACCTCACCCATTGGCAAATCAGCCAAGTAGTCTGAGCCCCAAGTCATGCAGCAGTCTCTTCTGCTTTTTGATGACTCTGCTAGCAGGGTTTCCTAGGGCCATTCACCTAGCCCTGCCCCAGAAGTGGAAGAGATTGAGTGCGCCAATGCCCAACCACTTGTGTTTCAAGATGAGTGCATGGGAGGACAATTGCAGCACGTCTCAGATGATGGCGATTGACGAAACACAGGTGCCGACTTCTGTGGCCTTCCAAAGTGTGCAGACCGACAAGGAGGGCAGGGGTGAAGACTGGGTGGAAGATGATTCCACATGGAATCAAGGTCATGCAAGTCACCTCTTTAGTTTTGAGGAAGAGGCGGTGGTTGCAAAGAGCCGCCAGCACAGCAGAAGAGGAAGCAGGATGCAAAAGCGGAGCGGCCATCCCCTAGACAGTACGCCTGCTACTGCCCACCGCAGCAAGGGACCGAGTACACCAAAGCCAGCTCCAAGGAGTTCCCTGGTGTGGCAGTTCTTCAGACAATGTGCTGACGACAAGACACAAGCCTGAAGCGAGGCATAAACGTTCTCAACCTGAGCACAACCTGCATGACCAGGCATCTAAGTGCAAAGCACGAGCTGCAGCGGAGTAGACACCTCAAAAACCAAGAAAGGTCTCTGGCTCCTCCTGCTTCCTCTTCTACTGCAGTCTCGGCCTCTTCATCCACCTCTGGAGTGACAGTGCCACCTGCCACCCTGCAAACAGAGAATCTGCCAGCAACACCACTATCTGGGTCACCTAGCATCTCCACAATGTCCCACGGAAGCGTTCAGTTATCCATCCCCCAAACACTGGAGCTGAAGAGGAAGTACCCCCCTACCCACCTGCGATCTCTGGCCCTGAATGCTAGCATTTACTGGCCTTTGAAATGCTGTCATTCCATCTGGTGGAGACTGAGAGTTTTAAAAGTCTTATGGCGGTGGCTGTCCCACAGTACGTCCTGCCCAGCCGCCACTACTTTTCCAGGCGTGCCATCCCTTTCCTGCACAACCAAGTAGGGGACAAAATTGGGGGTGCACTGCGCAACGCCATCTGTGGCAAGATGCACCTCACTATGGATACGTGGACCAGTAAGCATGGTCAGGGACGTTATATCTCCATAACAGCACACTGGGTAAATGCAGTGGTGGCTGGGCCTGATGTTGATAGCAGTTTGGCATATGTCCTTCCACCACCGAGGATTGCAGGGCGTTTCAGTTTGCCTCCTTTTGCTTCCTCCTACTCCGCTTCGTCATCCTCTACCGCCTCCTCATCCGGTCAGCGTAACACCTTCACCACCAACTTCAGCACAGCCAGGGGTAAACAACAACAGGCAGTTTTAAAATGTATCTGTTTGGGGGACAAACGCCACACCGTGCAGGAGCTGTGGACGGGCCTTGAACAACAGACCGATAAGTGGTTGGTGCCAGTGAGCCTCAAGCACGGCCTGGTGGTGTGCGATAATGGACAAAATCTCGTTGCAGCTCTGGGACTAACAGGTTTAAAGCACATCCCTTGCCTGGCACATGTCCTAAATTTGGTGGTGCAGAAATCCCTTAAAAATTACCCTGATATGTCAGAGCTACTGCATAAAGTGCGGGCCATCTGTGCGCGCTTTCGGCATTCTCACTCTGCTGCTGCTGCTCACCTTGCACAAGCTGGCCAAACTGTGCGAGCAGCAGCAGGCAATAGTGGAGTTTCAGCTGCAGCATACATGGGTTATTCGCTCTGCGGAACAGCACCACTTCGCTACCAATGACTGGGCCTCCATGTGAGACCTGTGTTCCTTGTTGCGCTGTTTTGAGTACTCCACCAACATGGCCAGTCCTGATAACGCCGTTCTTAGCGTTACTATCCCACTTCTATGCCTCCTTGAAAAAACGCTGCTGGCGATGATCGAATAGGCTGTGGCACAGGAGGAGGGGGAGGAAGAGAGATCATTTCATAGGGTTTCCAGCCAGTCATTCACAAGTGGCTCCGAGGGTGGGTTCCTGCACCCACAAACGCCAGGTACACAATTGTCCAGCCAGGGCACAGTTCTGGAGGATGACGAGGTGGAGAATGAGGAGAAGGAGAAATGTAGGAAGAGGAACCATGTTCACAGCAGGGTGGCACCCAGACCAGCTCATGGCCATCACTGGTGCATGGCTGGGAGGATACAGAGGACACAGACGATACACCTCACACAGAGGACAGCTTTTTATTGCCTCTGGGCAGCCTGACACACATGAGCGATTACATGTTGCAAAGTCTCCCCAACAATCGCTGAATTGCCAACATTCTAACTTGTGCTGATTACTAGGTGGCCATGCTGCTGGATCTCTGTTACAATGACAACATACCATCCTTAATTCCTTCACTGGAGAGTGATCGTAAGATGCGTGAGTACAATCGCAAGCTGGTAGACGCACTGCTGGTGGCATTTCCACCTGACAGCGGGGCCACAGTGGAAGCACAAGGCGAAGGCAGAGGAGGAGCAAGAGGTCGCCGAGGCAGCATCAGGGTTAGCATTGCTGAAATGTGGAAAAGCTTTTTCAGCACGCCACAACAACCAGCACCACCAGCTGATATGGAACGTCTTGGAGGAGGCAGCATTTCAGCAACATGGTGGAGCAGTATGTGTGCACATGCCTACACGTACTGAATGACGGGTCTGCCCCCTTCAACTTCTGGGTCTCCAAATTGAGCACATGGCCTGAGCTTGCCCTTTACACCTTGGAGGTGCTTGCCTGCCCTGCAGCCAATGTATTATCTGAACGTGTGTTTAGCATGGCAGGGGGCATTATCACAGACAAGTGCAGCCGTCTGTCCACAGCCAATGTGGACAAGCTCACGTTCATTAAAATGAACCAGGCATGTATCCCACAGGACTTGTCCGTACCTTGTGCAGAATAGACATGTATACCGGCCTTAACCAGCCATTGTCATACTACAGTGCAATTGCTGATTCTTGTATTTTGGATATTCCACACTCTTTTGGCGTGTACCCTAATAAAAAATAAAAATAAAAAAAATAAATGTAACCAAAAAACAGTGTTGGCTACCTCGTCCTGCTACACCACCGCCTCCACCTACACCGCTACGTCCACTGCCTCCTCAAACTCCTACTCCTTATGGACCTCCACCTCATAAATCAAGTTTTTATTTATTGGTACATATTTTATTTTATATCATTTCACTAATTTGTTTGTTACATTTTCGGGTGAAATTCACCATTTTTTTGGTGTCATATACCACTGCTCTACCTAGTAGACAGGTAATAAAATTTCACTAATTTGTCTGTTACATTTTCGGGTGAAATTCACCAATTTTTGGGTGTGATATACCACTGCTATACCTAGTAGACAGGTAAAAAAAAAATCACTAATTTGTCTGTTATATTTTTGGGTGAAATTCACCAATTTTTGTGTGTGATATACCACTGCTCTACCTAGTAGACAGGTTAATAAATTTCACTAACTTTTCTGTTACATTCTTGGGTGATATTTTACTATTTTTGCCGTGAATAAACCCCTGCTCTGGACAGGTGACAGGGACCGAAATTTTTGACATTAACCCATTTCTGGCGATGAAAAACCCCTGCTCTGCATAGGTGACAGGGACTTAAATTTCTTCGTCTTTAATTGGCCCTTTAATTCAATCCTTCTGCTTTAATAACTTGTCCCACATTTCAGCTCCATCCCATTGCAGCCATTGACCTCCCTTGGATGAAGTCTCCGTTTCTCACGCTCCCTCTCCGGCGTGGAACCCTAATTCGCCGATAACCGTGATCAACATGGTAGGCTCAGAAAACAACATCGAAAGTTGATAGAGAAGATATCCAAATGGATGGTGGATGTCACAGGGACGTGCGATCAGGCAGAAGTTATCTAGAGTCAACAAAGCAGCAGCAGGGCCTCTCCTGGCTAAAGTTTTAAAATCCTAAATACCCCAGTGACATTCCCTATAATTTTTTTTATTAATCATTCCAAAAACAGGGCATCTTAAGAGTCCTGTATTGTTATTTATTGTCACTATTTCCCCGAGTCGGGAGTGGGTAATTGCCGCGCGCCCCCTCCTTTCCTTCAATTCTTCAGTTTTAATAGCTTCTCCCACATTTCCGCTTGATCACAATTATATTTCATCCATTGATCTCCCTTGGATTTGTCTCTCTTTCTCACGCTCCCTCTCCGGCGTCGAACCCCGATTCGCCGCTAACCGTGATCAAAATGGTAGGCGCAGAAAAGAAAGTTGAGCAGATATCCAATTGGATCGTGAACATCAAGGGGACGTGCGACATGGTGGGGCAGTATGTTTGCACACGCCTACACAAACTGACTGATGGGTCTGCCCCCTGCAACTTCTCGGTCTCCAAATTGGGCTCATGGCCTGAGCTTGCCCTTTATGCCTTGGAGGTGCAGTCAGTGTATTGTCTGAACGTCTGTTTAGCACATCTGGAGGGGGTTATCACAGGTTATATTTTCCAATGTTTTGGGGTGTACCCTAATTTAAACAAAAAAAATAAAATTGGCCATTTGGTTGCTTTTTTCCATTTTGCTGTTTGCCGAATGGGTAATATATTTTTATACTATGGGCGTTTTTGCAGATTGTGACACCCATGATGTGTATTTTTTTATTTTTCTAGTTCTTTTATTTTTATTTTGGGAAAATGGGGGTGATTTGAATTTATTTTATTTTTATTTTTTTAACTTTTTTAGTTTTTTTAACACTTTTTTTTATAGTTCCCATAGGGAACTATAACAATCAATCATCTGATTGTTATTATCATAGATTCCAATGCACTTGCATTGGAATCTATGATGCTTTTACTAGTTTTCTATGGAGCCTTATTACAGGCATAGGAAATACTATGCAGCAGCCTCCTGTCATTCATAAAGACAGGGGCTGCTGCATACATGCTCCGGCTCCTCCAATTGCCACACAGGGGAGTGGGAGCGCAACTGAAAGTGTGCACTTTCGGTTTCTGCACGCTCAGATGCCGTGGTCAGGATTGACAACGGTATCTGAGGGGTTAAATGTCCACGATCGGCATTACAGCTTACTGGACATGAGCCGCGGGTGTCTGCTAAAAAAAGCAGGCAGCCACCCGTGGCTATGGCGCCCACAGTGGGCAGGAGTGGGCACCATCTTTAAACACCCGCCCAGTGCCGTACATGTGAAAGGGTTAAAGTCAATCATGTAAAGCACAATGGGAGTTTCATGCGTTGATCTTAAAGGGGTTGTCCAAGAGTTTAATACTGATGATCTATCCTCAGTATAGGTCATCAGTTTTTGATTGCTGGGGGTCCGACTCCCAGAACCTCCTCTAATCAGTTGTTCGAAGAGACTGCAACGCTCTGTGACAGGGTGACTTATCCTTAGCATAGGTCATGTGTATCTGATCGATGGGGGCCAACTTCAGCACATTCACAAATCAGCTATTTGAAGAGACTGCAGTAGTCAATGAGTGCTGCAGCCCCTTCCTAGGCCAGTGACATCATGTTCATCAGTCACATGGCCTAAGCACAGCTCAGTACAATTCAAGTGAATGGGGCTGAGCCTGCAATGCCAAGTACAGCTACTATCCAATGGACGCTGCTATGGTTGGTAAGCTGCACGGACAATGCAGTATTTTCAAACAGCGGATCTGCCGGCGTGCCGGGAGTCAAACCCCCCACCGATCAGATACTGATGACCTATTTTGAAGATAGAAACTGTAGAAATGTCTGATTCAAGTAAAGAGTGTTTATTTATTAGTCAAGCACCATACATAGATGTTAGGGATTGCCGATTACGGACTTCATTAATAAACAGTCTCAAGTATGATGGCACGATGCAATGTATTACCCTGGCTCACTTGACCTATAGGAACAGTTAGTGCTACACTCAGCCCATACATTTTACCATGGCTTGGTATGTCACCATGGTAACAATAGGACATCACTCAGCTGCCTATTCCACCCCACAAGACCTCTCTGGCTATCCTGTTATGCCCCTTTATGTTATTAATAAGATATACCCTTAGAGGTTTGAACATAATCCTATGTGCCGGATTCTCTTACAAACAGTAGTGATTGCTCTGCCATAGGCTTTTTTTCTTAGCAACTACTGACGTCAATGTCCCTGATGGCACCTTGCAGATCCGCCAGATATGGAAGCTGTCCGTGTGCATTCTGCAATTTGCGGAAAGGAACAGGCGGCCCATTGTAGAAATGACTATTCTTGTCCACAAAACGGACAAGAATAGGACATGTTCTATTGTTTTTGCGGGTCCACGGAACAGAGAAACAGATGAGGACAGCACATGGAGTGTCGTTCGCATCTTTTGTGGCCCAATTGAAGTGAATGGGTCCGCATCCGAGCTGCAAAAATTGCTGCTCAAATACAGACCTAAACAACGGTAATGTGCATGAGGCCTGACACTGATATGCTGCCCTTCTCGTGTCTAGATGTTTTTTTCTGCCCGGCAACTCGAGACGTCATTGCTTTTTTTTGTGACGTTTGGCTCCTCTATTGGTCGCAGCTCAATGCAGTTTGCAAGTGGCCTTTCCTCTGGTGTGACAGCACTCTTCTGTGTGGTCATCATACCAGGACACTGGGCGCAGCTCTGGAACACCACATGGAGCTCCTCTCACTGTAAGCTTATGACAAAATGTTTTCTTATTACGGATATATGCACATTCTTTTTTTGCTTTGCCTGCTAATTGCTTAATTAATTGGGAGGCGATGCTTAATCTGTACACCCACTAGATGGGCTCTTGTTTAAGGTTCTCTATATCTTATCTCATATTGCTCGAAAAAGACTCCACAGTCGAAACGTCATAATTAGAGATGAGCGAATCAAATCCAACAAAGTGGAATCTGCCATTATAAAAATTGTCGCGCGACATTGGTGCAACAAAATGTTGCGTGACAAATGTCCTCGTGTAGACCTAGCCTTATAGTGTAAAAAGCAAAAAAAACAAATCATACTTACCTCGTCCATTTGCTCGCGACAGGCCGGCCGCCGCCATCTTGATTGAAGATTTCGGCCGAAATCCAGCCTGGCATGACGACATCATCTCAGGCCACGCAAGATTTTATGTAAGATCTTTAAGCAAGATGGCTATGGCCGGCCCGTATCAAGCAAATGGAAACGGTGAGCATGATTTCATTTTTTTTTCCTGTTAATTTGAAACTGTATAATTACTCTCAGATGCAGCGATCATGTATGATGCTGCTACTTACAAAAAAAAAATGCACAAGTAATTAGTCACAAAATGTTGTTTGTAAAATTTGGCGAAGCAGCCGAGTCAAATTTTACAAAAGTTCACTCATCTCTAGTCACAATGTATGCTGTTTGATTATTAAATAAACACCCTTTGCTTGGATCGGATGAATCCTGCTGACTTTTCTACAGTTTGGTTCCATAGGGATACAGAGCCAGCATCCTTTGCCGCGTGCACCGCTACAACTTGGACTCACCAGATATCTGGATTATCGGGAATATTGTTTTACCCCACCTTGAGGGTTTAGAGTGCTGATTATCTCTAGTGTGTATCTATTCTGAGGATTGGTCATCATACACATGTATTAAAAATTCAGACAACCCTTTTAATCTACACCCTCCTGGCATCAGATGCGCCACAATTATCAAAAAGTGCACACATCCGTGTGTCAAAATTGAAATGTACTTCGGCAATGGAGCTGGTATAGATTCCAGCTATAATCACAAATAAATGTGTTAGATTGGTTATGCTCGGCCCACTCACTGACCCACTCTGCCCACTTTTTGGAAAAATTATGAATGCCTCGAAAAGCCACATATTTTGTGCATGAGTGGCATGTGCCTAAATGTGTGATTTTTTTTTTTTTACACTAGAAATCTGATTTAAGGGAATGGAAAATGTCCCCCAAAATGTATAAAGCACAGTCTTGATTTACTTATTTGTGTCACACAGTTTAACTAGACAGTAACAAATATGGAACTAGAAAAATTATATCCGTTATCCATACACAACAAATCAGAATTAATTCATGCTTATAACACTGTCAGATGTATGAGTGAGCATTGCTCCCAGAGAGCTCCTGGTGTAAGCAGTCATATTTATGTATGTTTATTGCTGCATTTTACTAATATCATAGTAACTAAACCCTTGTCAGCAGGATTACTATTACATGGCATAATTTGCTAATAAACATTTGAAAACTGATTTGAATAGCACCGGTGCTAATTTATTCCGTGTGTTTTCTTTATTTTTTGAAATATGCTGTGGACCTCAATTTCTTACATGATTCTTCTTTCAATACACGTTTCTAAATGATGTTGTTTTAGATTAGAGGTATTTATATTACTGATTCTTTTTGTCACTATATTAAACTGCCATTGTACTGAAATGGAAAAGGATAATAAATGTTATTAAACATGATTACAACCAAGTCTTTCATTATTTCTTCTACATACTGTATATAATGTATGCCATGCAAAATAAAACATTCTACTTCAAAATTCAGAATAAATTGCCATACCCAACAAGGCCCAAACGGCAATACTTAGTGGTACCATGGCTTAATTTTCATGTTACTGTTAAAGGGAACCTGTCAGCAATTTCATACTGCCTGAGCAACAGGAAATACTGATAGGTTCCCTTTTTATGTTTCATTATGTTTTGCTGTGGTGTTTTAATAACAGCAGGGCACTGGAAGAAAGGTCCACTGTGTGGCTGCTCTCTGACTTCTCCCCGCCTGGCTCAGCTTGATTGACAGGTCTCTCACTATATGCAAATAGTTTGAGACATGCCAATCATGCTGAGGGGCGCAGCCCAGGAAATACTTCTCTGAATGCCTAGTTCTTTTTTACAATTAAGTTTTCAGAAAAATGGTGCAGTATTTTGCATTGAGGCCCTGAAGATCTGAAGTATGCCTCTGTTGGCTAGTATCTACAGGGGGTGCAGAGGAAGCAGTTGCTACTGGACCCAGGATCCTGAGGAGGCCCAAAGACCCTTGTGCTGCATAAGAAGACACTAGTATTATAGAAAGTGCATGCTGGTCAAGTTACACCTCTGGCTGGAGGAAAGGGGTTAGGTCAAGAATTTGGCAAGGGGGGGTGCCATTTCAATTTTTGCCTCAGGCAGCACGAAGGCAATGTGCTATCTGCCCCTGGCCACAAAGCATGGAGGGAAGAGGGGCCCAAGCTGAACTCTTGCACCAGGGCCCATGATCCTTTAAATACGCCCCTGATTATCATCAGCCATGGTGCTTTGCACTATAGCCATCTACTGGTATTTCTTGTCATCTTAATCCTACCATTTTGATCTAAGCTCAGTGTTTGGTAGTGATGAGCAAATGTCTATAAATTATTTTTGGGTCTGATGTGACCAAATTCACTCTCTCTCTCTCTTGAAGGTCCAGCCAACCATCTAATGTGTATAGGGTCCTTCAAACGACAGCAGATATCGGGGTAGAAAAGGGTCTAACAGTTATATCTCAACATGCCGAACCTTTTATCCTCTGTTAGATAAGTCACTGCCAGGGCTGTCTAGTAATGGCTTTCTCCTCTTTCCCCATTCGGGACTCATGTGTGTTCAGCCAAGTTGAGTGTTGATGTGTATAGAGGGGTCAGGAGATATAGATGTCAGCTGAGCTAGCATTTGGTTGACAGCTATTACAAGCCTTATCCAACAGTCTGGCAATTGAGCTTGGCAGACATTTTTTCCTGTGCAATAAAGGAGGGGCAGAACATGCCATGAAAGGAAAATTAATTCATGAAGGCCAGAAAATGTAATTATGCATATCATTGGAAAGCACAGAATAAAATATGACTGATAATGTGTTATTAAACCTATTAGGATAGCAAATTGATACACTCAGATATCAGTTGAAATACCTAAAAAAAAAAATTCCCAGCATGTGTCCATGCCCTTGCATACTGCAACCATTGACTAGATGCTTAGAAGTGATGATGCATCAAGAACTGTAAGCAAGCACATTTTTGCCATTTTTCCCTACACCTATTTTGCCTATATTATAAATAGCACCCTGTCTAATGCACAAGTGGTGCCACAATGGAACGCAATGGTACGCAATGTGCATGAAAAGGAGAGTGTGCTTTTGATTGTAGAGGTCTATTCCATTTGTACTAATTGTACCATTAAACACATCAACGACTACCTAAAATGTTGCATTTTCATGTGTTGAGCAGCTTGATATGCAATTATCAGAGTTTGAGATTCATACTTTGAATATCGCATTGAACGACGAAGAAAGGGTCTGATAACTCCTGGGCGTCTATTGTGTTGTCATGGAAACATAAGTGGAGCATATTGCCTGTATCGGAGAATGCACAGCATTTCAGAGCGTCTGCTAGAATTTTGCCTTGTTGTATTTGGAACAATTTCCCAAATGGACTGAATTGTTTAAAATTTTTTAAAAAAATGCTAAATATATCATGTTGACATGAATGGTTTCCTGACATATAATTAGTGATGAGTGTAGTTTTAAAAAATTTGATTCAGTGGCTTTGCTGAATTTCGACAAGAAATTTGATTCATTACTAATTACTTCATAACCAATCGCATTCTGATTGCAGCATCTGAGAGTCACATTCAGCCTATCAGGGAGTTAATCAGGGGTTAAAAGAAAAAAAATACATACTCACCTCATCCAATTGATCACAAAAAGGCTGTCGTGGCCATCTTGATTGTAGAAAGCGTGCCATTTCATGAAAATTTATTTGTTACCACAAAGAGCCAAGAAATTAGGATTCCCTTACGTCCTACCAGCAGCACAGATGGGGTTAACTGCCCCCTGTGGACTGGTAGGACCGGCGGAATTTTTAATGAGCCCAAGAACCAATAAACGATCTTCAGCTCCCTGAAAGGGAGGAGATCACCCCCCAACCCACCGTGTTTTTTTCTGTCCTTTGGACAGGTGGACTGGCGGATCGCTCCCCTTCTGGGAGCTGAAGAGAGTTAGGGGCTCTTTTTTCCATCTTATAGGAAATTGCCCTTTTTCATTTTGCCTTTATCGCCTTTATTTTTCCGTCGGGGGAGGGGGTTTTTCTCCCCCTCTCTTTTTCCGCTTGTTACGGCGTCTTACGGTGTCTCCTCCTCTCCTTGCCGACAGGTGTGCGGCACCATGGGCGCCGCCATGCTCCGGAAGTGACGCGCACTTAGTGCGCTACGTCACTTCCGGTTTGTTCGTCCAATGCTGTGAGCTTTAGTTTAAGGCTCACCGCTCGTTTCTTTCTCTCCTATCAGAACCCTGAAGGTTCAGGATACCTGGGGAGTCCCATAGGGTTAATTTGAGCCTGGTATAGGCCCTATTACTTCTCCGGGCTGGTTTTGAGTGAGGCCCCTCCTTACTCAAGGTGCGAGAGTTGCCGCACACAGTCATCCACGGAACCCACGATGCAGGAGATGTTTCAATGGACAAAGACCTAAGTGGATGATTCCATTAAGGGAGTAGTGCTCCTGCTGAATGAGAGGCTACCAGGATCCTCTCAGACTCCCATGGAAGTGGCTGCACCGGTCGAGAGACCTACTCCCTGTTCGGTGGGGTCTTCTTCCGAGGAAGAAGAATTAACTTCTTGCTTTTTTCCCCCAGAGAAAACGCTGAAGTTGCTGAAGTCCATCAGGTCGGGAGACCAGGATGTTGACACGGGGGAGTCCTCCGATCCCACCGTACGGACACAGCGTGTCTTTAGAGCGGATGAGACCCTCCTCTCTGTGATGCGTACAGAGTGGAGAAAGCCTGAGAAAGGCCCAGTCCTTACCAGGAAGTTTAAGCTCATGTACCCGATGGCTAAACCCTTAGTGGAATCGTGGGGTTCCGTTCCCAAGGTGGACATGGCAATAGCCAAGTTGTCCAGGCGCACTCTAGTCCCTGCAGACGATGGGTCTAGCCTGCAGGACCCTCTAGACCGGAGGGCAGAGTGCACCCTTAGAAGGGGTTACACGGCGGCTGCTTCCTCCGCATCAACTTCAATTGCGGCCACTGAGGTAGCCTCCTTTTTACGCTCCAAGCTCAACCAGATCCAGACGGACGTGGACCAGAGCGTTTCTAGAGACGACACTTTGTTAGCCTTTAAGTCAGCCAATCTGGCCATGGATTTCTTGGTCGATTCCACCCAAATGCAGCTGAAGCTGGCCGCCAAGACCATGGCTCTGGTTTCAGCTGCCCGCAGACCGCTTTGGCTGAAGCCATGGATCGCGGACAACGCGTCCAAGTTTAATCTTTGCGGGCTCCCCTTCGAACCGGATAGGCTGTTCGGGTCCGAATTGGACAGAATCATGGAGGGACTCTCCGACAAAAAAGGGAAGAGTCTCCCCCAGCAGCCCTTTCGGGGTCGCCCCAGGCAGGATAAGAAGGACGGAGGCCGTTCAGGGCAGCAGGCTAGGCGCAGAGATTGGGGGGGGCGTCTCGTAAATTCTCGAGACGCTCCCACAAACCCACCAGGGAGGCAAAACACTCCTGACTATGGGCCTCTCCGAGGCTCTTGGATAAGCCCTGCTTCCCCTGCAGTATCTCCTCTAGATTTTCCTGTACCCCTTCCCCAAATTCCCGTGGGGGGCCGTCTCTCCCACTTCAAGGACGTTTGGGCCCAGCAAATTGCGGATCCCTGGGTTCAGGATATAATTTCTGCCGGTTACCAGGTAGATCTCATCTCCCCCCCTCCGGAGAGATTCATCACAACGCGAAACTTCGGGCCTGTCAAACAAAGGATCCTAGAATCCTATATTCAGGACTATATCTCCAAGGGAGCCATAGAGGAGGTGACGGCAGGGGAGAGAGGCCTAGGGATTTATTCTCCAGTGTTCCTGGTTCCCAAGAAGACGGGAGATCTCCGGATGATCAGCGACTTGAGATTCCTCAATCGATTTATAAGGAAAACCAGGTTTCGCATGGAAACCATAAGGTCAGTCAGCCATATCCTCAACTCTGGGGACGTCATGGCCACTCTGGACCTCAAGGATGCGTATCTTCACATCCCGATCCATTCCACTTCCCGGAAGTTCCTCAGGATCGCGGTCCAGATTTTAGGGGTTCGCAGGCACTTTCAGTTCGCCGCGCTTCCCTTCGGAATCTCTTCTGCCCCCCTTATCTTCACCAAGGTGGTGGTGTTGGTGGTGGCAGCTTTGAGACTTCAAGGACTGACTATTATTCCCTATCTGGACGATTGGCTTTTCATAGCCTCTTCAGTTCCGATCCTTACCCACCATCTTCAGATTGCAATCTCCTTTCTCTTCCGCCTAGGCTGGATCATCAACTGGCAGAAGTCGAATGTGAGCCCATCAAATTCAATCCATTATTTAGGATTCGTGGTCGACTCTGTGGAGATGTCCCTCCAGTTGACTCCAGAAAGGAGAGCGCGGGTTCAGGACCTGGCAAGGGTCCTTTATGTCCCCCGTCGAGTCTCTATCCGGACTCTCATGAAGATGCTGGGGCTCATGTCAGCGGCTGCGGACGCGGACGCAGTCCCTTGGCCACTATGGCACCTCCGTCCTCTTCAGTCGGAGGTCCTATGCTTATGGAACGGCAGCCCTGCGGGGCTAGATTCTCTGTGCTCCCTGTCCGGTCAAACCCGGAATTCCCTCAGATGGTGGTTCCATCTGCCAGCAGGGAAGTCTATGACCCAACCAGCTTGGGTCATATTGACTACAGACGCGTCCCTTGTAGGCTGGGGCGCTCACCTGGACGGATCCCCAGTACAGGGATCTTGGTCTCCTCTGGAGCGGCATCTTTCTTCCAATCTTCGCGAGATGTGAGCTATCTGGCTAGCCCTCCTTCACTTCGCCCCTCAGATTCGGGGCAAGGCAGTGAAAGTCCAGTCAGACAATATGACTGCGGTTCTCTATATAAACAAGCCCCTGCACAAGATCATTGCCCCTTCTATCAGAGATCGGGGTAATTCTTCGGTGGGCAGAGATGAACCTTTCCCATCTATCTGCCACTCATATTCGAGGCTCCCTCAATATGATAGGGGACCGCTTAAGTCGAGGATTACAGACCATGGAGTGGTCTCTGCACCCGGAGATCTTCAGGCAGTTAGTTCACAGGTGGGGTATGCCAGAGGTGGATCTCATGGCAACCAGGTTCAACGCCAATGTGCTGAGGTTCTGTTCCCTCTACAGGGAAGACAACCCCCTGGCGATAGATGCTCTGTCGATACCGTGGAGGTTCAGGCTGGCTTACATCTTCCCTCCGTTTTCCATGATACCAAGGGTATTGATGAAAATCCGTCAGGATCAGGCCTCAGTAATAGCCATCATACCATTCTGGCCCAGGAGATCCTGGTTTACCCAACTCATTCAGATGAGTCGGGGACAATACTGGAGACTCCCCCCGGAGCAGACCCTGGTGTCGTGGGACACGCATCTCTGCCCAGATCTGCACAGGTTCAACCTGACAGCTTGGAGGTTGATCAGTCCCTTCCCAACATAGAAGGGCTTTCCGAGTCGGTCCTGAGAACTTTGTCGCATTCCCGAGCAGAGTCTACGAAGAAGGCCTACTCCAGGATCATGAGAATCTTCATGTCATGGTATGATTCCAAACAGGTGGCGTCTGCAGATCCGCCCCTTCCTGCGATATTACAATTTCTTCAAGATGGATTAGATAAAGGTCTTTCTCCAGCTACCTTGAAGGTGCAGATTTGTGCCATCTCGGCCTGTCTCAACAGGCCGCATTCTCGGGACCCACTCATTAAACGCTTCCTGAAGGGAGCTGAAAGACTAAAGCCTACTATACTGAAACCCATTCCCCAGTGGGATCTTTCAGTAGTGCTCAGGGGGCTAGCATCTCCCCCCTTCGAGCCCTTGGAGGAGGTCGATTTTAGATTTCTAACTTTAAAGATGGTTTTTCTTCTGGCTGTAGCTTCAGCCAAAAGGATTTCTGAATTGCAGGCGTTCTCTGCGATTCACCCCTAAATTATCTTCCTACAGGACAGAGTACTCCTGAAGTTCTTACCCTACTTCAGGCCTAAGGTGCCTACCTTCCAAAATATCAACCAGGTAATCTCCTTACCAGTTTTGTTTTCAGCCTCCTCCTCTGATACTCCAGCAAGAGACCCGCTGGATATTTCAAGGTGCCTCCAGGTCTATGTGGATAGATCCAGAGAGTTCAGGATAGATGAATATCTCCTTATCCTGTTTGCCGGTAAGTCTAAAGGCCATAAAGCGTCTAAAGCCACCATTAGTCGCTGGATCAAGGAGGCCATTAGGGAGGCCTTCGTCTCCCAATCCCTAGATCCTCCGGAGTTTGTGAGAGCCCATTCTACTAGGGCTGTCTCCACCTCTGTTACGGAAAGAAGACTTCTTCCCTTAGAGTTGATCTGTAAGGCGGCCTCCTGGAGCTCGGAGTCAACCTTCATCTCCCATTATAGGATAGATGCTAGGATCCTAACAGCAGCACACAAATATCCCACCCTAAATACATTATGCTTGTTAAAAACACGGTGGGCTGGGGGGTGATCTCCTCCCTTTCAGGGAGCTGAAGATCGTTTATTGGTTCTTGGGCTCATTAAAAATTCCGCCGGTCCTACCAGTCCACAGTTAACCCCATCTGTGCTGCTGTTAGGACTAAGGGAAAACAAATTATCGTTAGAAATTAACGATTTGTGGCAACGATTTGCTCAACACTACATAAAATAATAAAATTACTGTGCTTAGTTGCAGTAGCCAGAGACAGCTAAACCTGTGTATTTTATATGCATTTTATGAAGTGTTACATGTAATGGACATATGTATATTAGAATATATGTATATTAGAAGGTTGGTATTTTGAAATATCTTTTGACATACTATAACATACTATAAGCACTGGGAATCTAATGTTGAAGAAATGTTTATTTTTTATAATACTATATAAAGATACAGTGGATATAAAAAGTCTACACACCCCTGTTAAAATGTTAGGTTTCTGTGATGTTAAAAAAAATGAGACAAAGATAAATAATTTCAGAACTTTTTCCACCTTTAATGTGACCTCCAAACTGTACCACTCAATTGAAAAACAAACTGAAATCTTTTAGGTAGAGGAAAGAAAAAATATAAAAATAAAATAATATGGTTGCATAAGTGTGCACACCCTTAAACTAATACTTTGTTGAAGCACCTTTTGATTTTACAGCACTCAGTCTTTTTGTGTATGACTCTATTAGCATGGCACATTTTGACTTGGCAAGATTTTCCCACTCTTCTTTGCAAAAACACTCCAATCTGTCAGATTGCGAGGGCATCTCCTGTGCATAGCCCTCTTCAGATCACCCCACATTTTCAATCAAATTCAGGTCTGGGCTCTGGCTGTGTCATGGTCTTACCCCCTTGCTGTTCTCCTTCGTTTGACATGTGCTGGCGGCCATCTTGGTTTCTGGGTTTCTTGTAGCCTCCCACCCTGCGGCTCCTCCTTCCCACTGGGAGGAGCTGGATGCCTAGCTCATATATATAGGAGGTCTGTGGCTTCAGTTCCTTGCTTGGTCCTCCTGTGCTCACATGCTTCTAAGACTGCTGCTGCTTCTGGTTCCTGATCCTGGCTTCGTCTGACTACCCTGCTGGTTCCTGATCCTGGCTTCGTCTGACTACCCTGCTGGTTCCTGATCCTGGCTTCGTCTGACTACCCTGCTGGTTCCTGATCCTGGCTTCGTCTGACTACCCTGCTGGTTCCTGATCCAGGCTTCATCTGTCTACCCTTCTGGTTCCTGATCTCTGGTTTCGCAAGACCCTGCTTCGGTTTAGCCATCCGTTTGGACTTTAGCCCTACAGCTTTATTTTCAATAAAGCCTTCTTATTTCCACTCTTCTCTTGTTGTACGTCTGGTTCATGGTTCCATGACATTAGGACCAAGCCATGAATTCTGACGGTACAGGGCCATCCTCGCTACCTACGCTGGTTGCCAGACTTGATCAGCAGGATCACCTGTTGGGTCGGTTCGCTGTGGCGTTGCAAACCCTGCTTGAACGCACGGCTCATTTAGCTTCCGTTGCCGATGGGTCGGTTGTCGCTCCTGGGCCCGCTCCTACTGCCGCTCCGGTTGTTGCGCCAGAGTCTACCCCGACACCTGTTGCTGCGCCTGCGGTGTTTCGGGGTATGACCGGTTCTGCCCCCCTTCCACAGCGCTTTGGGGGAGAGCCAACTCAGTGCCGAGGTTTCCTCAACCAGGTGGGCATTTACTTCGAGTTGCTGCCACATGCCTTTCCTACTGAGAGATCAAAGGTGGGCTTCTTGATCTCGCTGCTCTCGGACAAGGCCTTGGCCTGGGCCAGCCCTTTATGGGAGAACAACAATCCGGTGGTTGCCGAGTTTTCCAGTTTTGTTGCTTCTCTTCGGAAGGTATTCGATGTGCCGGCTCGTGCTGCCTCTGCTGCGAAGCTCCTTATGTCCATCAGACAGGGTTCACGATCCGTAGCTGAATACGCCATTGAGTTTCGTACCCTGGCAGCAGAGGTGGGCTGGAATAATGAGGCTCTGGTCGCTGCTTTCTCTCATGGTCTCTCGGATGCCTTGAAGGATGAGGTTGCAGCTAAGGACTGTTGTGGTAAAAATATTAATAGTTGTAATCAGCCCGCATCATAGTTAGTGTAAGGAAAAGGCAACTCCATCTTCCCTTATCCGCAGCCAGAGAACCACACCAAATGCTACATCTTCCTTCAGTTCTGAGCAACTCCCCCTCCTCCTTGCCCAGTATCCGTCTTTTATTGACTAAAACAAAAGGTGTAAAAGGGGCTGGCCCAAGACAAGGATACAGGAAGTGATGACATATCAAAGGACAGGGAGGGGCAGCCAATGTGGCTGTGCAGACACACCCCATACAAACACATGTATACAATAATCTACCATTACCACTGAGAGACATGATGACAATCTATAAAACACACACACATCCTAAGATAAAATGTCCGCATAATAAAATTTCCACAACAGTCCCTCCTCTTTGTCATATGCTCCCCAGTGTCCCTTGACAAATCTTGATCTTCTTCTTTGCAAAAAAAAACTGTCTTGTCTACGAAAAGTCCTGAATCCATAAAACAAATAGAAAACAGAAAGTCAATCTTGACACGTAGCTTCTTTTCTTCGGGAGGTGACGTTTCGCGTTGGTCGCCGGCTGGTTTGGAATCCTCTGCATCTGGTCCATGGTTTGGTCTTCAGGGCGTCTTGTCTGTTCGGGCTTCGGTATATCAGTCGATTAGACATCAGGAACATCTCACTCCGGCGTATAGAAGGAATGGAGACAAAAAACATAAGTATATGTCCTATTTCCTTTCGCCCGGATCCAATGGAAAACCAGTGAGCCCCAAGACCTCCCAAAGTTTTAAAAAGGATTCCGACTCTCACTAATCATAGCTCCGCCCCTGCCCTGCTCCTGTCAGTATGGGCCTGACCCTTGTCAATGGTGTCTGCTAGCCTGGCATAACCATATACCTTCCTCACAACTGGAGGATCCCAAATCTACTGGTCGCTTAGCTGCCCGGACACCCATACAGGATTAACAAGCGAGGAGCAGGAGCCAGAGCTAATATTAATATCGTCTATCAACAAATGCCTCCTTGTAACAAATAAACAAAAGTGATACTCTGCATTCTTTGACTTAGTTGAGCAGCTTCTTGCAGTGACCGGTGTGGATCCAGTTGTCTCGTCCCTCGAACTTCAGAGAGATTGGCGTCATCAGCAGCACCTGGAATGGCCCAAGATATCTTGGCTCTAGTCCCGTCCTCGGATGTTTCTTTAGCACGACCCAATCACCTGGTTGGCTAGAATGAACACTGGTTATTGAGTCTGGGTCTGGGAGCAATTCCCGAACCCGATGGTGGACATCGGGTAATAACCCGTGGGGCTGCCTGGAGGGATACCTGATGGAATAAAAGGGTTACAGCGGAACATTCAGGCCATGGATCGGCCGTGATTTTTACCTACTTTGCAAAAATCTGACCCAAGTACCAGCAAAGAAAAGGCAGTTGTGATTGATTGACATTTGAGAGGTTAGAAAGTTTGAAGATCGTTGATTTCTGCACCATTTTCCCCCCTTCTCATCGGCCTTAAAACCAGGACGAAGAGAAGCTGGATTAGCATGGTGCATCGTCTCAAGGTTAGATGGAGAGATGACGGAGGGATGAGAGAGAGAGAGATAGAGAAAAAGAAAAGCGCTTCTCTTGGACTCTGCAGTCTTAGCGGGATGGGAGTACATGACAGTGTTAGTTCGCACTGTCTGGGACTTTTGAATGTCCTGTTGCTGGAGATCGATGGATTCGTGCAGCCACAGTTCTGCTTTCTGGAGGGAACCATGGCTTTGGAGTCTAGTGGGGAATTTACGGACAAACTTTTTCCCAATCCAGACCTCAAAGGTCCCTTCTTTGGGGATGATCCACTCTGAACCTACAGTCCCTTGGTGCCAATCTTTGAGGGGCTTAACAACTCCTCCTCTATATATGGATTTCATGTACTGCTTGGCTGTCCTATAGTAGTCAGAAGTGGTACCCTTCTGATCCCTAATTTTCCCTAAACACATGCTCGAGCATAAATTTTCCTGCGACCTACGCACGGAATTTTCTAAAAGTAGGTGCGTCCACCTCCAGTGTCCTGCGACAAACGCCTGGACGGCTGCTACTCCTCTTCGTTCGCCTCTGAGTTGCCCTAGGGTTTCTGGCACCGACACACGGACTCCGTTCACCCTAGATAGACCTCAGGAAAAGGAGTAATCAGTGTGAGGAAAAGGGCTCTCGCCGACACACGGCGGCCCTCTGAGTCTCCTAATGAGATATACCAGCCTCGGTTTTGGCTCTGAATAGTGACCTGACCACAGGATAGGGCTTCCAATTGACCTGGAGTGGAAAAGGGGGGTGCACAGAGAACACACAGTACCCTCTGTGGGGATGAGGGGTGCACAGGAAACAAACACACAGTACTCCTGTGGGGAATGGGGTTACTCACATAGCTATTGGTATGCCCAGGTGATATACATCACCTTGTCTCCTTAAAAAAAATGCTCATCAACTCACTTTCCTTTGCCGATATGATTCTATATAGTCAAGCTGAACAGCACACAAAGCCCTTTTTGCAGTGACTGATCAGAAACCTCTCGCTCAGCAGCAGCCCTTGAATTCAGACAGTAGTTCCCACACAATATCATGAGACCCCCAGTACTCCTAACCAAATCTACAGAGAAAAGAGAGGGAGAGAGAGAAAAGCAGCAAATATGCAATAAAAACCTAAAAAATAAAAATGAGTAAAAGAAGAAAAATGTAAATATACAATAAAAACCTAAAAAATAAAAATGAGTAAAAGAAGAAAAATGTAAATATAAATTAATCAAAGAAATACCCACACAAAAATAAACAAATATCTGAAAAATAAAAAAAGGAAAAATCACTTGATTATCTACATTGAGCTTCAGTAAAAAAAATAATTTTACCTTAAAACCCAAAACTCATGCAAAAACTAAACCCTTAGGAACACATACAATTGTATAGGACTGAATTAACAAATCAATGTCCTGGAGGGTTCCCCTGAAACCGTACAGGAGAAATTCCTACCCACCCAGTAATTGAAATGCTAATTTTTCCCCAGCCCCAAACAGCTTCAGATTCATTTGACCAGAGAAGCAGGACTTAACATCACAAGGTCCCAAAACCGGTTTCTTTCACATTTTAACCGTTCATATTGTGATTTAAAATCCGCTTCACTGATCCAAGATCTTGGCTGTCCCTGCGTTCTCTGCCTTTGCAAAGAAGCATCTCTGGGACCACTACCCCACCTCGCCGAATAAGCCACTTTACTTCTAGGTGTGGTTCTGGGGTACTCAACATACCTGTGTCTGTTGCCATTAGCATCATTACAATATCGTGCAATGTGACCGTATTCCCTGCATGCAAAACAAAGGATAGCTCGCCTCCCTCCACAATAACTTGCACATGGCGATTTGAATTGGGGCACAACATTAACCATCCTAGCATGAGTAGCTCCCACATTACGATCTGTATTGAGTCCACTTACCACGGACTCATCTGAGGAATCTTCTGGCATTGTGTTAACACCAGGGTCAGACACATTGTCCATCTCCATCCCTGATTCAGATCCACCATGCGACCCACAGTCCTCAGACTTCTCCATGCTTACAGCCCATACATTTCCTCTAATCCCAGACACATTACTCTCCAGGGGTTGTTTCAATAACTCTAGCAATTCCCTTACAGCACCCAGTGCATGCATCAGGCTTCCAGATAAACCTTCATTCTCCTTGCACCAGAAAACAAACACCACAATGGTTGCTACAAAAAACAAAACACTAGTACTAGTTGTCCCAATACTTTTGGCACAGAACTACAAGTACCTCCTTTCTACACTGTAATACCCACATTAATTATGCCAAACAAGTCTACAATTCAGTGTAACAGCCACAGATACACAAACATTAAGCAGAATCATCAACTATGATTCCTGTATCAGACGGGTCACTGAGCTATAACATAACCGAACACTAAACCGCTATCAGCACAAAACTTATTAAAACAAAATCAAACTGTACATAGAAAGGTTACAAAAAGACAAGATAACTATCCGACAAAACTAACATTTCAGGCAAAAACAATCAAATCGCTTTCCATAGCAAACTGACAAAGATGGCCGACAAGCATGGTAAAGATGGCCGACAAGCATGGTAAAGATGGCCTACAAGCATGGTATAGATGGCCTACAAGCATGGTAAAGATGGCCTACAAGCATGGTAAAGATGGCCTACAAGCATGGTAAAGATGGCCTACAAGCATGGTAAAGATGGCCTACAAGCATGGTAAAGATGGCCGACAAGCATGGTCACACAAAGGAAACCAAGATAGTGTCTACAATATCCAGCAAAAAAACTGTTTTTATATTTCCCTATGTTTAAACCAGAGAAAAACCTCCACTCTTTGGGTGATTTACAGGCTAACAATACAAAAAACACTCTGAACGCTGTCTCTAATGTACAGACACTAAAACCAATTGCTGCCTCTATAAAATCGCCTCTTAGAAAATCACAGTAACATAAAAAGTTAAGAAGTTACAAAAAACACAATTCCCTGTACTATCAACACAATGGAAAAACACTTACCTTATCCTTACACCACTCGATGCGGCAGACAACAACCACATAGGTTGTTTGAACAGATTTTTCTTTCCTCTGATACCAGCAGATTGGAGGACACAGATTTCAGTTCACAAAGAGCAAAACTTTCTCAAAAATGAGAGTAAAGAAAAGGATATTACCTTATGCCGGCCTTTTTTGCTTTTTGAAAATTAAACTGTGTCTCCTTTTAAGTTCTGCCGATAACAGGGAAAAAAAAATATTTCCTTCCTGAGCTCGCCATCTGTTGTGGTAAAAATATTAATAGTTGTAATCAGCCCGCATCATAGTTAGTGTAAGGAAAAGGCAACTCCATCTTCCCTTATCCGCAGCCAGAGAACCACACCAAATGCTACATCTTCCTTCAGTTCTGAGCAACTCCCCCTCCTCCTTGCCCAGTATCCGTCTTTTATTGACTAAAACAAAAGGTGTAAAAGGGGCTGGCCCAAGACAAGGATACAGGAAGTGATGACATATCAAAGGACAGGGAGGGGCAGCCAATGTGGCTGTGCAGACACACCCCATACAAACACATGTATACAATAATCTACCATTACCACTGAGAGACATGATGACAATCTATAAAACACACACACATCCTAAGATAAAATGTCCGCATAATAAAATTTCCACAACAGGACCTACCAGTGGAGCTCGAGTCTCTTATTTCTTTCCTGATTTTGATTGACACCAGACTCAGGGAGAGACCTTCCTTTAAGGAGAGCCTGCGGAGGCCTTCTAACAGATTGGCGCCTACGTTTGCTGTCCCACCCGTGCCTCCCTCTCCTCCCACGCCTCCTGGGGATGACTTGTCTGGGGGTGAACCCATGCAGCTGGGGTTTGCTCGCCTGTCCGAGGGGGAGAGGGTACTCCGGAGACGCTAGGGCCGATGCATGTACTGTGGTCTCGGTGGGCATTTTTGGTTGGCATGCCCGAACCGTCCGGGAAACGCTCGCACCTGAGATCCTGTCGGGGGCAGATCTTGGGTGGAGTCTCCTCGTCCCCGGTTTCCCGTGTTGACAAACCACTGATCACTGTTGTCCTCTCCTGGGTCGGGGGCTCGGTGACGACCCAGGCGTTGGTGGACTCTGGTGCTGGTGGTTTGTTCATTGATAGTGTGTTCGCTGCCACCAATTCCATTCCTCTGCAGCCTCGAGGTTCCTCACTGGCTCTTGAGGCGATAGACGGCAGACCCCTTCTGCCGCCACACGTGACTCATGAGACCCTTCCAGTGGGGATGGCCGATGGTGCCGTTCACAGAGAATCGGTCTGTCTCCAGGTTATTTCGTCTCCACACTACTCGGTGGTCTTGGGGTACCCCTGGCTCCAGAAGCATAATCCGACTTTCGATTGGAAATCGGCCGAGATCCTCTCGTGGTCACCGCAGTGTGGGGCTAGTTGCATCCATGGGCCTGTCAAGTTGCTGTGTACTTCCTCGGACTCTCTGTTGCCTCCTGAATACGAGGAGTACCGGGATGTATTCGATAAGGTGCGTGCAGTTGCCCTACCTCCGCACCGCCCATACGATTGTGCCATAGAGTTACAATCTGGTGCCGTTCCTCCTCGTGGCAAAGTCTATCCACTGTCGGTAGCGGAGAATGAGGCCATGGAGGAGTACGTGAGGGAGGCGCTTTCACGCGGACACATTCGCAAATCCTCGTCCCCGGCAGGGGCTGGATTTTTCTTTGTGAAAAAGAGGGGCGGTGAGTTGAGGCCTTGCATCGATTACAGGGGTCTCAATCGCATCACGATCAAGAACGCTTACCCGATACCCTTGATTTCCGAGCTGTTCGATCGCCTCAAAGGGGCCACGGTCTTTACCAAACTCGACCTGAGGGCGGCATATAACCTGGTAAGGATCAAGGCGGGCGATGAGTGGAAGACCGCGTTTAACACCAGGACCGGTCATTATGAATCCTTGGTTATGCCCTTTGGGTTGTGCAATGCGCCCGCAGTCTTCCAGGAATTCATCAACAATGTTTTCCGTGACCTGTTGCAGCAGTGTGTGGTGGTCTATTTGGATGACATCTTGGTATATTCTGAATCCATGGAGGCCCACATTCTGGATGTCAGACGAGTGTTGCAACGGTTACAAGAGAACAAGCTGTTCGGTAAGCTTGAGAAATGCGAATTTCACCGATCCCAGGTAACCTTCTTAGGTTACATAATTTCCGCTGAGGGGTTCTCCATGGATCCTGAGAAGGTTTCGGCTGTCTTACAGTGGCCCCAGCCCAGTGGTCTTCGTGCCCTGCAGCGATTTTTGGGCTTCGCCAATTATTATCGGAAGTTCATCAGGGACTTTTCCATGCTAGCCAAGCCTCTCACGGATCTGACCAGGAGGGGCAGTAATCCCCAGGTCTGGCCGCCCGAGGCCATCCGAGCTTTTGAGGCTCTAAAGTCCGCCTTTGTGTCGGCTCCGATTCTGTCGCATCCCAACCCTGGGTTGCCGTTTGTCCTCGGGGTGGACGCGTCTGAGACGGGAGTAGGCGCCCTCCTGTCTCAGCGTAGAACACCAGAGGGTCCTTTGCTTCCTTGTGGGTTTTACTCCCGGAAACTGTCTTCCGCGGAGTGCAACTATCAGATTGGTGACAGGGAGTTATTGGCCATCGTGCAGGCCCTTAAAGAGTGGAGGCACTTGCTCGAGGGCTCGGTGGTTCCGGTTCTCATCCTGACGGACCACAAGAATCTGACCTACCTCTCTGAGGCCAAGAGATTGACACCACGTCAGGCCAGATGGGCTCTGTTCTTGTCACGTTTTAATTACGTGGTCTCCTACCTACCCGGTTCCAAGAACATCAGAGCGGATGCCTTATCACGGCAGTACTCCGAGCTGTCCGGGGAGGAGTCGATTCCGACTTCGGTCATACCTCCGAATCAGATCCTGGCCGCCATTCGCACCAGCCTGACCTCTCCCCTGGGTGAGCAGATTTTGGCGGCTCAATCTGGTGCTCCCTCTGGGAGACCCAACGGCAGGTGTTTTGTGCCTGAGGAGTTGTGCACTCGGTTGTTGCGAACCTACCATAACTCCAAGGCCGCGGGGCATCCTGGAAAGAATCAGCTGTCCTGGGCTGTTTCACGTCTGTTCTGGTGGCCTTCTCTACGTTCCGACATCGCCGCATATGTAGCGGCATGCTCCGTTTGTGCCCAGAGTAAGTCCCCTCGGCACCTTCCGTTGGGCCTTTTGCAACCCATAGCCACCGGGGAGCGTCCATGGTCACACCTGGGGATGGATTTCATTGTGGACCTCCCTGCATCCCGAGGCCATACGGTCATTCTCATGATAGTGGATCGGTTTTCCAAAATGTGCCACTGTGTTCCTCTCAAGAAGTTACCCTCTGCACAAGAGTTGGCCTCGATTTTTGCCAGGGAGGTCTTCCGGTTGCACGGTTTGCCCAAGGAGATTGTGTCGGATCGGGGGAGTCAGTTTGTGTCCAGGTTCTGGCGCGCCTTTTGCTCCCAGTTGGGGATTCATCTCTCTTTCTCCTCGGCCTACCACCCTCAGTCCAATGGGGCCGCAGAACGATCCAATCAGGCCTTGGAGCAATTCCTTCGTTGCTATGTCTCCGATCACCAAGACAATTGGGTTGACCTCCTGCCTTGGGCTGAGTTTGCCAGGAACACGGCGGTGAACTCTTCCTCTGGGACGTCTCCCTTCGTGGCCAATTATGGGTTCCAACCTGCCGTGTTACCGGAGGTATTCTCTCCCCAGGATATTCCAGCTGTGGAGGATCACCTTTCCGTCCTACGTGCTTCTTGGGTACAGATCCAGAGGTCCCTTGAGGTCTCTGCGCAGCGCCAGAGACTCCAGGCTGATCGCAGACGAGCGCCCGCTCCTTCCTACCAGGTCGGAGACCGCGTATGGTTGTCCACCCGCAACCTCAACCTTCGAGTGCCCACTCCCAAGCTGGCGCCTCGCTTTGTTGGTCCCTTCCGAGTGCTTCGCAGGGTAAACCCGGTAGCCTATGCCCTTGCGCTTCCTCCTGGCATGCGGATCTCCAACGTGTTTCATGTCTCCCTGTTGAAGCCACCGGTGTGTAATCGTTTCACTTCCTCGATTCCTCGGCCTCGTCCGGTCCAAGTGGGCAATCGTGAGGAGTATGAGGTGAGCAATATCCTGGACTCACGCCTGGTCCACGGCCGGGTGCAGTTTTTGGTCCATTGGCGTGGTTATGGTCCAGAGGAGCGTTCCTGGGTTCCCTCCGCAGATGTCCATGCTCCTGCCTTGCTCCGAGCCTTCCACGCACGCTTCCCTCAGAAACCGTTCCTTACTCCGCGGAGGAGGGGCCCTTGAGGGGGAGGTACTGTCATGGTCTTACCCCCTTGCTGTTCTCCTTCGTTTGACATGTGCTGGCGGCCATCTTGGTTTCTGGGTTTCTTGTAGCCTCCCACCCTGCGGCTCCTCCTTCCCACTGGGAGGAGCTGGATGCCTAGCTCATATATATAGGAGGTCTGTGGCTTCAGTTCCTTGCTTGGTCCTCCTGTGCTCACATGCTTCTAAGACTGCTGCTGCTTCTGGTTCCTGATCCTGGCTTCGTCTGACTACCCTGCTGGTTCCTGATCCTGGCTTCGTCTGACTACCCTGCTGGTTCCTGATCCTGGCTTCGTCTGACTACCCTGCTGGTTCCTGATCCTGGCTTCGTCTGACTACCCTGCTGGTTCCTGATCCAGGCTTCATCTGTCTACCCTTCTGGTTCCTGATCTCTGGTTTCGCAAGACCCTGCTTCGGTTTAGCCATCCGTTTGGACTTTAGCCCTACAGCTTTATTTTCAATAAAGCCTTCTTATTTCCACTCTTCTCTTGTTGTACGTCTGGTTCATGGTTCCATGACAGGCTGGGCCATTCCAAAACTTTAATCTTCTTCTGGTAAAGCCATTCCTTTGTTGATTTGGATGTATGCTTTGGGTCATTGTCATGCTGAAAGATGAAGTTCCTCTTCATGTTCAGCTTTCTAGCAGAAGCCTGGAGGTTTTGTGCCAATATTGACTGGCATTTGGAACTGTTCATAATTCTCTCTAGCTTAACTAAGGTCCCAGTTCCAGCTGTAGAAAAACAGCCCCAAAGCATGATGCTGCCACCACAATGCTTCACTGTGGGTATGGTGTTCTTTTGGTGATGTGCAGTGTTGTTTTTGCGCCAAACATATCTTTTGGAATTATGGCCAAAAAGTTCAACCTTGGTTTCATCAGACCATAACACCTTTTCCCACATGCTTTTGGGAGACTTCAGATGTGTTTTTGCAAAATGTAGCCTGGCTTGGATGTTTTTCTTCGTAAGAAAAGGCTTTTGTCTTGCCCCTCTACCCCATAGCCAAGACATATGAAGAATACGGGAGATTGTTGTCACATGTACCACACAGCCAGTACTTGCCAGATATTCCTGCAGCTCCTTTAATGTTGCTGTAGGCCTCTTGGTAGCCTCCCAGACCAGTTTTCCTCTCGTCTTTTCATCAATTTTGGAGGGACGTTCAGTTCTTGGTAATGTCACTATCTTGCCATATTTTCTCCACTTGATGATGACTGTCTTCACTGTGTTCCATGGTATATCTAATGTCTTGGAAATTCTTTTGTACCCTTCTTCTGACTGATAACTTTTAACAATGAGATCCCTCTGTTGCTGTGGAAGCTCTGTGTAGACCATGAATTTTGCTGTGGGATGCGACTAATAAAATTTCAGGAAAGACCAACTAGAGCAGCTGAACTTTAATTGGGGTTAATCAGAGGCACTTTAAATGATGGCATGTGTATGCTGACTCCTATTTAACATGAGTTTGAATGTGATTGCTTAATCCCCAGTTATAAGAGGGTGTGCACACTTATGCAACCACATTATTTTAGTTTAGTCTTTTTTCCCTCCACCTAACAGATTTCAGTTTGTTTTTCAATTGAGTGGTACAGTTTATAGGTTACATTAAAGATGGAAAAAGTTCTGAAATTATTTATCTTTGTCTCATTTTTTTAACATCACAGAAACCTAACAGGGGTGTGTAGACTTTTTATATCCACTGTATATATATATATATATATATATATATATATATATATATTCATATATATAAATATACAGTATCTTACAAACGTGAGTCCACCCCTCACATTTTTGTAAATATTTTATTATATTATTTCATGGGACAACACTGAAGATCTGACACTTTATAATGGTGTAAATTTGGTGTGCCCTCAAAATAACTCAACACACAGCCATTAATGTCTAAACTGCTGGCAACAAAAGTGAGAACACCCCTAAGTGAAAATGTCAAAATTGTGCCCAATTAGCCATTTTCCCTCCCTGGTGTCATGTGACTTGTTAGTGTTGCAAAGTCTCAGGTGTGCATGGGGAGCAGGTGTGTTAAATTTGGTGTTACCGCTCTCACACTCTCTCATACTGGTGACTGGAAGTTTAACATGGTGCCTTATGGCAAAGAGCTTTCTGAGGATCTAAAAAAAAGAATTGTTGCTCTACATAAAGATGGTCTAGGCTATAAGAATATTGCCAACACCCTGAAACTGAGCTGCAGCACGGTAGCCAAGACCATACAGCGGTTTAACAAGACAGGTTCTACTCAGAACAGGCCTCGCCATGGTTGACCAAAGAAGTTAACTGCACGTGCTCAGCGTCATAGCCAGAGGTTGTCTTTTCAAAATAGACGTATGAGTGCTGCCAGCATTGCTTCAGAGGTTAAAGGGGTGGGGAGTCTGCCTGTCAGTGCTCAGACCATACACCGCACATTGCATCAAATTGGTCTGCATGGCTGTTGTCCCAGAAGGAAGCTTCTTCTAAAGATGATGCACAAGAAAGACTGCAAGCAGTTTGCTGAGTACAAGCAGACTAAGGACATGGATTACTAGTCTGATAAGACCAAAATAAACTTATTTGGTTCAGGTGGTGTCAGCATGTGTGGTGGCAACAAGGCAAGGAGTACAAAGACAAGTGTGTCTTGCCTGTAGCCAAGCATGGTGGTGAGAGTGCCATGGTTTGGAGTTGAATTAGCGCTGCCGGCTTTGGGGAGCTACAGTTAATTAAGGAAATCATGAATACCAACATGTAATGTGACATACTGAAGCAGAGCATGATCTCCTCCCTTTGGAAACTCGGCCACAGGGCAGTATTCCAACATGATAACGACCCCAAACACACCTCCAAGACAACCACTGCCTTGCTAAAGAAACTAAGAGTAAAGGTGCTGGATTGGCCAAGCATGTCTCCAGTCCTATACCTTATTGAGCATCTGTGGGGCATCCTCAAACAGAAGGTGGAGGAGTACAAGGTCTCTAACATCAACCAGCACCGTGACGTCCTCATGAAGGAGTGGAAGAAGATTCCAGTGGCAGCCTGTGAAGCTCTAGTGAATTCCATGCCCAAGAGAGTTAAGGCAGTGCTGGAAAATAATGGTGACCACACAAAATATTGACCCTTTGGGCACAATTTTTCCATTCTCACTTAGGGGTGTACTCACTTTTGTTGCCAGCGGTTTAGACATTAATGGCTGTGTGGTGTGTTATTTTGAGGGCACACCAAATTTACACTGTTATGCAAGCTGTACATTGACTACTTTACATAGCATAACAGTGTCATATTTTCAGTCTTGTCTCATGAAAAGATTTAATAAAATATTTACAAAAATGTGATTGGTGTACTCACTTTTGTGAGATACTGTATATATATATATATATATATATATATATATTAAAACAGGAAAATACAGCGGCTCACCCCCTCACCGTATGGTTAAGGTGCTCACCCTCTGGTCCCACCCTCAGGACCACAAAGAACAAATGAGGTGTAAGCAAATATGAAGGGGCACACTCAGAAGGGAAACACCAATATGTAATAGTAATAAACTAATACTAAAAACATACCCCAGAAAATATATATAAAACATACATAATAAACACAAATACGTGAATGGCCTTTGGATTCCACAGTACTCAACACTTATGTTGCACTTATATGGAGATTCTAATGTCCACCAAAAACCACTCAGCAACCTCTATGATAAGAGACTCATATCAGCCAACTGTTATTCCTAATGAAATTTCTGGCGCCAGAAGTTTCATTAGGAATAACAGTTGGCTGATATATGAGTCGCTTATCATAGAGGTTGCTGAGTGTTTTTTGGTGGACATTGGTGGACATTCCACTGATTAGGGTGGCCTATTACATTCCCTAATCTAACATATCTCCATTTACCCTACTTCAACATTATTCCTCAGAACCTGATCCCTTCATCCAACAGTATCTCCCCCACCCCATGCACTCAAAAGCGCCACAGATCAAGGATGAGCAAACTGGTTCTACCTTCTCAAAAAGTTTGAATTCAGTCAAACCTTTCGTGAGAGAGAGAGAGAAGTACAGAAATGTGTGTTTATCGACAATATATGCATTGTCTAAGTGGTACTCTTTCTCATTATGGAGAGCCTATGGTACGCAATGTACACAGTATTGTTGTTTAGACGATGCCCCTACTATGCTAAGTAAAAGTGCACAGAATTACAGGCCAGAAGATCCTCCTACTGTGTCAAGTTTATGTGTGCAGTATTATAAACCAGGTGAAGCCCCTCTGGGTTGCTGAGATATTCAAATTAGCTTTCCTAAACATACAGTGCTGCCCAAAATTATTCATACCCCTGGCAAATTTTGACTTAAAGTAACTTTTATTCAACCAGCAAGTAATTTTTTTTTACAGGAAATGACATAGGTGTCTCCCAAAAGATAATAAGACGATGTACAAGAGGCATTATTGTAAAAAAAAAAAAAAAACATTTCTCAGCTTTTATTTACATTTGAGCAGAAAATACAAGCTGTTCCACACTGTGGAAAATTTCAGAGGATGTAGTCTGAAGCCAAAAGTGACACCTGTGCTGGCCAGGAGGATAGTTAGAGAGGTGAAACAGAATCCAAGGATCACCACCAAGGCCATCCTGATGAATCTGGGCTCTGCTGGTGGCAATGTCTCAAGCCAGACAATCCAACGGACACTGCAAACTGCTGGGTTCCACGGATGCAGACCAAGGAGGATGCCACTTTTCCAGATAAGGCACACAAAAGCTTGCTTGGCCTTTGCAAAAGCTCATCTGGACAAAGAAAAAGACTTCTGGTCTTCTTTGTTATGGTCAGATAAAACAAAAATGTCATTGTTTGGTCACAATTATGTTTCCTTCATTTGGCATAAAAAAAGGAGAAGCCTTCAACCCAAAGAACACCATCCCCACTGTCAAACATGGTGGTGGGAACAATACATGAGGATTCTCAATGACAATATCAGGCAGTCTGCAGAGAAACTTGGCCTTTGGCACCAGTGGACATTTCAGCTTGCAATGACCCAAAACACACAGCAAAAGTGGTGAAGAAATAGTTAGCAGATAGCAACATTAACGTTTTGGAGAGGCCCAGCAAGAGTCCAGACTTCAATCCAATTGAGAATCTGTGGAGGGTGCTTAAGATCAGGGTGATGGCAAGAAGACTCTCCAACCTGAAAGATTTGGAGCTCATTGCTAAAGATGAATGGGCAAAAATACCTGTGGAGACATGCAATAAGCTGGTCTGCAATTATAGGAAGCGTCTGATTGCTGCAATAGCCAATAAAGGCTTTTCTATTGACTATTGAGAAGGGTATGAATAATTTTGGACTGGACACTTTTTGCTCAAATGTAAAAAAAAGCTGAGAATTGTTTCCCACCCTCCCCCCCCCCCCCAATAATGCCTCTCGTACATCGTCTTATTATCTTTTGTGAGACACCTATGTCATTTCCCGTCAAAAAATTACTTGCTGGTTGAATAAAAGTAACTTTAAGTCAAAATTTGCCTGGGGTATGAATAATTATGGGCAGCACTGTATGATGCTGGCTCATGTTAGACATGATAATTTGCATATATTTTACCCCCAAATCCTGAGGAGAGCTGTCTAACCTACAATAGTTTTCACGTGTATCAGCTGGTCTCCATAATAGAACCACACATATAGGTTCCCCCTATGGCCTTGTAACTGGAAATGTTGTTCTCATCTGTTGTTTTCTGATTAAGGGCTTTTGTCCTAAAAGAACTACTTGCAAATGTGAACCTGACTTAGCTATTTTTTTGTGTTTAAATGACAGTAAGGCATCTCTGCTAATTTGCTGTGTGAAAATAATTGAGCACACATTTTGCTGCTGTGTTTTTCTTGTTTGCCTATTGGACACTGTATAAAGCAAGCACCTCTAGTCCTCTTGTGTCTTTCCCCATAGATTGTAGGCTTTGTGAGCAGGACCCTCATTTCTATTCTTTGGTTGATACCTTTGTTACTATGAAATGTCTGATTCTGTTAGAACATGTACCCTCTGATTTGTAAAGTGCTGCAGAATAGCTCAGAATATGTTTGCACTATATATAGCTAAAAATGTTTGGTCAGTCTGTTATGTGTAATCAGTAAAAATGCAAGTGGTACATTCTCTTCTCCAGAGCTTCTGAGTCCTTTATTAACTGTGTGAGGTGTTTCTGTTCAAAGCTTAATCATATGCAATATACACGATATATCCAAAAGCTTGAAGAATTTGTCATATTAATAATCTCGATGAAAGGGATGCTTGGCACTATTGATGCCCTTCTCCGCTTCCCCGATTCTACAGAGAGCGAGTTGATTCTGCTTATCACACTCCACAGCCAATGCGCTGCAATGTGCTGTGACATAACCGAGTGAAAGGTCCAGGAAGGGCTGTAGTGTAACCTGTTACAGAGCCTGCTGAATTGTTTGGATTACAAGTATATATGCAGCTTTGCTCTGCTGATTTTATCCCATGACTAATGTAAAAAATGTATATCAGACATCATACAGCACATTGACAATCTCTTTCTAACAAATCTAGTACCTCACATGGATCCAGAGATCTCCACATTCATTGCTCTGCTAGGTTTTTATCAAGCTGACAGCTTAAGGGGAGTGTCTTTTCTGCTGCAGCTCAGGGGGCGTGTCTCAGCTCTCCCTATCACAGCTCAGGGTGAAAGGTCCAGGAAGGGCTGTAGTGTAACCTGTTACAGAGCCTGCTGAATTGTTTGGATTACAAGTATATATGCAGCTTTGCTCTGCTGATTTTATCCCATGACTAATGTAAAAAATGTATATCAGACATCATACAGCACATTGACAATCTCTTTCTAACAAATCTAGTACCTCACATGGATCCAGAGATCTCCACATTCATTGCTCTGCTAGGTTTTTATCAAGCTGACAGCTTAAGGGGAGTGTCTTTTCTGCTGCAGCTCAGGGGGCGTGTCTCAGCTCTCCCTATCACAGCTCAGGGTGTGTGTCTCAGCTCTCCCTATCACAGCTCAGGGGGGGTGTCTCAGCTCTCCCTATCACAGCTCAGGGTGTGTGTCTCAGCTCTACCTATCACAGCTCAGGAGGCAGTTGAAGGATGAAACTGAGCATGTGCGGCCATCTCAGTGAGCAGGACAATGAAATAAGAAAAAGAACAAACAGCAGGTGGCGCTATACAGATACATTTTATTGAATAACTCAGTGGATATGCTAAATTTACTTGCAATTACAAAGTATTCAGGTCCAGGTGCTGGTTTGAAAACTGTAGAATATTTTTTGTGGGACAGCCCCTTTAAGAAGATTTGATTCAGGGCTCTCTTCTTATTTATTATAGTCACTGAAGATCTGATTTATGTACTCAACACTAGCCATCCTGTGATCTAATTTGCTACACTGCAGGTCGGCATAGAAGTAAGTTTGATAGAACTTGAATCTATACAGAGCACATCAGTGATATCTTAGCAGACACTGTGTATATAGAAGGCTCCTCAATGGCTACCTATACCTGTTAGACTCTTCTGGATCCCACAGAGCCTATACATTTTTACTTCAGGAGAAAATAAACCTCCCACACAGCAGTGGATCCTAGGTAAGTGAAATGTAAGAGATTGATGTCAATTCTACTTTTCAGCCTTTGATTTTTTCTTTATAATAATTCAGTAATTTCATATATTCAATACATTCATGGATCTCTCTTTGTTTGAATCAGTTGAGTAGACTTTGCCATTGTTCCCCTCACCACATGACCATATTCTCCAAAGTTAAAACTTGAGGACCTATATTTAAATTGTTCAGTCAAACCATTTCTAATGCTATATTAATTTAAAAGGGGTTTCCAGAAATAATTCGATATTAACTGAAGGCCATTGGCCTGCCTCGCCTCTTGATAAATTCACGCTTACCTGCTCCCCGCTGCTTTGGTCTTGTATACTGGCTCCTAGTCTTCATCTTCCAGTCCCTTGTTTTCTTCTTCTGGTTGTAACACGGAAACGTCACCTATACCACTGCAACCAATGACCGGCTTCAGTCGTGAAGCGTTGTGTGGGGACAGCACAGAGGACCAGAATGTTGGGTATCCAGGAAGTATGAATCTTTCAGTAGGCAAGGCCTTCAGTTAATATTTAATTATTATTGGAAAACCCCTTTAATCCTTATAAACTCTCTTTAGAAGAAGATACTGTATATCATGCTGTATGCTACAACTCCAAGCAGTGCAGTGTTCCTTATGAAGCATGTGCTGATAGCGGAAACAGATTGGCTTACATGCAGAAATGCTTTTTGTAGTCCTCCCCTACTAATAGTAGGGGAGGGAATTTGCTTTGTCTTATCTGCAAAGGATAGGTCACAAAGCCCTATTTATATAGGAGTATGAATTGTGAATGTACACAGCATGATGCATTATTCAAGGTGACACAAATATTATACACATATATTATATCTATTTCTGCTGTCTAATTGCTTTTAAACTGCTCATTGACTCTATGTCCCAAAGCCACCTCTGTAATACAATTTCTTGTCCATGGATACATGCAATGAATGCCTGTTATCAACACATTTTTCAATGCCCTTCCAGGACTTCTGAATATTTTGGCTTAATGAAATGGTCAGCAGAGCTACCAACTCTTATGCAATTATTAAACTCATTCAAGTATTAATATATTCACATTTAGCATCTCTTAGAATATATCATCATAAACTGAAATCTTGCATGTCTGCACCTGTGTATATGAATAATCCTGACTGCATTTCCTCCTCTTCCTAATTATTGTGTCTATTGTATGTTGCTTAGACAGTTCACATTTTCTTCCTATTTTCCCATTACTGTCACAGTTTTTCCTGATACACCCGGGCCTCTGTATGATTGTGTGTGCAGTAAAGCATTCAGCCATGCCATCCATGGATTCCTCTTATTCAGTCACAGAGCATACATTAATTACAAAATAAAGTAACCCAAGAAAGAGGGAAATAGTACGTCCCTTAAAGATATTTCACTGTCATATACATGGGCAAGGAGAACACAGTAACACTGGCAAAATAAGAAGACATATACCATATTTTTAACTCTATAAGACACACTTTTCCCCCTAGAAGTACGGGGAAATGTCTGTGCAGCTAATGGGGTGAATACCAATGAGTGCTTTCATTATGGAAGCGCTCATTAGTACAGGAGGATCAGAGAACGGTGAATGAAACGCTCCCTGTGTGGGCTCTGTACCCACCGCTCCCTGGTCTTCCTCGGCCGCATGCTGTACTGTGACCACTGCACAGTGTGAGGACATCAGTGTGCTCTGTGACCTCACAATGTGCCACATCAGGTCACAGCACAGCACAGCGCGGCAGAAAGAGCAGGAAGAACAGGTAGGGCTCTGGATCCCTAAGCATTAGCACTGTCCAGAGCAGGATAAGTGAGTCTATATTATTTTTTTGCCTGATGTGAGGTCTGATTAATATTGGGAGTCTGGGCTGAGGTCTGATTCACATTGGGGGTTTGAGTTGAGGTGCGATTAACATTGAGGTTCTGAGCTGAAGTCTGATCAGCATTGGGGGTCTGAGCTGAGGTGTTATTAACATTGGGGGTCTGAGTTGAGGTGTGATTAACATTGAGGTTCTGAGCTGAGGTCTCATTAACATTAGGGTCTGAGCTGAGGTTTGATTAAAGGGGTTCTGTATTTTGTTTAAACTAATCTGATCTGATCGGCAGGGGTCCGACACCCCAGGATCGCTGCGGCCTTCTCACTGTTTACCGCAGGCCCAGTGACGTCACGACTAGTATCAACTGGCCTGGGTGCGGCTAAGCTATGTTCACTTGAATGGAGCTTAGCCCCGACCAGGCCAGTTGATACTAGTCGTGACATCACTGGGTCCCCTGGAGCACCGCTGCCTTCTCAAACAGCTGATTGGCGGGGGTCCCAAGTGTCGGACCCCCGCTGATCAGATGCTGATGATCTATCCAGAGGATAGATGATCAGTTTAAACAAACTGCAGAACCCATATTGGAGGTCTGAGCTGGGGACCTCCTCTAAAACCTAAACTGGATCACAGCAGAATGCGACAGGAAGAGGTCTGAATTGCAGTGCTGCCCAGAGCAGGAGAAGTGAGTTGATTTATCTATTTTTTGCCTGATCTGAGGTCTGATTAATATTGGGGGTCTGAGTTGAGGTCTGATTAACATTGGGGATCTGAGTTGAGGTCTGATTACCATTGAGGGGCTGATTGGGGGTATGAGCTGAGGACTGAATAACATTGAGGTCTGATTGGGAGTCTGAGCTGAGGTTTGATTCCCTTTGGGGGTCCAGCAATGGTGAACCAAATGAATCAGACCCGTCCTCGATGCACCGAAAACCTGATTTGCATAAAAATAACAGGAACCTTTGTCAGTAATAAAGTTTTGGTTATGTTTCAAGGCACGTGACCTACATGGCTTACAATTACTTTGAAAACTATTTTGTAGGAGACATTTCTGGGAACAAAACTTTCAAGACCACATAAAATGCAAAATTAAATTCTCAATATACTACGAATTCTAACATTACCTTGATCGCAATATGTGGGTCCCCTGCATGATAGACTGACCAATCACAGGCCTCAGCAACAATAGGGTGACCACAGTGATGTCACAAGACTGACCTGTGCCTGACACATCATCACACAAATATATGTAATGACCCAGAGTGCCATTAACACTCCACACACTGCACCTGTCTTCTATGGGCTAGCACAGTGTCGTATGTATTTATTTCAGCTCCACTGTGCATATTTATTTCTTGCAACTGTTTATGTTTAAGTGTAATTTACCTGGTTCACCAGAAGGTGGCAACAAGCATGGCAGAGCTACAGTTAAAGAGAATGGAACCCTTCTTTCCATTCTAACCCTCTCTCTAGGGAAGGGAGGAGACTAGTTAGTTAGGGTTAGTCTGGCTTACCCCCTGCTTGGGGAAGGAAGCAAGGGCTGGGCACGTCACAGTTTGATGTGCCCACGCCAAGCCCTGTCTAAGCCAGCTAGAGCACCTGAAGCCAGGAGGTATAGATTTCCTGGTATTAATCTAGAGACAGACTACAGAGAGAAGTTGCAGCAAAAAGAAAGAAGCAAACTTATACAGAAAGCTTGTCAGCACAGCAGAGCCAGAGAGCAACCAATGTATACAGTTGAGTGTGTTTGCCTGCCAGAGTTAATGCTAATGCCTGCTGGGAACAAGACAAAGCCTGAAACTGTTGGAGAAACGTTTATTCAAGAAAAGCTGTTATTGAACTTCATCACAAGGTCTGGAATCAATTTATTTATTTAAATCCCTTGATTATTCCCCCTATTTGCTCTGATTCGGACAACAACACCTGGGTTCCAGCGTATCCAGGCAGGAGCACCGTGACATGTGCACCAACGTTAATTGACATTTAGGGCACCCTACACTACTCTGGTATTCCTACACCTGGGTACCATCTACTACATCACTAAAAGGGGCCCTGTGCCCTTGTTGCTTCACTGCAACTGGCGTCACAAAAAAGATTTGCTTTAAGGAACCCATGGCCGTTGTCGTGCGTCACATATACAGCAGGGAACATGAAGAGCAACAGACACGGAACAGTGGGAGTTCTAATATTAACTGCTTAATGACCAGGCCCGAGAAGGTCTTAATGACAAGCAATATTTTTAGTTTTTGCCTCTCTGCATTTTAGGAGCCATAACTTTCAAATTTTTTCATTTATGTGGCTGAGTGAGGACTTTTTTTATGCAAGAGAAATGTTATTTTTTGGGATACATATATTTTTATGCAATTCATGTTTCACACTAAATAACCTGATAAATTAATAATAATGGCTTTTTTTATTTTCAGGATTTTATTTTTTGCTTTTTTATCTTTTATACCTGTATTTATAACATCTTTTAAATCCTATCTAAGGGATTATCATATTATAACTTTACTAAACATTTATAATTTATTAGCCTACTGTATTAGCAGCACATGTCTCAGTTGTGTTGTACTGATTGGGGATATGTCACCACTGAGGCCAGTCATTGGCTGCAGTGGCACCCTTCTATCTGGAAGGTTTCATCGAGGGGACTTAAAGACTGCTGAAGGAAGCCAAGGACCCAGGGAGCCAGAATGTAGCAGTGAGGAGCAGGTGGATATAATTTTTTTCAACAGGTAAACTAAGCTATAGTTGACAGTTAAAAAGTCTAAAAAGCTGGAAAAACCCTAATGTCTCCCTTGGCCTCATGCACATGACTGTATGTATTTTGTGATCCAAAATACGGTTAGCAACTGTGTGCATCTTGCAATTTCAATTGGTACAATTGTCAAAATGCTATTCTTGTACACAAAACGGACAAGAATAGGACATGTTCTATTTTTTTGCAGGACAGACATGCGGACATATAGTGTGCTGTCCGCATTTTCTGCTGCCCCTTTGAAATAAATGAGTCTGCATCCGTCTGCAGGAAAAAAATACGTTGGTGTGCAGGAGGTTTTTCTCTGATTATACTCTCCCTGCCCCCTCCCTAATTATCTTGTCTCCTTTAATACGTACAATCGTACACTGAATAATATCCACTTGCACCCAACATATGACCACCTGATTTGCTCATGTAATTGATACCCCCCTCTGTTGATATATTGCCAGACTGATGTGCATCGTATTCTGTGTAGTTTACTCATTTGCCCTTTGTAAGGCCTCGCTCACATGATGATATCCATTTTGAGGTCAACAAACCTCAGATCTGCAAAACATGAAAGCGGTCCATGTGCATGATGCATTTTGTTTCAGACTTATTGACTTCAATGGAACTGCGGTCCGCACTTTGTGAACAAGAATAGGACATGTTCTATCTTTTGCAGAACAGACACATGGATGTGCACTGACCACTCCGCCCACATTTTAGAAAAGTAATGAATAGAGCTCTAAACCCCCTAAAACACTGCATGTGTGCCAAACTTTTCAACTTTTTGAAGCCAGTTTTCTGGGACGCAGGGGATCATAGATGGACATTTCTTTAAAGACTATGTACATCTTGCATTTTATTCATTTTGGGGAAAAAAATCGTTACTTCAATTTACTAAAAATATTAATTAATTCTGTCACAAAGAGTTAACTGTTTAAGCTGTATTACACTGTGCAATGGTCGTCCAGATCATCGCAAATGAGCATTTTTAGGAACGCTGGTTAGCGATGATATCCCAGTGTAATACTGCAGTCCATTAGCTGATGCTCGTTCATTGGGCAATCAAGATTTTTAAACATGTTTAAAAATCATTGTCTGCTGATTTCATGTTGTGCTGTGTAATCACAATCTGCTGACGGCAAACAATGATTAAGTATGGGGATGAGTGATGGCATTACCAATCACTTCTCCCCATACTGTGGAGGAGATTGTCGCATGATGTAATAGCAGCGCTCTCTTCCACTAACGAGCAGGCGATTTCCCTGAAGGAATGCTTCTTTCCTAACAATCGCCTGGCTGATCATATACCCCTTTGTCTAGCTGCATGAATTGTACTTTCACTTTGTGCCGGTCATCTAACAAACCTTATCTCTAAATTACTAAAAAGTCATAAACACTTATTTAAGCCACAGTCTTGTTAGTAAGTTAAGAATTGAGCTTCTGTATAAGGAATATTTAGGAGGTCAGAGATCAGAGCTGAGCTGCCTGACGGAAGCAATAAAAAGTCAGAGCCTGCTGCTAGAGAATCTCAAGGCTGTACAGAGAAAGGGGCTCAAAATTATTAATAAAGGCCAACTGAAAAAAAAAAGAAGATTTTTAGCCCAAATTAAGTACAATGCAATAATACAAAATTACTCCCAAAGGTCTCCATAGCCTTTACATATTCACTACTTATTTAATATTTTTACTACTATCAGTTGTTCTATATTTTAAATAATTTATTTTCTTTATTCCGAACCAAATTATGATTTATTTTACATGTATCACCATGACTCAGAAGGCCAGCAATTGGTTAAATCAGTTGCTGCTGTTACATTATTTTTCCAAAATGGCTGCTTTGTCTGTGCTGCCCATGCTAGCAAATGTCCTTCTGCTGCTGAACAGGCAATTTGATATGCCAAGTATTCGTATGCTAATAATGGTACAGTTTTTCTCTTTTTCTGAAATAAATGGTAAAGATTGCCGCAGACAGTAAAACACAGAAACGTGGAGCTTTTATTTTAGAGACGATAAATTACTTCCCATTCAAATACAATGCGACACATGCTGCTGACCGTTTTATTTCTTTTCTAAAGAATCTTTCTGTGTATTGTAAGAAGATATTTGGCAGAAATGCGCTGCCTTCTAATAATTTACATAAAAGCAATGTCATATTAAGGTCATAAAATCCATTGGCAGAAATATGTAAATACTGATACCGCATTCATAAAAGAACGATTCAACAAAACAGCCACATATATACAGTAGAGCACGGCGCGGATTCTAGTGCCTCGTTCAACACATAAACAAATGAGCGCATTCAGAAATTAGAAGTGTAAAAATCCTAATTGTCTAAAATACATTATTACAGAACAAAACCACGTAAACAGGCGTTCTCTTTCACGTAATTGATGTTTTACCATTTTCTTTATGAGATGGTTGTAACCACCAGTTAGGATGTTCTGGAGAATCTATTCTTATGACTTTGGGATGTGCCATTTCTTTATTATTCCTACTAGTAGTTATTAAAGGGGTTACCCCATGATTAATGTAAAAAATGATAATCGGGTATCATCTAGTACATCAGTCTCTTTCTAATAAACTTAGAACCAGCCCTGTAGATCTTCCCAATCATTGCTCCAGTTGCTCTGCTAGATTTGTTTCCAGATGTCAGCTCAGGGGGGGTGCACTTTCTCAAGAGAAGTCTCCTTTTTGCTGCAGCTGATGGCAGTTAAATAATGGAACTGAGCATGTGCATCCACCTCAGTGAGCAGGGCAGGGAAATTAGAAAACGTGCAAACAGCAGGTGGCGCTGCACAGATAGATTTCAGTGAATTAATTCAGATCCAGGTGCTGGTTTGAAAAACTTTGAATATTTTTCATGAAACAACCCCTTTAATGAATGACTAGCGTTTTTGATATGAAGGTCCAGATGGGTGTTACCAGTTGGGTGTTTGTCCCTTCACAGTGGCACTATCTACTGAATGCTGTCAGACTGTGCTAGGACACCCCCCATCAATAAAATGGTAACCCCTGGATAAGAGCAGTGTATAATGTGATGGAAAAATTAATCCAGCTAGCAAAGGAGACAATATGGAGAATCACAATACTTTAGTAAGTGCCTTGTAATAACTTTGTGTACACTATAAATGCCATTTGCTGAAGTGAGACAACCCCTTTAAGCATGGTGTTTGAGCTGAAGGCAACATGTTATACAGCAGAAGGCGCTGAGCAGGTTGATATATAGTTTCATGGTAAAAGATTCAGTAAAACTTAAAATGTATTCATTTATGTCCACGCTTATTTTGGGATTTGAAGTCAAGGTGGAGGTCTTTTTAGGGATTGACAACTTTCCCTCTATGGCTATATGTACAGAGAGATATCTGTCAGTCACTGATAAGATCTCAAAAATATATTACAATCTGCTCAGCTTCTCCTGCTCTATAACATTTTACCTACAGATTACTACATGGTGACAGGTTCCCTTTAAAGGGGTCGTCTAGCCATGAAAAAGTATTTAAAAAATCTTAAATTGTATAGCTACACCTACCGATTCCCCTGTGCTTCGCCAGGTCTCCCATTGGTCTCTAGTTCCTGCTCATGGCAATACATAGCATATTTGCCCCCATAAGAAGTATACATTACAACATACACCCAGACTTAATAATGCATTAATAAATAAATGAGCAAAACACCTGAGAGTGGAGGTAAAACTCGGTCATGGACTGTTTAATAAAACTTAACTTGATTCCATAACATATTCTGAGCCTAGTCCTAAAATCAGACTCAGCCAAATCATCACAACAAATCTGGAGTCTATCCTATCACAGGATGACATCTTTAAACCACCCTTAAAGGGAACCTGTCACCGGGATTTTGTGTATAGAGCTGAGGACATGGGCTGCTAGATCGCCGCTAGCACATCCGCAATACCCAGTCCCCATAGCTCTGTGTGTTTTTATTGTGTCAAAAAACCGATTTGATACATATGCAAATTAACCTGAGATGAGTCCTGTCCCTGACTCATCTCGCATACAGGACTCATCTCAGGTCAATTTGCATATGTATCAAATCGGTTTTTTTTACACAATAAAAGCACACAGAGCTATGGGGACTGGGTATTGCTGATGTGCTAGCGGCGATCTAGGAACCCATGTCCTCAGCTCTATACACAAAATCCCGGTGACAGGTTCCCTTTAACAACAGTCAACGGCCATATAAAAAATTAGGGAGGGGGGGCACAAAAGATACGTCTCCACGGGCAGATGCACGCAACAGGTGAGACACCCCGTGGAGCCCGGACAATTATAGCCCACTCCCAAAACCCTCCACCAATAAGACCCTCGTTACCAGGGTCTGGGTAATCTTACCCGGAACCCTGGGACACAATAGGCCACACAGATTGACCTATGATGGACATCACTGGGCATCAGTGACCCAAACAAAAAAGCAGGACATTTTTCCCTCCAAAACATAAGACTAAAATAGCATCCTAATCACTGGGCAGAAAACAATCTCAGCCCAGTGACTAACTGAAGCTATATCATAGGCAAGGACCGGGATTGCCACGTAGATCGCTCCTTAATGTCTGGGATCTTTTTATTCTCACGGTAGATAAGTGGTTGCTGCAGCCAATCACTTGCTATAGTGGTTGACTGCTGCAGCCAGTGATTGGCTGACTGATTGGCTGTATAACCTTTTATAGAAGACCTCTCACCTCTCCTGACATGTCTGTTTCAGTGACTACTTGCATCCTCCATGTAATAACAATTCTGGAGCATCTATTGTTACGACTTCATGCTGTGCCATTCCTCTAGTATTCCTTAATTTATGACTGAATTGCCAGCAGTTTCGCAAAAAAGGTCCAACTGGGTGTTACCAGTAGGTGGCGTGTCCCTGCACTGGTTGACATTATCCAGTCAGTATTGCCACTGTCAGACTGTTCAATTACACACCCCCAACTGGTAATACCCATATGGACTTTTAGTGAAGACCAGGGGAGGATTAAGTGCAGGATAGGCCCGGGGCTGTCTAACCAACTTGCCCCCCCCCCCCCCTCCATTTCCCATTTTAGTTTAGTTTCTTTTTTTGTATGAAAAGGCTGCGGTGCTTCATGAGCGCCACAGTCTCTTCTTAGGCCATATGACATCTTCAGACAAAAAAAAAATACCCCAAATTGGGTCCTAAACTGAAAAATTTGGTCGCCAAATTTAAAATACATATAATTATAATAAAAAAGACATGGAGGAGAATACAGCACCACATACCTCTTACATCCAGTGACATCTCCTGTCATGTAGACCTTCTCTTTCCTCTTCTCCTCCGTTTGTCCCCGACCACCATGGCATATTCTTTCAGCCGCATCTCGTCTCTACAGTTTGTAACACAGACAAGTTAGATTTCTCAATTTTTCCATCAACCTCCTCATCCTGGTGTCCCCACAGTGTCATCCTGCTGCCACTCCCAATACTGTGCCCGTTGTGCTCCCCAATGCCCCAGGTACTATACTGCTTAAAAAATAGTGACCCTAATAGACATAATTGGAGTCATTTATCAAACTGGTGTAAAGTAGAACTGGATTTTTAAAAGAGCTGTCAAATATGAAAGGTGAAATCTGATTGGTTGCTATAGGCAACTAAGCCAGTTCTACTTTACACCAGTTTGATAAATTACCCCAAATGTTCCTATAGTGTCCACAGCAGTTATAATGTCCCCTAGAGTGCCCCTAGTAATAATACCACCCTCTATTGTGCTCCAGGCAATAATCCCTGTATAGTGTCCCCAAAAATAATAGAATTGCCCCTACAGTGCCTCCCCAATAGCAACACCCCCATATAGTAATTTCCACCACACTGCCCCCACATAGTAATCCCCCATAGTAATTTGCCCCCACACAGTAATTTCCCCCAAACTGCCCCCATATAGTAGTTTGCCCCCCACACAGTAATTTCCCCTACATAGTAATTGCCCCACACTGCCCCTACATAGTAATTTCCACCACACTGCCCCCACATAGTAATTTCCCCCACACTGCCCCCACATAGTAATTTCCCCCACATAGCAATTTTCTCCACACTGTCCCCACATAGAAATTACCCCACACTGCCCCCACATAGCAATTTCCCCGACATAGTAATTTGCCCCCACCTAGTAATTTCCACCACACTGCCCCCACACTGTCTCCACCTAGCAATTTCCCCACACTGTCCCCACATAGAAATTACCCCACACTGCCCCCACATAGCAATTACCCCACACTGCCCCCACACATTAGTTTCCCCCACATAGTAATTTGTCCCCACATAGCAATTTCCCCACACTGTCCCCACATAGCAATTTCCCCCACACAATAGTTTCCCCCACACTGCCCCACATAGTAATTTGACCCTACACTGCCCCCACATAGTAATTTCCACCCCACTGCCCCCACACTGTCCCCACACAATATTTCCCCCCACATAGTAATTTCTCCCCACATAGAAATTTCCCCACACTGTCCCCACATAGAAATAACCCCACACTGTCCCCACATTGCAATTACCCCACTCTGCCCCCACAGAATAGTTTCCACAACACTGCCCCCATATAGTAATTTGCCCCCACATAGTACTCCCTCCCATAATAATTTGGCCCCACACAGCCCCAACATAGTAATTTCCCCCCACACTGCCCCATATAGTAATTTGCCCCCACATAGTAGTCCGGGTCCCTCTCATAATAATTTTCCCCCACATAGTAATTTGCCCCCACATAGTAGTCCCTCCCAATGCCATAATAATTTAGCCCCACACAGCCCCCACATTCCCCCTCCCATATACTCGAGGTCTCTACTCTTCCCTAATATGTCCTCCTCTCGGGATTTCACTACCGCATAGGCCTCAGGCCTACTAGGCCTGAAGCCTATGGCGTTGATAGGTGACGGGACAGGGAGCTATGTGCTTACGTGCCCCACCGCAGTGTCCCTATTGTAATCCGCCACTGGTGAAGACTGCTGGCAATTCATTTATAACCTTCTAGTAAGGATAGTAGAGGAATGGCAAAATATAAAGTTATATTAACACATGTTGCAGAATTGTTATTACATGGGGAATGCAAGTAGTCGCTAAAACAGACGTGTCAGGGGAGATCAGGGGACCTCTTCAAGACGTTTAAGGTTTTTATATACCCTACATGTAACTACAACCAAGCTATGCTGCCTGACATGTGCATGTCACATTGACATGGCCAGCTTAAGATTCAGCTGTGACCTACTAGAGTAATTTAATTTCTAATAAAATTAATAGAGTAAGTAATTTCTGAAATGGTGACATTCAGGGGCCTAGGGTCCCCTACTCTATGTGGTCAAGGAGATCAGCATCTGGCATGGATATCATCTATCCATTAGGCCAGTGATGGCGAACGTTTTAGAGACCGAGTGCCCAAACTGCAACCCAAAACCCACTTATTTATCGCAATGTGCCAACACAGCAATTTAACCTGAATACTACAGCCGAATATAATATATCTTCCATGTACTTTATCAGTTCGCTATAATAGCTGCCTACATTCAGTGTGCCGCCTACGCTGTTCATAGTGCGCCCTGCGCTGATGAATGGCAGGAAAAGTCTAAGGCAATATGCCATTGACTTTTTCCAGGGTGTGGGTGCCCAGAGAGAGGGCTCTGAGTGCTGCCTCTGGCACCCGTGCCATAGGTTCACCATCATTGCATTATTCAATAGATATGGGGCCTTATAAAGGCACACAAGTACAAGTGTTTGACAAAATTGTATACATAACTGTATATTTGGTTATTTTTCTTACATGGCCGTCATCTCTCTAAGGGTGCTTTCACACGACCGCATGTATTTTGCGGTCCCCTAAAAAATATGGATGACTTCCGTATGACGTCTGTGTCTTTGTAGACCCTTTGCAACAATGTCTATTTTGGTCTGCAAAGCAGACAACAATAGGACGTGTTCTATCTTTTTTGCGGGACTGACAAACGGACATGTGGATGCGGACAGCAAGCGGTACGCTGTCCATTTTTTGCAGACCCATATGAATAGGTCCTTGTGCAATCCACAAAATATGCAGATCGGATGTGGACCAAAAATACGGTCATTTGAATGGGGTCTTACTTGCATACTATGACTACCCTGTACATGTCGTCCTTGGTTGATATTGGATATATGAACATATAACATATCATCTCTTTTCCATATGTATGTCTTATTGGCCATTGATAATATCTTGGATGTCTTCATGAGACTCTCTATATATCTTCTGTATTACCTTTCATGATTTGTTTGTCCCCTGATTAAATGTCACTTGTGAAACGCGTTGGAACTTAATCTTAATTTGGGATCAGGATACTGTCATGTTGGATGACACTGCATCTTCACTGTGGATTACGTTGTGGGAATATCATTTTCCGCCTGTCATATCTGAATTTGAATCAGGATTTGATATGGTCTCATTTGACAACATTATTTCTCTATTGTGGACTAGTAATATAATTTGGCCACTATATTTTGGTTCACGACTTTATCAGATGGCTCTATCCATGTGTCCGGGCGAAACTAGGGGACATCAGGGGGTTTCTGACACGGGATCGCCCCCTACCAGGGCGACCATTTTGTTTCTGGGCAGGGTCTTGGTTTTCATTTCTTATATATGAGGGAACTGTTTTCATTTCATATATAACATAGGTTATGTTTTAACGGTATTGGTTCTGTAAAATATATTTAATATTCACTTTTTTACTGCCATCCTTCATCTGGCAGAGTAACATTCAACTTGTCGGACCTGCGATCAGCACCAAATCTGTCATGTGATGATCATGACCAACACCTGATGAACACTATTAACTATGACGGGGTCCATCGAGTGTCTTTCCCAGCATGCTATGTTATTTTGTCCAGCTTCAAAAACAATTCACAAACAATGGTCGACAGCATTAGAATGCACTAGTATATTTCTGCAAATTATGAATATGTTTTATGTCTTGTGTATAGCCAGACTGTATAACTTCCTTATCATCTTTTGTGTCATGTTAGACGCTCTGAGTATTCAATATGTACCTTGTTTTGTTACATTTTTGAAAATAAATTTTTTATATAAAAATAAATAAAAATTTCACCTTTTCTGGCGCAAAGAACCGTCGCGACAGACAATCTTCTCTTTTATTTTGTTTGATAAATATAATATAATGTCAAATGAAAAACAGAAAACGCTGTTTTATATTTAATATTTATCAAACAAAATAAAAGAGAAGATCCTTCTTCATTTACCTGTTGCAATGTTTTTTTACGCCAGAAAAGGTGAACATTTTTTGAAGCTGTACCTGTCCTTTTGGAAAATTGGGCACCTCCGCCTCAAGGCCATCCACCTTCGGCAGCATACCTGACAACCAGGATTTGTATTATGCTTACAATAGTGTTGTGCCTATTCCAGCACAACCAAAAAAGGTGAGCCTCCATTTTTGGAGTTTTGGACATACTCACCCTGTGTTGCGCCTTTTATCTCTGTTGTTACAGTGATTATTTGCCCGTGTATTGCTTAATGTTATTTTGTCCGACATTTTTGTTGGAATCTGCAGCTGAGGCTCCTAAGAGTGTCTACAGTGCTGACACATAGAGAGCCATAGCCCTGCACGTCTGTCAGATATCTCAATGTCTATTACATGTGATAGCTGGTGGGGTGTCAGCGCACCGACTGATTAACTTAGTAACACATATCCATTTACATGTGAGACTTAGTTATGCATATTGGACTTCACAGGTTTCCGATATTAGACCTGACAGTACATATACTGAGTCTATATATTTGCCCTGGCAGCAAATATAAATTTCCATATAATTGTGGGAAATAATTGTGTCTGGTTGTATTGCATTTAAATATGGAACCAGATATAGGAATACGTTCAGCAGAGACCCTGAAGACATGGCACTAGCTGTGATACTCTTCAATTAACTCCCTTCAGGTTTTAACGATCCATGATCCTTTTAATTGCTATATAGCGGCACATGTTGGACACATAAATCTGCATATCAGTCCTAGTCCCGCTACCTCTTTGCATGTTATATGAAGAACAAGTACAGTTCTGCATAATAGGCGGTTTATTATAGTGAACTTGGCCAAAAGAAATCTCAAAATACTTGACCTAGCAATAGATATAGTTTGAGCTCTGTTCACATCTGCATTGTGGGTCCCGTTATGCAGAAACCACGATACTGTTCCAGATTCAATGCACAATGGACACTGGAGGCAAACGGCAACAGTCAGGCCCCATTGACTGATAATAGGCTTTGTTGAATACCACTGTGGTGTTTGCAGCACTATTTCCTGCGAAGAAGGCTTCTGATGGATCATCTGGTGCAGGTGTGAGCTTAATTATGGCTTTAAGAACAAAATTAATACCTTGTGTATGAAAATAAAGTCATACAGACACTATACAGAGATTGTATACACACTGCATGTAGTCTAAAATGCAGAAATCTCTGATCACATCTGTACCTGTTCCAGAAAATAGAGCAGCATTCTAAGGAATACTTAAGCTCAACTCCTTAAAGAGTAACAGTTTTTCTTAAATCAATTGTACAAGTAAAACTAAGAAACTTTGTAATATATCTTATCAGAGAAAAATGCTTCTTTCTTATCAGACTCCTCTCCTCCCCCTGCTTTTTGCCCATACACATTTAATAGCTGTCAGCCAAACAATTTTCCGATATCTCTTCCAACTCCCCCATACATTTACATGTTTGGCTCAGCTGAATGTGAATGTGTATCAGTGGAGAGAAGGGAGAAAGCTTCTGCAAGACACTTCCGGCGGCGGCTTCTCTCCAGGGAGGAGAAAAGGATTGGGCAAACATATTTACTTTACCCGATCCTTTTCTGCATCTGTTGGGGGAGAGTCAGGAGTTCCCCACACACATTAGAATGTCAGTCAAAATGGCTGTTCTCAGCGGGTTCAGTGGACAATACACTAATGTGCGGGGGTCTTAATTAATGATGAGCGGTTAATGCATTAAAATGTATGGCCTCCCATGAGTTGAAGTCAGTTATTTCCAAAGTCTTGTGAGACTTCGGTAGGTAACTTCGGTAAGTAACTTCGGTATTTGATTTTTAAATGAAAAAAAATAATAATAATATTTTAAAGCATGGATCCAAACTTCGCTTCGGTTCTGAGGTACCAGTTGGAACCGAAGCTGAGTTCGGATCCAAGTTTTAAAATGGTTTTTCAGTTTAAAAATCAAATACTGAAGTTATTCACCGAAGTCTTACGAAACTTCTGGAATAACTGACGTGTCCTCATTCGAGGCCGTACATTTTAATGCTGCATGGAGACGGATCTCCGTACAGCATAAGGCCTCATGCACACGACTATTTTTTTGCGGTCCACAAAAAGGGGTTCCGTTGTTCCGTGTCTATTTTTGTTTCTGTGTGTCTAAGTCAAGTTTGCCATGCAAATGATAGGAAAAAAACTGACGCGGACGACAATCTTGTGTGCGTTCGTGTTTTTTCACAGGACAGGTCATATTTTTTTCACGGACTGGAAACACGGATAACGGATGTGGATGACAAACGGTGCATTAGCCCAGTTTTCCACGGACCCATTGAAAGTCAATGGGTCCGCAGAAAATCACGCAAAACGGAACAACGGACACGTTACACAACAACGGTCGTGTGCATGAGATCAAAACCTGAAGTTTTGAGCGAAGCGACTTCGGATCTAGGATCCAAAACTTGCTTCACTCATCACTAGCTAAGACCCCCACATTAGTGTATTGTCGCTTCGCTCATCACTAGTCTTAACCCTTAACACTGAGGTGTGGATAACACTAATGTGGGAGTCTTAGCTCACAATACACTGCTCCATTATAGTGAAGACAAATTAGCATCTCACTGAAGGATCTCATTAAATCAGCGGCTGATAGAAGTCTATAGTGAGGGAAGAGAGGAGGAAGAGGACAGAAAGGAGAAGGAGGGGGGTGCTGCCGGAGAGAAGCAGAAAGACACCTGTCATGCTGTTGGCTAGTAAGTGTTTACTGTCATATCTCACTGCTGGATTCACACCTAAACTGCTTATTCCTGGTCCTATAATGACCTTCATTACTGCTGCTGTCTATGAGGGTGTGCTACAGAGACATAGGAGACCATGTTCTAATGTGTAGTCTATGAGTCTACACTCATTCTGGATCTGAGCCCAGGAACCACTTAAAAATAGAGATCAAACCAATAGAGGGGAAAAAAACATCAAAAAAATGAAAGATAAGAGTCATATAATGACCAGGTGTAATGCTATTGAGATCCTACGATGGATCTCAATAGCGGAAAGGGAAAACGCTGGCGTGAAAATTGCAGTGCTACATGTCACCGAAGTCAGTGACACACTTACACTAAGCTCCAGTCCTCAGATTCAGAGGGCTCAGACTCTGCACACTTCTCCACAGATGCTGCACTCTGCTGTTCTCCACTTCTGATTCGCCTCCCACTGTCTTCAGCGCTGCACTGAAGATGCTCGCCAGCATCATGACATTCTTTACCAGCTAGGAAACGCAAATTCCTCCCTGGCTTTGGTGCTTACAGCTGTGGGGTATGCCAGACCTGGGCTCCCTGCTGCCACAGATGGACTGCTGTCCAGGCCCCTGCCAGTGCAGGCCCCATAGCAGATGCTATGGCTTCTATGGAGGTAGTTATGCCCCTGGGAATCCATACATAGCAGGCCTGAAGGCCACTTTTTGACATGGTAGCTCCTCAACATACTGCTTTTGCATCACAGGTAGGTTAATTAGATGAGAGAGGGAGCCCCCTCCCTTTCTAGTCACTTAGATACCACATTCAACATTGAATGTGGGATTAAATGAGTGGGATCAGAATAAACTCTGATTCTGACTGTTAGGGCTGTTTCACACGAGCGGATGCCGTGCGTGACATCCTCTCCGTGAATGACGGCCAAGACCCGATGCGGACTGCAGAGGCACGGAGCAGTAACATGACTGATAATGCTCCGTGCCTCTCTGTGACCTCTTTACTACGAAATCACAGTGAGATAAAGTTGTCACTGTGATTTCGTAGTAAAGAGATCACAGAGAGGCACGGAGCATTATCAGTCATGTTACTGCTCCGTGCCTCTGCAGTCTGCATCGGGTCTTGGCACTCTTTCACGGAGCGGATGCCACGCACGGCATCCGCTCGTGTGAAACAGCCCTTAGAGTGGGGTGGGGTGTAACATAGCAAGCACCCACAGGTGATGTTGTGGTTACAATTCCTGAGCCTGCACCATCAATGGGCCATACTAGTACCTCAGCATGCATTGACTAGTTTCCGACCACAACATAGTATAATGGCAAGAAGGGGTTAAGAAAATTCTGAATCACTTCTTGAGCAGATCTAGATATACAGTATATTAGAAAAGGTGCAACCACAAGTATTGTATCTATTGAATTTGCAAATGCACATTTTCTCCCTCCATGCCTATTGAATTTGCGAGCTCATTTTGGTGTGATATAAGTGATGTCCTGTGTATTCTGAGACAATCAGATGTCACCCTTCTGCGACTCAACCCTTCTGTCATGCTGCTTCACTTTAACACTGAATATGAAGCTGGAGCCGCAGCCCCCTTTCCCCTCTCCTCGAATTGTATTATAGAAGACTAAGGGTGTTTCTGGGGATTTAGGCTACGTCTATACGACAGCATTTGTCTTATTGTCGCGCGACAGATAGGGCACAACTACACTGCAACATTTGTAGCGCAACATTTTGTTGCACCAATGTCGCGCAACAATTTTTAGAATGGCAGTCTATGGTGTTGAATGGATTTTCTGCGACTGTTGCGTCGCATTCGCAGCATGTTGCATGTTGCAGTGCGAGACCATAGACTGCCATTATAAAAATTGTCGCGCGACATTAGTGCAACAAAATGTCACGCGACAGATGTCGTCGTGTAGACGTAGCCTTACAGGTAAGGTATGATACACCCCCGGCTAATAGAAGGTGGACAGATGCTACTTTCCCCTAATATGTTATAGTACAAAATGTTATTTATTCACATGTAAATCCAATTTATGTAACATAAAAAAATCTATTTTAGAAAGAATATAAAAAATGCAATTGTGGAGAGGAGATTACTAAGCTTATTGACCTTAGTTTATTATGAAATAACTAAAGAGCCTTTCTCAGCATGATCAACCCTATTAAACCAGACATATTGCCTGGTAGGGTTGATTATGCAGATGAAAGCAATATCTTTTCTTTCTCTCTTGTACCGCTGCGAAGATATGTGGACTGTTATATTTATGCAAATAAGGCATTTCGAGCACCAAGGGGCTGGCGTAATTCTTGGAGCACCGCTACACCCCTCGGCGCTCAGGACACTCCCCCTCCCCTTTGATTAACAGGGATAGATAGCCCAGTCTAATGGTGTCTACGCTGTGACTCACTATAGCTGTCAGCTGAACAAAAGAGGAAGCCACTGCCAGACACTTCTGGCAGTGGCTTGTCTCCCGTTAGAAAAAATGGCTCAGCCAAAAATTTTAATTTTGCTCTATCCTTGTGTCCCCTGACATCGTCTGTTGGTGGAGAGTAGGGAGCATCCCAAACACATTAGTGTGGCAGCCAACCTGCTGTTCTCACTGGGTCCAGATGACAAGAGATTTATGTGTATGGCCATCTTTACTTATTGGTGGTCCAGTGTTATTTATGCCTGAACTAGATAACAGCAACTGAAACTGTTCTCCATGACATCTCCAAACTCACAGAGCCGCTTCCAGTGACAAGAACTGCGCTTCCAGCTTCTATGACTACCATATACTATCCCACCGCTATTGACATGTACATCTCAAGTGTCAGAGAGCAGTGCCTGGAGCACTCGGCACATACCCCGCGCGGAACAAAGCAGAATAACAGATTTCTGTTCTGGTGCTTGGAGTCTTGCACAGTGAGTCTGTCCAGCCATGTCAATCAAAGGGGAGGTTCAGTGTACTGAGCACCAAGAAGCATAGCTGTAGTGGTGCTCCAAGAGCTACGCTGGCCCCTCGGTGCTCAAACTACCTAATTTGCATACATAGAAAAATCCACATATTTCCTCAGCGACACAAGCTAAAAAGGCAAGAAAGGTATCATTTTAATCGGCATGATCAACCCTACCATGCAATATACCTGGTTTAATAGGGGCGATCATGCTGAATTTAATGTATAGTGCTTGTGACTCAGAAAACAGCATTTAGTGGGTCTGCTGTCAAAGCAGTTGAAATCAAAAAGCTCAATTGAATAAGATGTGAAAGGCTGAAGTTTGTAATCAAAGCTGCTGGACAAGTTTTCAGTTTTAGGCAACTGCAGTGAATGCTATGTCATTTATCATCATCATTATTGAGAGTGCATGCTTCTTGCCTTGACACATCAGTAAAAGGTCATAAAATCTTTTCAGAATGAGCTGTAGTTCCTAGTTTACACAACATAAAATGACAAGGAATATGTTTTAGTTTTTTTTTTTGTTTCTGAAATTGACCTCCCAAAATCTATAAAGCTTTAATAGTGTCATGAGCAAATTTAACCCTAAAGGTTCATGCAACTGTAAGTTAATGTACAGGGCAGGCTGTACAAGTGGTGATCAAACACTGATCCTGATGTACAAAACGCACGTCTTTCATAAAACAGATTGCAAAAATACCCCTTGAGCTATAATAGGGTCTGTTGTGCTTTCCATTGACAGCAATAGGAGCAGTAACAGGAGTACTGATGACTAGTGTTGAGTGAATGGAAGTCAAACAAATTGACTTCTATCCGAATTTCACGAAAAATTTGATTCACCACGAAGCCGAATTTCCTCACACTCTGTGGTAATGAATCTATTTTTTCTGAAATAGTTGTAAAAAAATAAAAAAAAATAAAAGATCATATACATTTGCTTGCGGAGAGGCCGTCATGGCCATCTTGATTGATGAAATTGTGTGAAATCTTGTCTGTAGTGACATGTGATGTCACCACATCAGCGTGCTGGCCAGGGATGGTGATCACTTCACTGCGCAATATCAAGGTGCCCGAGACGGCCTCTCTACGAGCAAATGGATAAGGTATGGATTTAGAATTTTTTTTGACCCTGATTAACCGCTAAAAAAGGCCTTAATTTTAATGTTACATCGATCAGCGATAAACACAGCATCTCAGGGGTTCAATGACAGGGGGCGGTGCGAGTGCTGTTCCCCGTCATTGTGCCCGCTACATACAATGGAATGTGATTCATGACAAAGTAATTTGCAACAAATCAAATTTCTTTGTGAATATGGCGAAGCAGCCAAGTCGAATTTTTTATAACTTTGCTCATGTCTGTTGTTGACCTATCAAGATAGGTCAGGCATGCTCAACCTGCGGCCCTCCAGCTGTTGCAAAACTACAACTCCCAGCGTGCCCTAACAGCTTATAGCTATCAGCCTACAGCAGGGCATGGTGGGAGTTGTAGTTTTGCAACAGCTGGAGGGCCGCTGGTTGAGCATGCCTGGGATAGGTTCATCCTAACGATCAGCTGTTTGAAGAGAAAGCAGCGCTCATACGGTTGCTGCATTCTTCTCTCTGTTTACCTGCTCGCCGCAGCAATTGCGACAGAGAGCAGTGTAATTACACCTATGGCATCCCTATTTACTTTTACGGGACAGCTCTGTCTGTTCAAGTGAATAGAGATAGTTGTAATTACACCTGCTCACTTCTACAATTGCTGCTACAAGCAGGTAAATAGAGAAGAAAGGCAGCACTCATACTAGCTCTGCTTTCTCTTCAAACAGCTGATCGGTGGGGGTGGCAGGTCTCAGACCCCCGCTGATCTGATACTGATGACCTATCCTGAGGACCGATCATCAATATTAAAAAGCGGACAACCTCTTTAAATCGTACCTAGTACCTACACTTTCAGATGACGTTTCAGAAAAAGCTGCCATGTGTACATGAGTAATGGCACTATTTTTAGCCATTTTATGACATATGTCACATTTTTTAGCAGTCTTTCCCATCTACAGGCTCCATCTCTACTTCTCAATTTTCCCTAGCGTCTATGATGTCTCCCATGCAAGAATGTAAATGTAGGAAACTCCCACCCACTCAAATTCATTCAGAAGCACCATGTAGGACAGTATAAAGAAGTAATGAGCAGTACTGATGTGAATAAAGTGCTTTGGGTGAGATATAACACTTTCTATTAGCTGCTCTAGCCTCCGCCTATGGCTATGGACAGCTCTTATCTGATCCTTCGGTGGGCTGCGAGTCCAACTTGGTCTCAACATGGATTCAGATGAGAATTCAGAATGAATATTCAGGAAAATATGATAACTTGAGAAAGCCATTATTCTGATATTATATATTGCAAAGTTTTTTGTATTCGACCTGTAACTTTATTCACTTATGTAACATTGTGTGAAATGTTAGTGACCATTTAAAGGGATATTCCATCTTTAGGTCATCATCATTACAGTAGATTGGTAGAGGTATGCCACAAAGCACCCCCACCAATCAGCTATTTTTGGCAGCTGCTGGCACACAATGGACAGAGCCTTCTGCTGCCAGCTCCATGAACTGTTTAGTTTCTGGTGCTAACATCTGTTGAAAATGACTGAAAGGTCATCAATATTTAAAAGCTGGAATACCCCTTTTATAATATAATAGTTTAATTTATAACATAATACTAAACACCCCAAATATTACTACATCATTTTAAAATCAACATACTACTGACATCGTCCATAGTACTATACAGAATATGGTCTATATGAGGAATATGGATTATTATTTTATGTCAGCCATGTTCCCACACCAGCCATCTGCTGTCAGATAGCAGAGGCAGTGAACTCCACAGGGGGGCCCTGCTTCAAAGCCCAGCCAAATGGCAGAGAACCTCTAGCAGGCCACTGTTGTTTACAATTTCTCATCTCCATTCAGCCAGCCAGGAACCCAGCTAATGGTACAGAAAAAACTTCTCTGCAGGGGGTTTAGGCCTTTCTCCAGTTCAATGAACATTATCAGACATGGAACCGGCAATTCATAAGGAATTATGAATCGCCTGTCCATCACAGACATAAACCAGATGCATATTTGTGTCCCTGTGGCCACGATGGACAGGGCCGTGGTCATAGTTTGGTGGTGGGATGCCAGGGAGGGGAGATATACATATCTCCCCACAGAAACCAAATAACTGTACCATGCTTGCACTCTACTGGTAGCCGGAACCCAGGTGGATCCATTGGTCCCAGAACCACCTCCCTGCGAAATTCTGGTCTGGAGCCATGAGCCCTTATCGGCTTTGTGGCTCATGTGCTGCCAGCCCAGCATAAGGGGAATGGACCCCACCCAGAGGCGGGGAGGGGGAAGGGGGGCTGACTACAGGTTAAAAGGCTTATGCCAGCAAGTCGGCGTGTCTTTCCTCTGAAGGGAGGTCACATCGTGCCATGTGTTTAGAGGGACCTGCAACCGACTGACATCACTGCTTCCCATGTGACTACAGCTAAGAACTCATCACAACCCAAAGGACTCATATACCTGGTAAACTGACCTTTTTGTTCTGCTTAACTCTGTTTATACCACGCCATCTGTATTTGTAACCTCAGACCACTGTATATATTCTTTGTGTGTATAGTGTTATTTCTAGTGAGCCCTTAAGGCAATTAAATATATAATTTAATCTTGTGCTATCTTGTATCTCGATCACGAATCCCCACGTCTGTGTTTTGGCCTAGTAATATGCTACCGCAGATTGTTTTCTTACCCTATATAATCCCGTTAGCGGACCGGTCTTACATCAAACAAGAAACTGGTGGCAGTATACCCGGGCTGACGAAGCGCTGTTTCACTGGGGCAGTGAAAAGGCTCACTCAGCTTGTTGCCTCTGTGGAGAGAAGGATTCTGTGAACACTGTACCAAGCTGACCTTACCTGCTCCTCAGAGACGGCGTAACGTCACGCCTTGGTAACCATTGACCATACCGTATCTCACTGGCTCTACGTAGTTGATGTCCTACGTCAGTCGGGGTACGGTATTCGTCACAGTCTACATACCCAAAAGCATAAAACAGTAGCACTTCTAGATATAGAATTAGCAGACAATATACACTAGAAAGGAGAACTTTTCCTAAAGAAACATCAAATGTAAATGAATAACAAGATGGTAAAAAATGTATATTAAACTGATGAAAATTTGACCTAATATTACGAGGCTTATTGATGCATTTTTACTAAGACTGGTGTTTTATACACCATAGTAAAACATCTGGTGGAGTATAAAGACAGGCAGCACAGTGGCTCAGTGGTTAGCACTGGTGCCTTGCAGCAGTGGGGTCCTAGGTTTGAATCTGACCAACATCTGCTTGGAGTTTGTTTGTTTTCTTGGGTTTCCTCCGGGTTCTCTGGTTTCCTCCCACACTCCAAAGAAATACTGATAGGGACCTTAGATTGTGAGCCTGACTGTAATGCTAATGTCTATAAAGTGCTGTGGAATATAGTAGAGCTATATAAGTTTTATAAAAAAATAAAATAATGAGCCAAATTTATTATGCTGCACAAGCAGTCAATGTGTGAGAAATTCAAATCCATGCTAACTATAAACTGCTGTATAAGGCTACTTTCCCACTTGTGTTTTTTTATCCAGTATTGGATCTCAATGCCGGGAAAAACTGTTCCATTTTCTTTGGGATGCATCAGGATATCTACCATTCCAGCAGCGTTGCATTTTGTTACCAGATACAAAACAGTATGGTGATCCAGTTTTTTAGGAGCCTAGAAAACCAGATCCTTCACCCTTTGACTTTAAATGTATGTAGTGACACGTTTATTACAAACGCAAGTGTGAAAGTAGCCTAATTCAGCTATAATTTATGCCAGCTTCTGGCATAAATTATAGAAAATTTGTTGGTGTAGGGCAGTGATAGGCCAACTGCGGCTCTCCAGCTGTTGCAAAACTACAACTCCCACCATGCCCTGCTGTAGGCTGAAAGCTGTAGGCAGTCTTTGCATGCTGGGAGTTGTAGTTCTGCAACAGCTGGAGAGCCGCAGTTTGCCTATCACTGGCGTAGGGTGATGTCTCCTCCCAGTAAGTTCCCCCCAGTTTTCTCAGTTAATAGGTTAATAAGGTAAACCCGCCGTCAACATCAGAGAGCCTGATAAGGGAGTTGCCCAGTTTGGTCTGTCAGCCATACAGACAACTACAGACAGCAAAGAACAGAGAACTAGTACCTCAAAACCTAGGTTCACACATACCCCTCTAATCGTAGGCAATGTGAGCCATTGTGTGTAAAGCTGTATGTCTTTTTATTGGGAAGGATTTAATATACAGTAAATGTCTAATAGAAGAAACACCCAGAGGATATGGAAGCATTTATACACCAGTAAACTAAAGGGGTTTTTAAACGATAGCTCTGAAAAAAAGACCTTGGGCACTTGCCCCATGTGCCTGATGTTAGTAATGCCAATGTTTCAAACTTTTACCAGGGCCCAGAACCTACCATCATGCGCTCAATAAAAAAATTAATGAATGGTATAATTACAGAATTTGAAGGTTTAGGCCTCATGCACACGACTGTATGTATTTTGCAGTCCGCAAAAAACGTATCTGCAAAAATTACGGATGATGTCCATGTGCATTCCGTATTTTGAGGAACGGAACAGCTGGCCCCTAATAGAATAGTCCTATCCTTGTCCGTAATGTGGAACGCCAATACAGACTACCGAAAAACGGAATGCTCACTGAGTAACTTCCTTTTTTTGTGCACCTGTTGAAATGAATGGTTCCGTATACGGGTTCACAAAAAGAACGGAATGGACACGAAAAGAAAATACGTTCGTGTGCATGAGCCCCTAAACTGTGACTGTTGTGAAACTTCTTAGAATAAATTGCCATGTGGGTGTACTTGAGAAAAACCGCTATTTATGACCATTATATGATTAGTATCTGCATTTTTAGCATTTTTCCCTCTGCAATCTGTCTGTAATTCTCAACTTTTTCAGAGCTGTTGTGTGGAGACTAGCTGATCATCATGTCTGTCCCAACACAAAACTTGAATAAAAAGAATATCTGCTCTATATCTGTAGCCTCCCTCAGAAGCAGCAGCAATAATGGAAGAGATTACTACAGCAGAACTGAGCAGTTCAGGTGCGGATATGAAATAGGTCAGTAAATCACTTACAAGTCTATTGTCAGTTTTTCTGCTTCCTCTATACGTGTCTCTCCATAGACTTATGTGTAATGTGATCCTTCAGTGAGCAGGCAGCCTGTCTTCAATGATCTTTACTGAAGGCGTAGTTAAACAGTGAATTAACATTTAGAGAACAGGAGTGGGAGCAGGAAAGACACCTGCTAAGAGGAAATTGTTGGCCGCTGCAGACAGAGACAGTATCTGTCTAATGTGATGCACACCCTAAAAATATCTGTGACATCCAGTGTACAGTCGTGGCCAAAAGTTTTGAGAATGACACAAATATTAGTTTTCACAAAGTTTGCTGCTAAACTGCTTTTAGATATTTGTTTCAGTTGTTTCTGTGATGTAGTGAAATATAATTACACACACTTCATACGTTTCAAAGGCTTTTATCGACAATTACATGACATTTATGCAAAGAGTCAGTATTTGCAATGTTGGCCCTTCTTTTTCAGGACCTCTGCAATTCGACTGGGCATGCTTTCAATCCACTTCTGGGCCAATTCCTGACTGATAGCAACCCATTCTTTCATAATCACTTCTTGGAGTTTGTCAGAATTAGTGGGTTTTTGTTTGTCCACCCGCCTCTTGAGGATTAACCACAAGTTCTCAATGGGATTAAGATCTGGGGAGTTTCCAGGCCATGGACCCAAAATGTCAATGGTCCCCGAGCCACTTAGTTATCACTTTTGCCTTATGGCACGGTGCTCCATCGTGCTGGAAAATGTATTGTTCTTCACCAAACTGTTGTTGGATTGTTGGAAGAAGTTGCTGTTGGAGGGTGTTTTGGTACCATTCTTTATTCATGGCTGTGTTTTGGGGCAAAATTGTGAGTGAGCCCACTCCCTTGGATGAGAAGCAACCCCACACATAAATGGTCTCAGGATGATTTACTGTTGGCATGACACAGGACTGATTGTAGCGCTCACCTTTTCTTCTCCGGACAAGCTGTTTTCCTGATGCCCCAAACAATCGGAAAGAGGCTTCATCGGAGAATATGACTTTGCCCCAGTCCTCAGCAGTCCATTCACCATATTTTCTGCAGAAGATCAATCTGTCCATGATGTTTTTTTGGGGAGAGAAGTGGCTTCTTTGCTGCCCTTCTTGACACCAGGCCATCTTCCAAAAGTCTTCGCCTCACTGCGCGTGCAGATGCGCTCACACCTGCCTGCTGCCATTCCTAAGCAAGCTGTGCACTAGTGGCACTCCGATCCCGCAGCTGAATCCTCTTAAGGAGACGATCCTGGCACTTGCTGGACTTTCTTGGACGCCCTGAAGCTTTCTTAACAAGAATTGAACCTCTTTCCTTGAAGTTCTTGATGATCCTATACATTGTTGATTGAGGTGCAATCTTAGTAGCCACAATATCCTTGCCTGTAAAGCCATTTTTATGCAACGCAATGATGGCTGCATACGTTTCTTTGCAGGTCACCTGGTTAACAATGGAAGAACAATGATTTCAAGCATCACCCTCCTTTTAACAGGTCAAGTCTGCCATTTTAACCCAATCAGCCTGACATAATGATCTCCAGCCTTGTGCTCGTCAACATTCTCACCTGAGTTAACAAGACGATTACTGAAATGATCTCAGCAGGTCCTTTATTGACAGCAATGAAATGCAGTGGAAAGTTTTTGGGGGGATTAAGTTAATTTTCATGGCAAAGAAGGAGTATGCAATTCATTTGATCACTCTTCATAACATTCTGGAGTATATGCAAATTGCTATTAAAAAAACTAAACTTTTTCCATAGACATTGTCCGCTGCGGACAGTTACATTACCTGCGCTACATCTCCTGTATAAAGTTTGCGTATCCAAAATATCAGTGACATTCAGTCTTAATTTTTTTGCTGCTGGTGGCAGCGACATTACCTGCACTACATCTCCAGCATAACATTAGCGCATCTGAAATATCAGTGACATTCAGTGTAATTTTTTTCGTCGCTGGTGACACCGACATTATCTGCGCTACATCTTCTGTGTAACGTGAGCGCAGCCTAAAAATATCTGTGACATCCAGTGTACTTTTTCTATAAACAGTGTCCGCTGTGGACAGTTAAATTACCTGCGTTACATCTCCTTATAACGTTTGCCCATCCTTGAATTATACCTCCTGTATAACGTTTGTGCATCCTAAATATCAGTGACATTTATTCAGTGTAATTTTTTATTAGCCGGTGGTGACAGCGACATTACTTGCGCTATACCTCCTGTTTAACGTGTGCGCATCCTAAATATCAGTGACGTTCATTCAGTGTAATTTTCTATTAGGCGGTGGTGACAGCGACATTACTTGTGCTATACCTCCTGTTTAACGTGTGCACATCCTTAAGATATCTGTGACATTCTGTGTACTTTATTTGCTCATACACTTACAAAACCTGCACTACTGTACTTGTGACATACTTGAAAGCATATATACCATTTAATATGCGCAAGGCGAGCAGTAAGGGAAGGGGAAGTGGCCATGCTGCTGATGGTGCATGTAGAGGCCTGGGCCAAAGCACAATAAACACACTCATCCACGATACCTAGCTTCATGTCCCAGTTTGCAGGGCGCCGCATGACACCACTCTCAAAGTCAGACCAGTGCGACCAGGTGGTCGGTTGGATTGCAGCACCACCCTGTCTTCCACAAGGTCCAGTCTCAGTAGCCAAGAGTCTGGTCAACAGAATCCTCACCCTGATACTCCTTCCACCCACCATGGAGAGTCTTGGCAAACAAGTAATCCCACATTCGAATATTCTGAGGAGCTGTTTTCAATGCCATTACTTATTTTGGGCCTCTCGCCAAGCCCGCTTGAAGAGGGATATGAGGAGATCTTGTGCCCTGATTCCCAAAATTTGGAGCATACACAGTCAGAAGAAGATGACGGTGGGGAACGGCAATTAGTGTTTCACAAGGTGGATGATGATGATGAGACACAGTTGCCAATAAGTCAACCGCAATTAGTGTCTCAAGAGGTCCATGATGAGGATGAGACACAGTTTGTTAATAACTGAGGTTGTTGTTAGGTCAACAAGTCAGGAGGGTGACCAGAGTGAGGAAGTGGAAGAGGAGGTGCTAGATGATGAAGTCACTGACCCAACCTGGGAATGTCTCAAGCCAAGCGAGGACAGCAGTACAGAGGGGGAGGGATCCGCAGCACCGCAACAGGCTGGTAAAGGCAGTGGGTGGCAAAAGGGAGATGATGGGCCACACCAAACAGGCCTGTAACTGTTCCCAGCAGCACCCCCTTGCGGCACTCTCCCTTGCCACGGGGTAGGTGTTCCACAGTCTGGCACTTTTTTGAGGAAAGTGGGGACGATAAAAGAATTGTCATTTGCAACCTGTGTCGTACAAAACGTTGCAGGGGTGTTAACACTAGCAACCTCACCACCACCAGCATGATCCACCACATGGCATCAATGCACCCTAATAGGAGGGCTGAATGCCTGGGTCCACAACCAGTGTCTACGGGTCACACCAGTCTTCCTCTGTGTTAAGTGCTGGCCAATCCACTGTCCAAGCTAGCACATCCACTTCTGTGTCCCAGCGCAGCGTACAGATGTTTATACCCCAGGCCTTTGAACAAAAGCGCAAATACCAAGCCACCCAACCACAGACTATAGCACTAAATGCACACCTTTCCAAAATGCTGGCCCTGGAAATGTTGCCATTTAGGCTTGTGGACGCCTGATGGCGGTGGCTGTCCCACGGTACTCTGTGCCCAGCAGCCAATATTTCTCACGGTGTGCAGTCCCAGCCTTACACCAGCATGTGTCCCGTAACATCACCCGTGCCCTGACCAACGCAGTCCACTTAATGACTGACACAGGGACAAGTGCTTTTGGCCAGGGACACTACATTTCCCTGACGGCAAACTGGGTTAACGTTGTGGAGGCCGGGAGCGAGTCATACCCTGGAATGGCACAGGTGTTACCGACACCAAGGATTGAGGGCCCTACTTGCATCAGGGTTTCCGTGGCCACCTACATTAGTGGCTGCAACCTTCTCCTCCTCCGCCTCCTCCTCCACTTCCACCTCTGAATTATCATTTTGAAGCACCAGTCAGCCATCAGTCAGTAGCTAGAAGCAGTGTAGCACTAAAGTGGGGAAGTAGCAACAGGCCGTGCTTAAACTGATCTGCTCAGGTGACAAACTGTACACCGCCGCAGAGCTGTAGCTCTCGCCAAGCTGCAGTGTCACAAATTTGACTAAGTTGACTATAGTGCTATATTCGTCAATTCTAGCAATACAACCATTAGGAACTCAGATCTAAGTTGTAATCGCAATGCGATTAATACAGGTTATATTAATCACATTGCGAATTCAACTTACCACACTCTGCGTCAACTAGGTAATTTTCCATGGGAGTTTTGCCATGGATCCCCCTCCGGCATGCCACAGTCCAAGTGTTAGTCCCCTTGAAACAACTTTTCCATCACTATTGTGGCCAGAAAGAGTCCCTGTGGGTTTTAAAATTCGCCTCCCTATTGAAGTCTATGGCGGTTCGCCCGGTTCGCCCGTTTGCGAACCGCCATAGACTGCCACTGGGAGCTCACATCCAAGGGAGGTTAATTGTTTGAAATTAAATGTGATCAAGCGGAAAAGTAGGAGATTATTCATGCGCAAATGTGGGACAAGATGTTAAAGTTTAAGCATTGAATGAAAGCAGGTGGCGCGTGTCAATTAAAGAAGAATTTTAGAAATTTAGTTCCCTGTCATCTATGCAGAGCAGGGGTTTGTATACGGCAAAATTGGTAAAATGTCACCTGACAATGTGACAGACGATTTTTTTGAAATTTATGTCCCTATCACCTATGCAGAGCAGGGGTTTAATCACTGCAAAAATGGTCAAATGTCACCCAAGAATGTAACAGACAAATTAGTGAAATTTGTTTACCTGTCTACTAGGTATAGCAGGGGTATATCACAGCCAAACATTGGTGAATTTCATCCGAATATGTAACAGACAAATTTGTGATTTTTTTTACCTGTCTAATGAATTTCACCTGAATATGTAACAGTCAAATTAGTGACATTTTTTAACCTGTCTACTAGGTATAGCAGTGGTATATCACACCCAAAAATTGGTAAATTTCACCCGAACATGTAACAGACAAATTAGTGAAATAACATAAAATAAAATACGTACAAATAAAAAAAAAAAAAAATCTTGATTTATGAGGTGGAGGTCCATATGGAGTAGGAGTTTGAGGAGGCAGTGGACGTAGTGGTGTAGGTGGAAGCGGCGGTGGAGAAGGACGAGGTAGACAACACTGGGCACAGTCTGACGGTGGTGTGGTAAATATTTGGGTCAGTATGCTATGCTTTATGCTAACTATATTGATGTATGGCGGTGTGCTTTGTAATGTCCGTGATATTTAGGGTCGGAAGTTTGACTCTGTGACCTCCGCATACTGTGGACAGGACAGCACTTTTTGCATGCACTGATTATACTATTCTATATGTATTTTTTGCACTAGCACTTTATATGTATGAATTGTAATTACCATACACCCTAAGGCCTCCTGCACACGACAGTATTTTTTAACGTCCCGCAAAACGTGGTTCCGTTGTACCGTGATCCGTGCCCGTTTTTTCTTCCGTGGGTCTTCCGTGATTTTTGGAGGATCCACGGACATGAAAAATGAAAAAAAAAAGTCAAGTTTGCCATTGAAATGATAGGAAAAAACGGACATGGATCACGGACACAGATCACGGACGCGGATGACAATCTTGTGTGCATCCGTGATTTTTCACCGACCCATTGACTTGAATGGGTCCGTGAACCGTTGGCCGTGAAAAAAATAGGACAGGTCATATTTTTTTCACGGCCAGGAAACACGGATCACGGATGCGGCTGCCAAACGGTGCAGTTTCCGATTTTTCCACGGACCCATTGAAAGTCAATGGGTCCGCGGAAAAAAACGGAACAACGGTCGTGTGCATGAAGCCTAAGTCTGAGAAAGATTTTAAATGTTCTTAACTTATGTGAGGCCAGATTTTTGTAACTCCAGAAGTACCTAATAAAATTGATGAATATTTAAATATATTTAGTGGTGGAGTTATGATTTGTGATTGTTTTTTATCTATATATAAAAAAAAATTGGTTCTAACAATGGTGATATCAGGTCATTGATATAGTTAGTAAAAGGGAAATATTTATTGGTTGTTTATGAACACAGTTTTTTGGTTTTAATTTTTTTTTATTAATTTTTTTATTAGGGTACACTCCAAAAGAGTGGGAAATATCCAAAATACAACAATGAGCAATAGCGCTGCAGTATAACAATGGTTGGGTAAGGCCGGTATACATGTCTATTCTGCACAAGGTACGGACAAGTCCTGTGTGATCCATGCCTGGTTCATTTTAATGAACGTGAGCTTGTCCACATTGGCTGTGGACAGGCAGCTGCACTTGTCTGTGATAACGCCCCCTTATGTGGTAAGCACACGTTCAGACAATACACTGGCTGCAGGGCAGGCCAGCACCTCCAAGGCGTAAAGGGCAAGCTCAGGCCATGTGCCCAATTTGGGGACCCAGAAGTTGAAGGGGGCAGACCCGTCATTCAGTATGTGTAGGCGTGTGCACACATACTGCTCCACCATGTTGCTGAAATGCTGCCTCCTGCTAAGACGTTCCATATCAGCTGGTGGTTGACAAAACTTTTCCACATTTCGGCCATGCTAACCCTGCCTTCTGAGGGGCTGGTGGTGCCCCAGCTGCATTGGCGACCTCTTCCTCCTCCTCTGCCTTTGCTTTGTGCTTCCATTGTGTCCCCGCTGTCAGGTGGGAATGCCACCAGCAGCGCGTCTACCAGTGTGCGCTTGTATTCATGCATCTTACGATCACGCTCCAGTGATGGAAGTAAGGACGGTACGTTGTCCTTGTAACGGGGATCCGGTAGCTTGGCCACCCAGTAATCAGCACAAGTTAGAATGTGGGCAACTCGGTGGTCGTTTCGGAGACACTGCAACATGTAATCGCTCATGTGTGCCAGGCTGCCCAGAGGCAATGACAAGCTGTCCTCTGTGGGAGGTGTATCATCTGTGTCCTCAGTGATGGCCATGAGCTGGTTTGGGTGCCACCCTGTTGTAAACATGGTTCCTCCTCATACTCCACCTCGTCATCCTCCAGAACTGTGCCCTGGCTGGGCAATTTGTACCTGCCGTTTGTGGGTGCAGGAACCCACCCTCGGAGCCACTTGTGAATGACTGGCCGGAAACCCTATGAAATGATCCCTCTTCCTCCTCCTCCTCCTGTGCGACATCCTCTTCCATCATCGCCAGAAGCATTTTTTCAAGGAGGCATAGAAGTGGTATAGTAACACTGAGAACGGCGTTATCGGCACTGGCCATGTTGGTGGAGTACTCTAAACAGCACAACAAGGAACACAGGACTTGCATGGAGGCCCAGTCATTGGTGGTGAAGTGGTGCTGTTCAGCAGAGTGACTCACCCGTGTGTGCTGCAGCTGAAACTCCACTATCACCTGCTGCTGCTCGCACAGTCTGGGCACATCGCATATGAGGCGGCGAGCTGGAAGGCTGAAGTTACGCAGCAGCGCTGACAGGGTAGCAGCAGCAGGGTGGGAAAGTCGAAAGCGCGCACCGATGGTGCACACTTTATGCAGCAGCTCTGACATATCGGGGTAATTTTTAAGGTACATCTGCACCACCAAATTTAGCACATGAGCCAGGAAAGAGATGTGCATCAAACCGGATAGTCCCAGAGCTGCTACGAGATTTTGCCCATTATCGCTCACCACCAGGCGGGGCTGGAGTCTCACTGGCACCAACCACTCATCGGTCTGTTGTTCAAGGCCCGTCCACAGCTCCTGCGCGGTGTGGGGTTTGTCCCCCAAACAGCTAAGTTTTAAAACTGCCTGCTGTCGTTTACCCCTGGCTGTGCTGAAGTTGGTGGTGAAGGTGTTAATGGACAGTAATTTTGAAATGCTGGCATTCAGCGCCAGGGATTGTGGGTGGGTAGGGGGGTACTTCCTCCTCCACTCCAGTGTTTGGGAGATGGAGAGCTGAACGCTTCTGTGGGACATTGTGGAGATGCTTGGTGACCCAGGTGGTGGTGTTGCTGGCAGATCCTCTGTTTGCAGGGTGGCAGGTGGCACTGCCACTCCAGAGGTGGATGAAGAGGCCAAAACTGCATCAGAAGAGGAAGCATTAGGAGCCAGAGACCTTTCTTGGTTTTTGAGGTGTCTACTCCCCTGCAGCTCGTACTTTGCACTTAGATGCCTGGTCATGCAGGTTGTGCTCAGGTTTAGAACGTTTATACCTCGCTTCAGGCTCAGATTGCACAGTGTGCAAACCACTCGTATCTTGTCATCAGCACATTGTCTGAAGAACTGCCACGCCAGGGAACTTCTTGGAGCTGGCTTTGGTGGGCTCGGTCCCTTGCTGCGGTGGGCAGTAGCAGGCGTACTGTCTAGAGGATGGCTGCTCCGCTTTTGCACCCTGCTCCCTCTTCTGCTGTGCTGGTGGCTCTGTGTGACCACCGCCTCTTCCTCTGAACTACACAGATCACTCGCATGACCTTGATTCCATGTGAGGTCGAGGACCTCATTGTCCTCCACATCATCCTCCAACCAGTCCTCACCCCTGCCCTCCTTGTCGGTCTTCACACTTTCGAAAGCCACAGCAGTTGGCACCTGTGTTTCGTCATCATCCGAGACATGCTGCAGTGGGCCTCCCATGTACTCATCTTGAAACATAAGTGGTTGGGCATCTGTGCACTCAATATCTTCCACTTCTTGGGCAGGGCTAGGTGGATGGCCCTGGGAAACTCTGCCATTGACTTGGGACTCAGACTGTTTGGCTGATTTGCAAGGGGCTGAGGTGAAAGACTAATAAATATCGGCTGCAGGTGCCAATTCTGTTCTTTCAGCATTAGACTGGGTGGGAGACAATGTGAAGGAACTGGAGGCACTGTCAGCAACCCAATCTATTATCGCCTGTACTTTTTCTGGCCTCACCATTCGTAGAGCCGCATTTGGCCCGAACACATAACGCTGAAGATTCTGTCGCCTACTCGCACCTGAGGAAGGTGTTTCACTTGTGCGTGTAGCTGGCAAAGATCGACCACATCCTCTCCCTGCAACAGGAGCTCCACTAGCAGCACCACGACCGGGGCCACATCCCTTACTTGACGCTCTCCTCATATTTCTCAAATTTGGGATCTTGCCCAAAATGGGTGTTTTTTAAATAACCAAATAGAACACCAGTATCTAACGCGTGTATCTCACACTGACAGATGCAGCAAAGGCCGCAAATTTAGTTTTTTGACCAAAATGGGTGTTTTTTTTAATAACAGAATGGAACACCAGTATCTAATGCGTGTATTTCACACTGACAGATGCAGCATATGCCACAGATTTATTATTTTGCACTTAATTGGGTGTTTTTTAATAACAGAATAGACTACAAATTACATTTTTTGTCCAAAATAGTTTTTTTTTTAAACCCAGAAAATTATTGATGTATTTCAAGCTTGTCTTTGACAATGACAAATGCTGCAAATACACCAGATGTAGGGTATTGCCAAAAATGGGTGTTTTTTTAAACCGGAAAAATTATTGAAGTATTTCAAGCTTGTCTTACACATTTATAAATGCTACAAAGGCACCAGATGTAGGATATTGCCAAAAACGTGTTGTCTTTTTAAACCCAGATTATTATTGCAGTATTTCTAGCTTGTATGTCACACTAACAAATGCAGCATAGGCTGCAAAATTAAGTATTTTGCCCAAAATGGGTGTTTTTTTTAATAACAGAATAGAACACCAGTATCTAATGCCTGTATCTAACACTGACAGATGCAGCAAAGGCTGCAAAATTCGTTTTTTGCCCAAAATGGGTGATTTTTTTAATAACAGAATAGAACACCAGTATCAAATGCATGTATCTCACACTGACATATGCAGCAAAGGCTGCAAAATTAGTTTTTTGCTCAAACTGTGTGATTTTTTAATAACAGAATAGAACACCAGTATCTAATACATGTATCTCACACTGACAGATGCAGCAAAGGCTGCAAAATTAGTTTTTTGCCCAAAATGGGTGATTTTTTAATAACAGAATAGAACACCAGTATCTAATGCATGTATCTCACACTGAAAGATGCAGCAAAGCCTGCAAAATTAGTTTGTTTTTTTTGCCCAAAATGGGTGTTTTTTTTTTATAACAGAATAGAACACCAGTATCTAATGCGTGTATTTCACAATGACAGATGCAGCAAAGGCCGCAGATTTATTATTTTGCCCAAAATGGGTGTTTTTTTTAATAACAGAATAGAACATCAGTATCTAATGGGTGTTTCTCACACTGACAGAAGAAGCATAGCCCCTGATGTAGGGTATTGCAAAAAATGGGTGTTTTATTAAACCCAGAATATTATTGTACTATTTCAAGCTTGTATGTCACACTAACAAATGCAGCATAGGCCCCAGATGTAGGGGATTGCCAAAAAATTGTGTTTTTTTAAACCCAGAATATTATTGCAGTATTTAAAGCTTGTATCTCACACTGACAGATGCAGCATAGGCTGCAAAATTAAGTATTTTGCCCAAAATGGATGTTTTCTTAATAACCAAATATAACACCATTATCTAACGCGTGTATCTCACACTGACAGATGCAGCAAAGGCTGCAAATTTAGTTTTTTGTCTAAAATGTGTGTTTTTTTAAACCCAGAAAATTATTGAAGTATTTCAAGCTTGTCTTTCACACTGACAAATGCTGCAAAGTCACCAGATGTATGGTATTGCCAAAAATTGGTGTTTTTTTAAACCCAGAATATTATTGCAGTATTTCAAGCTTGTTTTTCACACTAAAAAATGCAGCATAGGCCCCAGATGTAGGGTATTGCCAAAAATAGTTTTTTTTTAAACCCAGAAAATTATTGCAGTATTTCAAGCTTGGATTTGAATGTCATAAAAGCACAGATGCAGTGCTGGTGCATTGAGCTTGCATAAAATGGCCACCGCCGCCCACCTAACTAACAGACGGATAAAAGTTATTTTTCTGTGTCACTAGGCTCAGGGCAGGGTAAAAAGATTGTGCACTGCACCCACAAAACTAAATCTATGTCGATCACTGAGTTAACAAGCACTTCAGATTAAAGATTCTATCCTATTCTCTCCCTCACAGCAGCAGCATCCTATCCCTACACTAAGCACAGCAGAGTGACGTCCAGAGCTACATGACTCCAGGTTATATAGAGGCTGGGTTACATGCTGCACTGGCCAATCACAGCCATTCAATTAGTAGGCATGGCTTTGATGGCTTTTAAGGGCACAAGAGTAAAATGCTTGTTGATTGGCTGCTCTGTTATTTAGGTGATATATTAATAGAAATTATTTTTTAAGTTCAGGTCTTTCGGGTGACGACTATCGTATGTCATGCTTTTCTCCTAAGAAGTAATCTCCTGCAGTCTCACTGCCTTTAAAATTATGAACTAATTCAATCCATTTACCTTTCAGGTGTTCAATGCTACTGTGGTCTTCCTGAACAACGTGTTGCACTGCTCCAGAAATGTTCTTACCTCCTTGATTCGAAATTTGCTGATTCTGTTTTTAATTTTCTCAATGTGCAGCCTACATACTGTAGGATGCCCTTTGAACACTCAAGGGGATACACCCCATACAATTAAAGGGCTATTCCAGTTATATAAAGTTAACCCCTATCCATAGGAGAATGGGGGCCCGTACCCAATTAAGCCCCTAAAAAATGGAGTGGTCAAAATGTGTAAAAAAATTAACAGAAAATTTCCTAAAGTCTCCTCTTTTGGCCGGAAACCAACATTTCTTTTTAATACCTTTTTTGACTGAATCCTGATGTAGGATAGGTAAGTATTGTTGATAATATTTAATTATACCTACAATTTTGGAAAACTCCAAAGAATACTAAGTGGTAAATATCATATCAGATGTTCAATTTTCTATTTATTCTGATATTTATTTTTGGAGGAATGTAGAAGTTGATTAATGTTTTTTTTTGAGTGAATGATATATTGTTCGTCATCTATTATCCAGGGTCAGTAGACAGTTAAGTGGCCATACATAGTCAATAGTTGTTGTTCAGCAGATGACTATCTTTTCCAACTCCCTCCCTACTCCCCCATACACAATTAGGTTGGTTTTCCGAATTTTCCGAAAAGATTTAATTCGATCGATTCAGCTATTTCCTGGCATCAGAGAGCCTGTATAGCGGTGTAGTACACTGTGTCTTGCAGTAACATGCATAGGGAGTCTGCTGTGGTAGTGAAACAATACTGTGAGTCAGTATGACATGCAGATGACAGGAATCATTCTAAGAATCAATGCACGCTTCACTTATTTGGGCACTTACGGGGCCAAAACTGACCAAGTAACTCAAGTGTGAACTCAGCCTTATAGGTCGATATTAGGGTCAAGAAGAAGCGCACTCCTTTAACACAGTCGTCAGCTGATTCCACATAGATGTCTACAGAACTTGTTCTATTAAATCCTTTTACAAGTAGAGCCACCCTGACAGAGTGGGAAGGGTGACGTCACTTATTATTTTGCCCTTCCTCTGATCCGTCAGAACAATAACCCCCAAAAAACGAATTCTGTCTGTTGAGCAACCGCCTTCACTCGGTCAGCATTTGGTCAGTAATCCATTAGCATTGCTAAAGCCAGAGATGTGGATCTAAAACAGAGATGACACGTAAATTGAATATTTGCATGTCTTCTGTGTTTTGTACCCACTCCTGCTTTTGGATACCAAACCATAAGCCAATTCTGATGGGATCATACAGCTGCTACATAGACAGGATCCATTTTGCGTCTCATTTTTCCTTCCTTCTGACAGATCAGAAGAAGGGTCAAATAAAAGAAGATGTCAAACAGGCCAAAAATGCAAAATAGTTGCCCAGTTTCTTTAGTGGGGAGGGTTGGAACAGCATGAGAAGTCCACAGAGTGGCCCAATGACATCATGGTGAGGTGGAAGCAGCATGGCGAGGCCACAGAGTGGCACAGTGACATAGTGTTGAGGTAGCAGCAGCATGAGGAGACCACAGACTCGCCCAGTGACAAAGCTTTGAAGTAGCAGCAGCATGAGGAAACCACAGAGCGGCCCAGATGCAGAGTTTTGAGTTGGCAGCAGCATGAGGAGAACACAGAGTGGTAAGGTGACATAGTGTGGAGGTGGCAGCACCAGCAGCATGAGGAGGAAACAGAGTAGCACAATGACAGAGTGTGGAGGTGGTAGCAGCATGAGGAGGTCACAGAGTGGCCCAGAAATAGAGTTGGGAGTTGGCAGCAGCATGAAAAGACCACAGAATGGCACAATGACAGAGCATGGAGTTGGCAGCAACAGCATGAGGAGGCCACAGAGTGGCCCAGAGATAGAGTTGTGAGTTGGCAGAAGCATGAGGAGACCACAGAATGGCACAATGACAGAGTTGTGAGTTGGCAGCAGCATGAGGAGACCACAGAATGGCACAATGACAGAGTGTGAAAGTGACAGCAGCAGCATGAGGAGACCACAAAGTGGCCCAGAGACAGAGTTGTGAGTTGGCAGCAGCATGAGGAGGCCACAGAGTGGCACAGTGAGAGAGTGTGGAGGTGGCAGCAGCAGCAACATAAGGAGGCCACAGAGTGGCACAATTAAATAGTGTAGAGGTGGTAGCAGCAGCATGAGGAGACCGCAGAGTGGCCCAGAGACAGACTTGTGATCTGGCAGCAGCATGAGGAGACCACAGAATGGCACAATGACAGAGCATGGAGTTGGCAGCATGCCCAGAGATAGAGTTGTGAGTTGGCAGCAGCATGAGGAGACCACAGAGTGGCCCAGAGACAAAGTTGTGACTTAGCAGCAGCATGAGGAGGCCACAGAGTGGCACATTGACAGAGTGTGGAGTTGGCAGCAGCAGCAGCATGAGGAGACCACAGAGTGGCAAGGTGACATTAGCATGAGGAGACCACAGAGTGGAAAGTTACATCAGAATGAGGAGGCCACAGAGTGGCACAATGAAAGAGTGTGGAGGTGGCAGCAGCATCAGGAGACCACAGAGTGACGGAGTGGGGAGGTAAGGGGCAATAACAGTACCCGCTGACGATGGTGGGTGTAAGAAGGAGCACTTGGCATCAGATGTGTGGCATCAGGCAGGTGGCATCATCAGAATAGTAGCTGAGGCAGGTAGCCAGAAGAAACCGGTCTCTTTTGTCAAAGTGTTGGTGGGGCACCATGGATAATCAAGTCCGATGCATCGGGCATTGGTGTTTGAAAATCCTTGCTGATCCACACCTGATTCATCTTGCCAAAAGTCAGTCTCTCCACATTTTGGGTGGACAGGCGAGTTCTCCTTGAGGTAATTATGACCCCCACCACACTAAACACCCGCTCTGATGACATAATACTGACCGGACAGGACAGCTTTTTCAGGGCAAATTCGGCCAGTTGCGGCCACAAATCCAGTTTGGCTGCCCAGTAGTCCAGCGGATCTTCAATGATGGCTGGCAGGGAGCACTCCAAGTAAGTCACCACCTGCTGGTTCAGGTTCTGCTTTATGTCTATCTGCTGGTGAGTAGTTTCTTTACTATGCGGGTGAAGAAAGCTGCTCATCAGCGACTCTAGATTTAAGTTGCTGCTGATGGAGCTGGTATTGCTCCTACCCCCCACCCTGCCTCAGCAGCCGTGGCAGTGGAACGTGTGCGCAGAGGCCCCTCCTGGTCAGACCTGCGAGACGATAGAAGATGGCACAAATAGGCAGTGGCCAACTGACTACATAGGATGTCTCTATAGTAGTTCAGTTTTTCATCCCTCTCATCTGGTGTAAAAAAGGCCCCCATTTTGAAATAATAGCGAGGATCCAACAAGGTGGAGAGCCAGAAGTCATCCCTGTGCTGAATGGTGACAATTCGGCTGTCACTACCCAAGAATGTGAGCATGCAGTGGGCCATTTGTGCAGGTGACTCGGAGGGACCGCCTGTGCCTATCTGCACTGCATACTGCCACGGTGTGCCTGGGTCATCTGCCTCGTCTTCCTCCTCTACTATCACCTGTGTAGAAAAAACACCCATTTCGCTATACATTGCTTGTGCTGCAATGTCCTCCTCTTTCTCCAGTTCAGTCCCCACAGAGCTCATGTGGCCGTGAGATATAGGCACCAAGTCTCCAGTCCCCTGACCAGCCACATTTTCCAGCATCTGTTCCAGAATATAAAGCAGTGGAATGACGTTGTTAATCCCATAGTCCTGTTGACAAATAACGTGGCATCCTTAAAGGGCCTGAGCAAATGGCAGGTGTCACGCATAAGCTGCCAGTGGCTAACATTGAAGTTACACAGGGGAGTATTCCTGTCCGCCTGTATCATCAAGAAATCGTTTATTGCCTTTCTCTGTTGGTATAGTCGGTCCAACATATGGAGTGTGAAATTCAGGTGGAAACAGGTGGAAACGTCGCATATCAGCCTATGTTGGTGGATGCTGTTCTGCCACTGCAGCTCAAGGAGGGTGTGCTTGGTGGTGTATGAGTGGCTGAAGTGCATGCAAAGTTTCCTGGCCATTTATAGGATGGCTCAGCCTTCCTTGATGCAGCACTGACACCATGTTCTTACCATAGTCGGTTACCATGGTTTTGATTCTGAGTTGTCACAGAGAAAGCCAGGATTCGATTTCTTGATTAAGGACGCAGAGAATCTCCTTCCCTGTGTGACTCAGTTTACCCGGCAATTGTGAATTGTCCCTGAGGTGGAGGCTGAGAACACGGTGGAGGATGAGGAGGTGGACATTGTCGTTGGACCAATAGCGAGAGAACTTGGAGGCTGAAGCGGCGGCACCTGGCCAAGTTGCTGGTGTGGCTGGGCAGGAACCACATTTACCCAGTGAGCCGTAAAAGACATATATTTTCATTGACCGTAGTTACAGCTCCACAGATCAGCGCTGCTGTGCACTTTGACAGACACCAACAGGCTCAAGGACTAACCCACCCTCTGTTCTACATATGTGTGCAGGGCGGATAATGCCTTTTTGGCAAAGAAATGACGGCTTGGGACTCTTTACCTCGGCTCAGCACAAGCCATAAGTTCTCTGAAAGGTGCAGAGTCCACCACTTGGAAAGGGAGGAACTGCAGACCAAGCAACTTGGCCAGGAGCACGTTCTGCTTGTGCGCCGTAGGATGACCACACGAGGATTGCTGTCTCTTGTCAATCGCTTTGGTGATCAATGCTGATGAAATGCGTAATGAGGAGTAGGAGGACGAGGAGCAGGAGCATCCAGTAGATAATGGAAAGGACAGACAGTTCACTTCAGATGAGGCGGTGGAGCCTTGACTGCCTGAAATCGGGTGCGTGCCACAGGGTGATGCAGCGGTTGCTGAGGCAGGCTGGACCACCACATCGGATCCAAGGTTCTCCCAGGCCACTTTATGGTGATGCTGCATATGTTGACGCAGGGCCGTGGTGCTAACATTGGTACCCTTGCCATGCTACACCTTCTGAACACAGATTCCGCAAATGACCATGTTCACCTCCTCCGGGGGCTTAACAAAAAATATCCACAACGCTGAGTATGTGATTTTACCCCCCCGCTGCCTCATGCGCAAGCTGCCACCCTCTTCTCCTGCTAATGATAAAGCTCTTTCGTCACTCGGCTCTGAATTGTGATTGGCTACATCTATAACTGCACCGCTGAACAGCTAATACCACTTTTTTCCCCCAGTAATACACCCCAAAAAAGGCTGCAATTTTGCTAACAAGGCTTTCTTTTTCCCCCACTAATACATACCAAAAAAGGCTTTAGAACATATAACTGAACCGCTGAACAGCAAATAAGCCCCTTTTTCCACAAATACACCCCAAAAAAGGCTTTAGAAAATATAACTTCAAAACTGAACGGCTAATAAGCCCTTTTTTTCCCACTAATACACCTGAATGGCAAATATTACTTTTTTTCCACTAATACACTCCAAAAAAGGCTTTAATTTTGTCACTTCACTGCACAAAGGCTAATAAGCCCTTTTTTCCACTAATACACCCCACAAAAGGCTTCAAAACATATAACTGCACCGCTGAATGGCTAATAACACATTTTTTCCCACTAATACACTCCAAAAAAAGGCTGTAATTTTGTCACTTCTTCACACAATGGCTAACAAGCCTTTTTTTTCCCACTAATACACCACCAAAAAGGCTTTAGAACATATAACTGCACCACTGAACGGCAAATAATACTATGTTTCCCACTAATACACCCCCCAAAAAGGCTGTAATTTTTTCACTTCACCGCAAAAGGGCTAATAACCTTTTTTTTCCACTAATACACCTTAAAAAGTGCTTTAGAACATATAACTGCACTGCACAAGGGCTAATAAGACATACAAATATTTCCTAGTAATACACCCTGTATCACACATCACTTGCACGCCAATAATAAGCAAGGTTTGCTGGTATCATCTATTGCAAACATAAAAGCAGCAGAATAATTCCTCCCTATCCTTTCCCTACACCTAGACTAATGTTTCCCTGAACTTGTAAATCGTTTTTTCAGCACAATGAAGTCTTTCCTAGCACTGTGTCTAGCACCTGCTGACGTCTCCCCCTGCACTAAGCACACTGGAAAACGGCAGAATCCAAAGTGGCTGAGGCTATTTATAAGGCTGTGACAGACTGTCTGGCTACTGATTGGCTGCATGCATGGTATTGTGGGTGATCCCTTGTTCCCAGAGTTCTTTGCTCCATGTCCTAACATGTGCAGCAGCCATTTTAGGAAAAAATGCTATTCGTTAACATGAAGCGTGAGGAAATTCGGATTCGGTGTAAATCAAATTTCTCCTGAAATTCCGATCAAATTCCACTTCATTAACTTTGAAAACGCTCATCTCTAACTAACTTAAGTCTGGAATCAATGTTTAAAATGTCTTTGTTATAATATCAGCCATTGTATGCTTGCTTCAGGAATTTTGTCCAACTCATCCTTGCAGGATGCTTCTAGTTAAGAAATATTGCCTGTCTTCCATGTGTATCATGGCTGAAATCTATGCAAAGATAGATATTCAGCTTTGTAGGCCATTTTAACTATATTAATAGAAATTTGAGGGAACTGTATCAAAGGCAGTATGCCAGTATTCTGGAATACAAAACCTACACATTTTGATCAAGAGGCATTTTTATGCCATTCTCAACAGTACAGTAGTTTAAAAAAAGTGAGCAGAACGTATCTGCTGAACCTGATGTAAATTATGGCACCAATCTTGGCGGGCATATATTTCCTCTTCTGTTGTACAGACCAACAGAAAATGGACCAATTTTCTGAAGATACCTCTTTAAAAAATATGTGAATCTTACTTCAACTTACCTCTTATTAACACTGGAACATGAAACACCATTCTTAATAAATTCACCCCAATTTCTTTTATTATCCAAAGTCTTTTTCGCCTCAGTTACTTCACTGCCTGTGGAACATCCTGACTTCCAGGATTTTATTATTATTAAGCGCCAATCATTCCATGGCGCTGTACATATGAAAACAGATGCACATACATATGTTTAGTAGAATCTATTTTTGTTTCTATCCCCACAGTAATTCCAATGCCACTGGCTGCCAAAACCCTCTGATGAGTAGCAGAACTACTCCAATGCTTAAGCAAGCAGACAAGGTGTTCTTTTTATTAAAATTCATGTACTTCTTTTCTCCAAACAATTGGTGATAGTTGCCAGAGTTCAGTTGCTTCATTAAACCACAGCACATAATTCCAAAGTACTGAGCCTCTGCCTTATATAATTGTGGTTTGGCATACCAGAGGTATTGACGTTTATGATTTCTTCCAATGATTTGTATTTGTGCAGGAGAAGATTTACTGCTAAAGTCCTAAAACAACAAAATTAATGTAAAAAAGTTGTACAGTTGTCAGTACAATAGAGTTAAATTGTAATCATAAAGAACCCTGGGGCTGCCTGACCATATTACTTTTTGTTAGGGCAATACATAGAGAAATGTATTGGCAGATGCCAGTACAATTCAGTTTGCAATAATAAAGGTTGTCAATTAAAAAAGAAAAAAACACTTAATGTATAAAAATAATATGAGTGTTATTTATCAAAGGCCAGTGTTTTATGGCATTCTTTAATAGCCCCTGCTTTGCTGGATGGTGCACCTAATTTATGACTGGAGTAGTTTTCAATTGTCAATTAAGCTTGTTTCCAGGCGTAAATGTTAGTGAATTTGCCCCAACATGCCCATGTCACTTCCCAGAGGTGAGAATGGCATAAAAATATCCATGTGGCAAAATTATTCAGTGTGGCCACAGATGCTGCATCTCTCACCCTTCGGCTGATCCTAGGGTCCTGAGGCTCCTAACCTGCCAGTCCTCTGTTGCTTCCACTGTTGCCAGCATGTGCTGACATGGTCCCTCCACTCTCTATTCCTAACCACCTCAGCCCCTCTAGCTTAAACACCCTTAATGACCAGACCACTTTTTACAATTCTGCACTACACTACTTTCACCGTTTATTGCTCGGTTATGCAACTTACCACCCAAATGAATTTTACCTCCTTTTCTTCTCACTAATAGAGCTTTCATTTGGTGGTATTTCATTGCTGCTGACATTTTTACTTTTTTTGTTATTAATCGAAATTTAACAAAATTTTTGCCAAAAAATTACATTTTTTACTTTCAATTGTAATTTTTTTTTTTTAAACAAAAAAAAAAAAATGGTTTGGGTAAAAAAAATAATGGTTTGGGTAAAAGTTATAGCGTTTACAAACTATGGTACAAAAATGTGAATTTCCGCTTTTTGAAGCAGCTCTGACTTTCTGAGCACCTGTCATGTTTCCTGAGGTTCTACAATGCCCAGACAGTAGAAAAACCCATTTCGGAAAGTAGACACCCTAAGGCAATGATGGCGAACCTATGGCACGGGTGCCAGAGGCGGCACTCAGAGCCCTCTCTGTGGGCACCCGCACTCTGGAAAAAGTCTATGGTGTACAATATGCCTTAGACTATTCCTGACATTCATCAGCGCAGGGTGCACTATGAACAGCACAGGCAGTGCACTGAATGTAGGCAGGCTATTATAGCTAAATGATAAAGTACATAGAGGATATACTATATTGGACTGAAGTATTCAGATTAAATTGCTTTGTTGGCACTTTGCAATAAATAAGTGGGTTTTGGGTTGCAGTTTGGGCACTCAGCCTTTAAAAGGTTTGCCATCACTGCCCTAAGGTATTCGCTGATGGGCATAGTGAGTTCATAGAACTTTTTATTTTTTGTCACAAGTTAGCGGAAAACGATGATTTTTTATTTATGTTTTTTTTCCTTACAAAGTCTCATATTCCACTAACTTGTGACAAAAAATAAAAACTTCTATGAACTCACTATGCCCATCACGAAATACCTTGGGGTGTCTTCTTTCCAAAATGGGGTCACTTGTGGGGTAGTTATACTGCCCTGGCTTTTTAGGGGCCCTAATGTGTGAGAAGTAGTTTGAAATAAAAATGTGTAAAAAATGCCCTGTGAAATCCTAAAGGTGCTCTTTGGAATGTGGGCCCCTTTGCCCACCTTGGCTGCAAAAAAGTGTCACACATGTGGTATCGCCGTACTCAGGAGAAGTTGGGCAATGTGTTTTGGGGTGTCATTTTACATATACCCATGCTGGGTGATAGAAATATCTCGGTCAAATGCCAACTTTGCATAAAAAATTGGGAAAATGTTGTCTACACTTTTTTGCAGCCTAGGTGGGCAAAGGGGCCCACATTCCAAAGAGCACCTTTAGGATTTCACAGGGAATTTTTTACACATTTTGATTTCAAACTACTTCTCACGCTTTAGGGCTCCTAAAATGCCAGGGCAGTATAACTACCCCACAAGTGACCCTATTTTGGAAAGAAGACACCCCAAGGTATTCCATGAGGGGCATGGCGAGTTCCTAGAATTTTGTATTGATCACCCCCCTGTAAGGCTAATGGGCTAGTGGTGAAGACGGCCGCACAAAGGCCATCTACTGTCTGGAACTGTTGTCCATTTTTGTAAACTTCCTTTGCCATCCACCCCCAAAGGTTCTAAATTGGATTTAGATCAGGGGAACACGCAGGATAGGCCAAAAGAGTGATTTTATTCTCATTGAAGAAGTCCCTTGTCCTGCGGGCATTGTGTACTGTAGTGTTGTCCTATTAAAAATCCCAATCGTCACCACACAGACGAGGGCCCTCAGTAATGATGAATGCTCTCTGCAACATCTGGATATAGCCAGCGGCCGTTTGACGCCCCTGCACTTCCTGAAGCTCCATTGTTATACTGAAGGAAAAAGCACCCCAGACCATTATGGCGCCCCTCCACTGTGGCGCGTAGAAAACATCTCAGGTGGGATCTGCTTGTCATGCCAGTAACGTTGGAAACAATCTGGACCATCAAGGTTACAATTTTTCTCATCAGAGAATAAAACTTTCTTCCACCTTTGAATGTCCCATGTTTGGTGCTCTCTTGCAAAGTCCAAACGAGCAGTTCTGTGGCGTTCAAGGAGACGAGGTCTTTAAAGACGTCTTTTGTTTTTGAAGCCCTTCCATCTCAGATGCCGTCTGATGGTTAGGGGGCTGCAGTCAACACCAGTAAGGGCCTTAATTTGGGTCGACGATCGTCCAGTGTCTTGACGAACAGCCAATTGGATCCTCCGGATCAGTGCTGATGAAAATTTTTTGGGTCTTCCACTTGACTTTTTTGTCCCATAGCCCTCAGGATCTGGCGTGCTGTGAGATACCCTGCTTATGCAGCTCAACAACCCGACCACTTTCAAAAAGTGAGAGTTTTTTTGCCTTTGCCATCACAACGTGTGACTACCTGACAGAAGATGACAATGAATCCACATCTTTAAACAGATTTGGCCTTTTAAAAGGCATGTGGTCCTAAAATTTGGATCAGCTGAAAAACAGCCTGTTTCAGTTTAATCGCTATTTTCAATTAATTGAATGCTCAAAAAATGTTTTGTCTCACTCTCATTTCTTCTTGTTGCATGTTGAAGCACTACTTGGAACCTTGTTAAGATCCAACAATGTAAAATATGATTTTTTGCCATTTTTCAAGTGGTCTTAAACTTTTGATCAGGACTGTACCAGGGGACTCTTAAGTCAAGCCCAAAGTCAAATTGGTTGGTTGGTGCATTGGTTTCACACCCACTGTCCATGGCGACTTTATTCCTCCCCTTTAAAGAGAACCTATCACCAAGAAATGAATCTGTGGGCATCATGTTATAGAGCAGAAGAAGCTGAGATGATTAATACATAATTTTGCAGGAAAACATTCAGTAAAACTTGTAAGTAGAGTTGAGCGGACACCTGGATGTTCAGGTTCGACGGGTTCGGCCGAACTTCGGAAAAAAGTTTGAGTTCGGGACCCAAACTTGACCCGAACTTGACCCCGAACCCCATTGAAATCAATAGGGACCCGAACTTTTGAGCGCTAAAATGGCTGTTAAAAAGTCATGGAATGAGCTAGAGGGCTGCAAATGGCATCAAAATGTGGTTAAGAGCATGGTGAGTGCTCTGCAAACAAATGTGGATAGGGAAATGACTTTAAATAACATAAAATATGTAAAAACAAAAAATAATAATCTTGATCTAGGAGGACGAGGTCCATATGGAGTAGGAGGCTGAGGAGGCGGTGGATGTGGCGGTGTAGGTGGAAGCTGCGGTGGAGTAGGATGTAGCCTACACTGGTTTTTGGTTTTAAATTTTATTTTTAAAATTAGGGTACACCCCAAAAGATTGGGAAATATAACCCGTGATAACCCCCTCCAGTCATGCTAAACACACGTTCAGACAATACACTGGCTGCAGGGCAGGCCTGCACCTCCAAGGGGTAAAGGGCAAGCTCAGGCCATGTGCCCAATTTGGAGACCCAGAAGTTGCAGGGGCTGATCCCTGTTAGTCAGTTTGTGTATGCGTGTGCACACTTACTGCCCCACCATGTCGCACATCCCTGTAAAGTTCACGATCCAATTTGATATCTGCTCTATCAACTTTCGATGTTCTTTTATGCGCCTACCATGGTGATCACGGGTGGCGGGGGATCAGGGTTCCAGGCCAGAGAGGGAGCGAGAGAAAGAGAGACCACATCCAAGGGAGGATTAATTTTTTTCAAATTTAAAATTAGAGTTGAAATATGGGAGAAATTATTAAAGCATAAAAGTGTGACAACTTTTCAAAGTTTAAGCATTGAATGAAAGGATGTGGTGCGCATTAATTACTGAATAATTTATTACATTTTATTCCCTGTTACCTATGCATAGCAGGTGTTTATTCACGTCTAAAATTGTATAATGTCAACCCAAGAATGTAACAGAAAAATTATTGAAATTTATTAAGCTGTCAACTAGGTAGAGGAGAGATATATTACACCCAAAAATTTGTTAATTTCACCATAAAATGTAACTGACAATTTTTATGTTTATTTTTACTGGTCCACTAGGTATAGCAGTGGTACTATACACACCAAAATTGGTGAATTTCATCCTAAAATGGAAATGACAATAAAACATTTTTTTAACCGGCCTACTAGGTATAGCAGTGGTACTATACACCCAAAAATTGTTTAAATTCACCCGAAAAAGTAAATGACAATTATTATTTTTTGTTTAACCTTCTACTAGGTATAGCAGTGGTACTATAAACCCCAAAATTTGTTAATTTCACCATAAAATGTAACTGACATTTTTTTTTTTACCGGTCCGCTAGGTATAGCAGTGGTACTATACACACAAAAAATTTGTGAATTTCACCCTAAAATGTAAATGACAATTATTATAATTTTTTTTAAACGGCCAACTAGGTATAGCAGTGGTACTATAAACCCCAAAATTGGTTAATTTCACCATAAAATGTAACTGACAATTTTTTTATTTTTTTTTACCGGTCCATTAGGTATAGCAATGGTACTATACACAATAAATTGGTGAATTTCACCCTAAAATGTAAATGACAATTTATTTATTTTTTAACTGGCCTACTAGGTATAGCAGTGGTACTATACAGCCAAAAATTGGTTAATTTCACCCGAAAAAGTAAATGACAATTTTTTTTTTGTTTAACCTGTCTACTAGGTATAGCAGGTATAGCAGTGGTGTTATACACCTAATAATTGGTAAATTTCACCCAAAAAATATAAATGACAAAGCAGTGAAATGATATAAAATAAAACATGTACAAAAAAAATGGATTTATTAGGTGGAGTTCCATATGGAGTAGGAGTTTGAGGAGGCGGTGGACGTAGCCGAGTAGGTGGAAGCGGCGGTGGAGGAGGACGTGATAGCAAACACAGGTTTTTGGTTATAATTTAATTTTGTAAAATTAAGGTACACTCCAAAAGAGTGTGAAGTATCCAAAATACAAACATGAGCAATTGCGCTGCAGTATAACAATGGTTGGGTAGTGCCGGTATACATGTCTATTCTGTACAAGGTACGGACAAGTCCTGAGGGATCCATGCCTGGTTCATTTTAATGAACATCAGCTTGTCCACATTGGCTGTGGACAGGCGGCTGCGCTTGTCTGTGATGACGCCCCCTGCCGTGCTAAACATATGTTCAGATAATACACTGGCTGCAGGGCAGGCCAGCACTTCCAAGGCGCAAAGGGCAAGCTCAGGCCCTGTGCCCAATTTTGAGATTCAGAAGTTGAAGGGGGCAGACCCGTCATTCAGTACATGTAGGCGTGTGCACACATACTGCTCCACCATGTGGTGAAATGCTGCCTCCTGCTAAGACGTTCCATATCAGCTGGTGGTGCTGGTTGTTGTGGCGTGCTGACAAAGCTTTTCCACATTTCGGCCATGCTAACCCTGCCTTCTGAGGTGCTGGCGGTGCCCCAGCTGCGTTGGCAACCTCTTCCTCAAGTGATGGCCATGAGCTGGTCTGGGTGCCACCCTGCTGTGAACATGGTTCCTCTTCCTCCATCTCCTCCTCCTCATCCTCCACCTTGTCATCCTCCTGAAGTGTGCCCTGGCTGGACAATTTTGTACCTTGGGTTTGTGGGTGCAGGAACCCACCCTCTGAGCCACTTGAGAATGACTGTCCGGAAACCCTACGAAATGATCCCTTTTCCTCCTCTTTCTCCTGTGCCACATCCTATTCCATCATCGACAGGAGTGTTTTTTCAAGGAGGCATAGAAGTGGGATAGTAATGCTGAGGATGGCGTTATCGGCACTGGCCATGTTGGTGGAGTATTCGAAACAGCGCAACAAGGAACACAGGACACATGGAGGCCCAGTCATTAGTGGTGAAGTGGTGCTGTTCAGCCGAGCAACTCACCCGTGCGTGCTGCAGCTGAAACTCCACTATCGCCTGCTGATGCTCGCATAGTCTGGCCAGCATGTGCGAGGTGGAGTTCCACCTTGTAGGCATGTCGCATATGAGGCGGTAAGCGGGAAGGCCGAAGTTACGCTGCAGCGCTGACAGGTGAGCAGCAGCAGGGTGGGAACGCCGAAAGCGTACACAGACGACCCGCACTTTATGCCGCAGCTCTGTCGTGGTAATTTTTAAGGAATCTCTGCACCACCAAATTCAGCACATACGCCAGGCAAGGGATGTGCGTCAAACCGGCTAGTCCCAGAGCTGCTACGAGATTTCGCCCTCATTATCGCACACTACCAGGCCGGGCTTGATGCTGACTGGCACAAACCACTCATCGGTCTGTTGTTCAGCTCCTGCGCGGTGTGGGGTTTGTCCCCCAAACAGATAAGTTTTAAAACTGCCTGCTGTCGTTTACCCCTGGCTATGCTGAAGTTGGTAGTGAAGGTGTTACTCTGACCAGATGAGGAGCTGGTAGAGGATGAGGAAGCAGAGTAGGAGGAGGAAGCAACAGGAGGCAAACTGAAGAGCCCTGCAATCCTCGGTGGTGGAAGGACATGCGCCAAACTAATATCTGTTATGGAGATATAACGGCCCTGACCGTGCTTATTGGTCCACGTATTCGTAGTCAGGTGCACCTTGCCACAGATGGCGTTGCGCAGTGCACACCTGATTTTGTCCCCTACTTGGTTGTGCAGGGAAGGGATGGCTTGCCTTGAAAAGTAGTGGCGACTGGGCACAACGTACTGTGGGACAGCCACCGCCATAAGGCCTTTAAAACTATCCGTCTCCACCAGACGGAATGACAGCTTTACAAAGGCCAGTAATTTAGAAACGCTGGCATTCAGGGCTAGGGATCGCGGGTGGGTAGGGGGGTACTTCCTCTTCCTCTCCAGAGTTTGGGATATGGAGAACTGAACGCTTCCGTGGGACATTGTGGAGATGCTTGGTGACCCAGGTGTTGGTGTTGCTGGCAGATCCTCTGTTTGCGGGGTGCCAGGTGGCACTGTCACTCCAGAGGTGGATGAAGAGGCCGCAACTGCAGCAGAAGAGGAAGCAGGAGGAGCCAGAGACCTTTTTAGGTTTTTGAGGTATCTAATTCACTGCAGCTCGTGCTTTGCACTTAAATGCCTGGTCATGCAGGTTGTGCTCAGGTTGAGAACTTTTATGCCTCGCTTCAGACTCTGATTGCACAGCGTGCAAACCACTCGTGTCTTGTCGTCAGCACATTGTCTGAAGAACTGCCACACCAGGGAACTCCTTGGAGCTGGCGTTGGTGTGCTCAGTCCCTTGATGCGATGGGCAGTAGGAGGCGCACTGTCTAGAGGACGGCCGCTCCGCTTTTGCACCCTGCTCCCTCTTCTGCTGTGCTGGTAGCTCTGTGCGACCACCGCCTCTTCCTCCGAACTACATAGGTCAATCGCATGACCTTGATTCCATGTGGGGTCGACGAGCTCATCGTCCTCCGCATTATCTTCCACCCAGTCTTCACCCCTGCCTTCCTTGTCAGTCTGCACACTTTTGCAAGCCCCAGCAGTTGGCACCTGTGTTTCGTCATCATCCAAGACGCGCTGCGATGGTCCTCCCATGTACTCATCTTGAAAGATAAGTGATTGGGCATCGGTGCACTCAATCTCTTCCACTTCTGGGACAGGGCTAGGGGGATGGCCCTGGGAAACCCTGCTAACAGAGTCATCAAAAAGCAGAAGAGACTTCTGCATGACTTTGGGCTCAGACTGCTTGGCTGATTTGCAAAGGGGTGAGGTGAAAGACTGATGGACATCGGCTGCAGGTGCCAACTGTTTTCTTTCAGCAGGAGACTGGGTGGGAGACAATGTGAAGGAACTGGGTCCACTGTCAGCAACCCAATCTATTATCGCCTGTACTTGTTCAGGCCTCATCATTCGTAGAGCAGCATTAGGCCCGACCAATTACCGCTGCAGGTTTTGTCGCCTACTCGCACCTGAGGAAGGGGTTTCACTTGTGCGTGTAGCTGGCACAGATTGACCACGTACTCTCCCTGCAACAGGAGCTCCACCAGCAGCACCATGACCTGGGCCACGTCCCTTATTTGACACTCTCCTCATATTTTTCAAATTTAGGATCTTGCCCTAAATGGGTGTTTAATTAATAGTAGAATAGAATGACAGTATGTAAAGGGAGTATCTCACAGGGCTTGAACCAGTGTCGGCCTGAAGTAAATATTTCTTTGCCCAAAATGGCTGTATTACAAATTGGCTGTATTTCAAATGCCTGATTCAAACCCCTGTATGTAGAGGGGGTATCTCACAGGGCCGGAACCAGTGTAGGCCTGAAGTAAATATATCTTTGCACAAAATGGCTGCACCACCTATTAAATCATCCAAAGGATGAGATTATGTGTGCCAAAGAGTTATAACACAACCAATTGAAACAAAAGACACACATGTACAATTATAACACAAATATTTTATTAAATAATAAATATAACAACATACCATAGACAATGATAAAATGAGTAGCAGCAGTGCAGACAAGCGCTGCGATAAGCAGCTCAGCCGCCTGACTCTGGGTAAATAAATCCAAAAGGGGAATAGGGAAACAGTATATGCTGCACTGAGCAGGCAATATAAACCCTACCCCCAATACACGTACAAGCCTCCAACCCCCACAGATAAACATACAACTGAAAAATAGGAGCCAGAAAAAAGGGTGAAATAACAGCACCTATAGCTAGCCCATAGGCAGTATGGAGGGACAACAATAGTAGTAATAAACGTTAAATAAGAAAATAATATATACTATAACATATTACCTAGAGTTGATAGGAGGCACAGATGGAACAAACCCTGGTCTGGCAGAGAGCGCACCCCGACGCACGTTTTGCTCCTTCGCTTTTTCAGGGGGCGTATACATTAGCACCTGCTACCACCCAATATATAGCCTGGGTGATTGACAATCAGGTGAAATGCACCTGACAAATAGCCAATGATACTGCAGCACAGAGAACTGACATGAAACAAACCAATCATTGCTGACTGCATGATCTGACAGAAACAGTGTAGTGTCAGCATCACCGGTCACATGACCAGCCATAGTAAGACCAGGAAGTGGGGGGAAAAAAACAAAAAATACTTTACAAATGTTCGAAATTAAGAAAAAGCGCATGCGGATGTTACCCAATCACGCGAGAAGTCCGCAGCCGAGGTCAGCTACAGGTCACCTCCTCAAGTCGGATGCAGAGAAACTCGCGCAAGACCGGAAGCAACGAGATCTAAATTTTATCGCGATCAGAGATCGCATACCCCTTCCTGTCGCACCATGGCAACTGGATGCAAATTTTATCGCGATCACATGATCGCATACCACTTCCTATCGCACCATAGCAACTGGATGCAAATGCAAGAACCATCCCGCCTGAACAGAGCCACCGGAACTTAGGTAAATAGCGATCACATGATAGCATCTTACTCACTGTGTTACCGGTAAGCCTGCGCTCACCCAGGCCAAAAAGCCTGTTTGTCCAGATCAAATCCCGTGCTGCACTAAGTATTTCAAACATGGAGCAGGTTTAGACAGACATGGCATTTCAGCAACAGACCACCCCAATAAAATAAGGGACTCCTGCACATAATGTCATCATACAAAACTTATCAGGAGGCACCGCCAAAAGAAGTTATACCTATACAGGGCGAATATAGGATGTCTGCAGAGCAAAGATAATATATAAAATCTATGTAAAATTTGCTAAATAGATACCTACAAACAATATATACATATAATTAGATATAAAATGTGACATGAGTACTGATTACAGTCATGCTATGCAAGCTCACACCATACATAGCAAGACCAAATCCTCTATAATAGTAATGAAACAAGTGTATAAAATTATGTATAAATATAAACATTATGCGCTATACACATTCCACTTCCATAGAGGGTACCAAACATGGCACTCCATAGTATTTCTAGTAAAACATAGTACATGTGAGCATATATTAAAGAACAAGTAGAAGAAAGTACTTACTATATTCATAAAAGTACTTATATAATGCATATAATAACAAGTGCTTCGTGATAAAAAAAAAAGTACACAAAAGAAGAAATTGTGATGGTGCAGTGCAGTGCAAGTGAAACATGCAGGTGACATGCAGTGATCCGCAGGTACCAAATCCCATATGTGTAATCGTATTAAAAATACAGAAACAACGATGTTAATATAAAATGACAGTTAAAAACACATAGCGAGTGACTGGTTCGGAACCCGGGCCATAAGCAACAATGTCATATCAGTGCACAGAAGGCAACAGAGAAAGAACACACTCAAAAATGAGACATATTTTAAAGGAATGGGGCAAAACTGTTGCCCTAATTCAAACCAAAAGGTGTAGTGGTGCCAAGAAGAAAAATCCATTTGGTTTCTCTTTGGGCCAGTGTTTTTTCCAATTGCCACTTCGTGTATCTATGAGAATCCGGTCGATACCTCTGACCCGTAATAGAGACCCATCTGATTCATGTTTTTCCTTGAAGTGTCTTGCTAAGGTCTTCAACTGTGTCTCATCTTCCTCATCTTTAGCTGCTATAATGGATAGCACATGTTCTCTGACTCTTCTCCTTAGTTGTCGGGATGTCACCCCCACATAAATCAAATTGCATGGGCAAATGGCCCAGTATATGACCCCCATTGTCATGCAATTAATGGAATGTGTAATCCTGAAGGTTTTGTTATTAGCAGAATTGTGGAACTGTGTTGCTCTCTCCATGTTAGCACAGGCAACACACTTACCACAAGGTTTGCTCTAACACGGGGTCCCCTTTGTCCCAAAGAGGCCCACCTCTTTGCAGGTATAGTGGCTGCGGACCAGACGGTCACGCAAATTTTTTGCCCTCCTAAACGTGATCGAAGGGTATGGGGTAATGGCCCCCTGTAGTTGTGGGTCCTGTAATAGAATATCCCAATATTTCGTTAGGGCTTTATTTACCTCCTTCCACTTGTTGTTATATCCTGTGATGAATCTCAGTTGTTGTGAGTCTTCCCACGCACTTTTCTTGTGTAAGAGATCTCTTTTCCTTGATGATCTGGCCCTCCAATAGGCCTTTTCGATACAACGCCTGCCATAGCATCTCTGCTCAAACCTTTCCCTCAGGTCCCTTGCCTGGACCTCAAACATCTCATTGGAGAAACAAACTCTGCGAACTCGCAGGAATTGTCCGACTGGAATATTTTTAATTAGGTTGCTTGGGTGTGACGAATCTGCATGCAAGAGAGCATTTACTGATGTTTCTTTTCTAAACAGATTGGTATTTCAAATCCCTGAATCAAACCCCTGTATATAGAGGGAGTATCTCACACGATCTGAACCACTGTAGGCCTAAAGCAAATATATCTTTGCTCAAAATGGCTGTATTTCAAATGGCTGTATTTCAAATGCCTGATTCAAACCCCTGTATGCAGAGGGGGTATCTCACACGGTCTGAACCAGTGTAGGCCTGAAGTAAATATTTCTTTGCACAAAATGGCTGTATTTCAAATGGCTGTATTTCAAATCCCTGAATCAAACCCCTGTATGTAGAGGGAGTATCTCACACGATCTGAACCACTGTAGGCCTAAAGCAAATATATTTTTGCTCAAAATGGCTATATTTCAAATGGCTGTATTTCAAATGCCTAATTCAAACCCCTGTATGTATAAGGGTATCTCACAGCGCCTGAACAAGTGTAGGCCTGAAGTAAATATATCTTTGCACAAAATGTCTGTAGTTCAAATGGCTGTATTTCAAATGCCTGATTCAAACCCCTGTATGCAGAGGGAGTATCTCATAGGGCCTGAACCACTGTAGGCCTGAAGTAAATATATCTTTGCACAAAATGTCTGTATTTCAAATGGCTGTATTTCAAATGCCTGATTCAAACCCCTGTATGTAGAGGGGGTATCTCACAGCGCCTGAACCAGTGTAGGCCTGAGGTAAATATATCTTTGCACAAAATGGCTGCATTTCAAATGGCTGTATTTCAAATGGCTGTATTTCAGATCCCTGAATCAAACCCCTGTATGTAGAGGGAGTATCTCACACGGTCTAAACCACTGTAGGCCTGAATTCAATATTTATTTGCCCATAATGGCTGTATTTCAAATGGCTGTATTTCAAATGCCCGATTCAAACCCCTGTATGTAGACCTAAATTCAATATTGGTGCAACAAATTTAAAATCTTTGAATGTAACCCAAATGTATTAAGGGTGTATCTCACAATGACATCTGCATCAAAGGCTGCCAAATAAATTTTTGTGCCCAAACGAGTGTTTAACAACTGAATTTGACAAAGTATATAAGCCTTCAATTTCACACTTGCTGATGCTGAAAGGCCTGAAAATAGTTTTTTTTTTTGTCAAAACAGTGTGTTTTTCAATCCCCAGAAATTGCTGGGTATATTTCTAGCTTAAATTGCACACTGACTAATCCAGATGTTGTAGATTGCCAAAAGCGTCTTTTTTTGGTAACGGAATATGAAAGCTGTATATATTAAACTTGAATTTAACACTTGCAGATCTGGGAAATACTGTTTTTTGAAAAAAATGGTGTGTTTTTCAAACCACAGAAAATGATGGGTGTATTTCTACCTTAAATTGCACACTGACTAATCCAGATGTTGTAGATTGCCCAAAAAGTATTTTTGGTAACAGAATATGAAAGCTGTATATATTAAACTTGAATTTAACACTTGAAGATATGGAAAATACTGTTTTTTGAAAAAAAATGTGTGTTTTTCAAACCACAGAAAATGATGGGTGTATTTCTACCTTAAATTGCACCATGACTAATACAGATGTTGTAGATTGCTAAAAAAGTCTTTTTTTGGTAACAGAATATAAAAGCTGTATATATTAAACTTGAATTTAACACTTGCAGATCTGGAAAATACAGTTTTTTGAAAAAAATGGTGTGTTTTTCAAACCACAGAAAATGATGGGTGTATTTCTACATTAAATTGCACACTGACTAATCCAGATGTTGTAGATTGCCCAAAAAGTATTTTTTGTAACAGAATATGAAAGCTGTATATATTAAACTTGAATTTAACACTTGTAGATCTGGAAAATACAGTTTTTTGGGGGGAAAAAGTGTGTTTTTCAAACCACAGGAAAAGATTGGTGTATTTCTACCTTAATTTGCACACTGACTAATACAGATGTTGTAGATTGCCAAACAAGTCTTTTTGGTAACAGAATATGAAAGCTGTTTTATATTAAACTTTAATTTAACACTTGCAGATCTGGAAAATACTGTTTTTTGAAAACAAATGTGTGTTTTTCAAACCACAGAAAATAATGGGTGTATTTCTAGCTTAAATTGCACACTGACTAATGCAGATGTTGTAGATTGCCAAAAAAGTCTTTTTTTGGTAACAGAATATGAAAGCTATATATATTAAACTTGAATTTAACACTTGCAGATCTGGAAAATACTGTTTTTTAAAAAAAAATGGTGTGTTTTTCAAACCACAGAAAATGATGGGTGTATTTCTACCTTAAATTGCACACTGACTAATCCAGATGTTGTAGATTGCCAAAAAAGTATTTTTGGTAACAGGATATGAAAGTTGTATATATAAAACTTGAATTTAACACTTGTAGATCTGGAAAATACTGTTTTTTGGAAAAAATGTGTGTTTTTCAAACCACAGAAAATGATGGGTGTATTTCTACCTTAAATTGCACTATGACTAATCCAGATGTTGTAGTTTGCCCCAAAAAATTGTGATTTGCAATGTCCCAAAAGCGCAGAGATGCAGTGCTTGCTTGCATAAAATGGCCACCGCCACCCACCTAACTAACAGATTTATAAAAGTTTTTATTTTTTGGTCAATGGCCTCAGGGCAGGGTAAAACGATTGTGCCCTGCACCCACACAACTATTTCTACGTAGATCGCTGAGTTAGATTCTCTCCTATTCTCTCCTTGAAATCACAAGTCCAGCAGCATCCTGTCCCTACACTTGTAACAGCAGAGTGATGTTGTCACGGAATGTGTACAGGTAACAAGGCAAAGCAACATGTATAAACGACTCGCTGGATCCAAAAACTAAGGAACCAAGGGAGACCCCTGCAGAAGACCTGGCACTTTCCCTGGCTGCTCAGCCTATGCAAAGATCCTAATGGTGGAGGTTTGCATATCCACGAACCTTGACTATAAAGCCCTGAGCAGTGGCACCCTACAATAGTGAGGGGACACGACCACCGGCTCCCTACACAAGACACGGAGGGAGTCAGGGTCATCTGGGATCCAGCAAACAGATATAAACATATAAAAGTACACTTAGCTTTGAAGCAAAGAGGAGGACAGATCAGCGTGCACACACACTCCAGGAGGAAATATAAGCCGCTCAGAAAAGCATTCTGAGGAGGCATTTAAAGGGAAGCAATTAAGACATGACAGCTGAGAGAGGCTGACGAGAGGAGGAGCTGAATACCACAACACAGAAATTCAAGGAGGAGGTTCTGAAAGGCCTCTGTCAGAGCTTCTCAGCTGTCTGGTTGTGACAGTACCCCTCCCTCTACGAGTGGACTCCGGACACTCAGAGCCCACCTTCTCAGGATGGGACCTATGGAATGCCCTGATGAGACGAGAGGCCTTAATGTCCGTCACTGGGACCCACATCCTCTCCTCAGGACCATACCCCTCCCACTGAACAAGGTACTGAAGAGAACCGCGGACAAGACGAGAATCCACAATCCTAGAGACCTGGAATTCAAGATTCCCATCAACCATAATCGGAGGAGGAGGCAAAGGCGAGGGTACAATGGGTTGAACATAAGGTTTCAATAAGGACTTATGAAAAACATTATGGATCTTCCAAGTCTGAGGAAGATCAAGACGGTATGCAACAGGATTGATGACAGACAGGATTTTGTAAGGCCCAATAAACCTAGGACCCAACTTCCAGGAGGGAACCTTCAATTTGATATTCTTGGTAGACAACCACACCAGATCACCAACATTCAGGTCCGGACCAAGCACACGTCTCTTATCAGCCACACGCTTATATCTCTCACTCATGCTCTTTAGATTCTCTTGAATCTTTTGCCAAATAGATGACAAAGACGAGGAGAATCTGTCCTCATCAGGTAAACCAGAAGACCCCTCTCCCGAGAAAGTCCCAAACTGTGGATGAAACCCATATGCACCAAAAAATGGTGACTTATCAGAGGACTCCTGACGACGGTTATTTAAAGCAAACTCAGCAAGGGACAAAAAAGAACACCAATCCTCTTGATTCTCCGCCACAAAACAACGCAGATATGTCTCCAGATTCTGATTGACGCGCTCTGTCTGGCCATTCGACTGCGGGTGGAAAGCAGAAGAGAATGACAACCGAACCCCCAAGCGAGAACAGAAAGCCTTCCAGAATCTGGAAACAAACTGCGTGCCCCTATCAGAGACTATGTCTGAAGGAATACCGTGCAACTTGACAATGTGATCAACAAATGCCTGCGCCAGCGTCTTAGCATTGGGCAAACCAGGAAAAGGGATGAAATGCACCATTTTGCTAAAACGGTCCACCACCACCAGAATCACAGTCTTCCCCGAGGAACGAGGCAGGTCCGTGATAAAGTCCATGGACAGATGTGTCCAAGGACGGGAAGGAATGGGTAAGGGAAGGAGAGGACCTGATGGCCGTGAATGAGGGACCTTGGCACGAGCGCAAGTCTCGCAGGCTGCCACAAAACCCTCAACCGACTTACGAAGCGCAGGCCACCAGAATCTCCGAGCGATGAGATCCAGTGTGGCTCTTACCCCCGGGTGCCCAGCAAGGACCGTATCGTGGTGTTCTTTAAAAATCTTGTGTCTTAAAGCGAGAGGCACAAACAACCTCCCAGGAGGACAAAGATCAGGAGCCTCTGACTGGGCTGCCTGCACCTCTGCCTCCAATTCAGGAAAAAGAGCAGAGACCACCACACCTTCAGCCAAAATGGGACCCGGGTCTTCAAAATTCCCGCCTCCCGGAAAACAACGTGACAGGGCATCTGCCTTCACATTCTTAACTCCAGGGCGGAACGTGACAACAAAATTAAACCTAGAAAAGAACAACGACCATCTGGCCTGTCTCGGGTTCAGACGCTTGGCTGACTCCAAGTAGGCCAGATTTTTATGGTCAGTAAATACGGTAATAGGGTGTCTGGCCCCCTCTAGCCAATGGCGCCATTCCTCAAAAGCCAACTTGATGGCCAACAATTCCCTATCTCCCACATCGTAATTTCTCTCTGCGGAGGAGAGTTTTCTTGAGAAAAAGGCACACGGTCGCCAATTGGCAGGAGAGGAACCCTGAGACAAGACCGCCCCCACACCCACCTCAGAAGCATCAACCTCAACTATGAAGGGTAATGAAACATCAGGTTGCACCAAGATGGGAGCGGAAGCAAAACTCTCCTTGATATCAGAAAAGGCCTTACGCGCCTCTACTGACCAAGAAGAAAAATCTACCCCCTTTCTGGTCATATCAGTGAGTGGTTTAACAATAGAAGAATAATTCAAAATGAACTTCCTGTAATAATTGGCAAAGCCCAAAAAACGCATCAGCGCCTTTTGATTCTCAGGAAGCTCCCACTCAAGCACAGCGCGGACCTTCTCGGGGTCCATGCGAAAACCAGAAGCGGAGAGAAGAAACCCCAGAAATTGAATTTCTGGAACCGCAAACACACATTTTTCCAGTTTCGCATATAGTTTATTCTCCCGCAGGATGAGCAAGACCTGACGTAAATGTTCCTTATGAGTTTTGAAATCGGGAGAAAAAATCAAAATGTCATCCAAATACACCAATACAAATTTTCCCATCAAATGATAAAAAATGCTGTTCACGAAATGCTGAAAAACGGCTGGGGCATTCATCAACCCAAAAGGCATAACCAAATTCTCAAAATGGCCCTCAGGGGTATTGAAGGCCGTCTTCCATTCGTCCCCTTCTCTGACCCTGACCAGGTTGTATGCCCCTCTTAAATCTAATTTGGAAAAGACTTTAGCCCCAACAACCTGGTTAAACAGGTCCGGGATCAGAGGAAGCGGATAAGGGTCACGAATTGTGATATTGTTCAGCTCCCTGAAATCCAGACAAGGTCTTAAAGAACCATCTTTTTTCTTAACAAAGAAAAAACCAGCGGCAACAGGTGACTTTGAGGGTCGTATGTGTCCCTTTCTCAGACTCTCAGAGATATAAGTACGCATAGCGATCCTCTCAGGTTGGGAAAGATTGTATAAACGAGATTTAGGCAGCTTGGCGTCTGGGATGAGATTAATAGGGCAATCGTACTCCCTGTGCGGGGGCAAATCCTGAACTCCACTCTCAGAGAAGACATCCGAAAATTCAGAGAGAAAAGATGGTACAGTCTTAGTAGCAACCTCAGAAACAGATGTCGTGAGGCAATTCTCTCTGCAAAAGTCACTCCAACCATTTATTTGCCTTGCTTGCCAATCAATGGTGGGGTTATGTTTAGTGAGCCAGGGTAGCCCCAACACTAGAGGAGTCGGCAAACCGCTAAGGACGAAACATGACACATCCTCAACATGAGCATCACTCACAATTAAACGGATATTGTGAACTATGCCCTTTAATGACTTCTGAGAAAGTGGAGCGGAATCGATAGAAAACACAGGAATATCCTTTCTCAAAGCGCACACCTGGAAACCATGAGTTATCGCAAAGTGATTATCAATGAGATTAACCGCTGCTCCACTATCCACAAAAATCTCACAAAAAATGTTCTTGCTCTCTAGCGCCACCCTAGCCGGCAGGACAAAACGGGAACTACAAGCAAACGGAAAATCTTCAATTTCCGCCTCAATCCTGCCAATAGTAACAGACGGAACATTTTTCAAAGATTTTTTCCTCTTTGTTTCTTTATTATACCCAGAGAACTGCCTGAATCTCCTAGAGGGACAAATATTTGCCAAATGATTAATACCTCCACAACAAAAACAAACCCTCTCATGCGGGCTGAATCTTCTATTGTCAGAAGCAATCAACCCCAGCTGCATGGGCTCCTGCTCAGAAGGGGCTGACAGCGACTGAGACCCCTGCGCAGAGAATGGGACCGCTGCACAGTCCTGGGACCGAGTATGACAGGAAGGAGAGATCTCTCCTCTCTCTCTAAGACGCCTGTCAATACGAACGGCCTGAGACATAGCAGAGTCCAAAGAAATAGGCCTTTCATGAAAGGCAAATGCATCTTTCAATCCCTCTGAAAGACCATGGCAAAATTGACTTCGGAGTGCAGCATCATTCCAACCAGTATCAGCTGCCCAACTCCGAAATTCTGAGCAGTATATTTCTGCGGATTGTTTACCCTGGCATAGGAGACGTAGTCTAGACTCCGCCAGAGCAATACGATCCGGATCATCATATATCTGACCCAGGGCTAAAAAGAATTCATCCACTGAACGGAGGGGCCGTGCCCCCTCCGGCAGCGAAAAGGCCCAGGACTGAGCGTTACCCCTGAGCAGCGATATAATGATCCCCACCCTCCGTTCCTCATCACCAGAAGAATGGGGAAGAAGGCGAAAATGGAGTTTGCAAGCCTCTCTAAAACGCACAAAATTCTCACTACCCCCGGAGAACGTATCCGGGAGCGAGATCTTAGGCTCAGAACAAGCTCCATGAACGCAAGCTGAACCGGTCACTTGAAGCTGAGACAAAGTCTTACGGAGGTCAGCTACCTCCAATGAAAGACCCTGGAAGCGTTCAGCCAAAAGTGAAACCGGATCCATGCTTAAGACGGTTTTGGCGGCTTATAATGTCACGGAATGTGTACAGGTAACAAGGCAAAGCAACATGTATAAACGACTCGCTGGATCCAAAAACTAAGGAACCAAGGGAGACCCCTGCAGAAGACCTGGCACTTTCCCTGGCTGCTCAGCCTATGCAAAGATCCTAATGGTGGAGGTTTGCATATCCACGAACCTTGACTATAAAGCCCTGAGCAGTGGCACCCTACAATAGTGAGGGGACACGACCACCGGCTCCCTACACAAGACACGGAGGGAGTCAGGGTCATCTGGGATCCAGCAAACAGATATAAACATATAAAAGTACACTTAGCTTTGAAGCAAAGAGGAGGACAGATCAGCGTGCACACACACTCCAGGAGGAAATATAAGCCGCTCAGAAAAGCATTCTGAGGAGGCATTTAAAGGGAAGCAATTAAGACATGACAGCTGAGAGAGGCTGACGAGAGGAGGAGCTGAATACCACAACACAGAAATTCAAGGAGGAGGTTCTGAAAGGCCTCTGTCAGAGCTTCTCAGCTGTCTGGTTGTGACAGATGTGCAGCGCTACGTGACTCAAGCTTATATAGAGGCTGGGTCACATGGTGCTCTGGCCAATCACAGCCATGCCATTAGTAGGCATGGCTGTGATGGCCTCTTGGGGCAAGTAGTATGACGCTTGTTGATTGGCTGCTGTGCAGTCTTTCAAAAAGCGCCAAGAAAGCGCTGAACACCGAACCTGAACCCGAACTTTTACTTTTACAGAAATTTTCGGGTCCGGGGTCCAAAAAACCTAAAGTTCTGTACAAACCCGAACTTTACAGTTTAACTTGTAAGTTACACCTTATGCACACAGCCATTGCTGTTTTGTGGTCCACAAACCGCAGATCCACAAAAATATAGATACCGAACCTGTGCATCCCGCACGTTCTACAAACTCTATTGTAGAAATTCCTAGGATATACAATATTTTATAATTTGTGGAAGCACTGCACAGCGTGTGCTGTCCGCATTTTTTGCAGCCTCATGGAAATGAATCAGTCCACATGCGATCTGCAAAAAATGTGGGAAGGACACAGACCCAATACACAGTCATGTGCATGAGCCCTTATACATTTAAACCTCTTTTATTTCTGTGCTTAGGACCACCCCCATGTACAGTTATCAGTGACTGACAGCAATCTATGTATACACACATACAGAAAATCAAATACTGATAACCTCCCCAGTATACAAATGAGATCAGAAATAGCAGAGATATAAATGACAAGTTTTACTGAATCTTTTCAAACAAAACGCTACATCTGCTCAGCTCCTCTTGCTCCATAACATGCTGCATGCAGATTGCATTGTATGCTTAAAATCTGTATTATTTGGCATCACAGCATGTCCATTTTTTTTATTCTACAAAATATTTTTCACATTCACATGATAAATTGGGCAATGCGTTGGGAATTAATATCTGGGTATACATAACTAATTTTATTTCTGTAAAAGCAAAAATGTATAAACTTTTAGATTAAAATGTCCATGTGGTAATAATATGGTAGAACTCGTTTCTTTTAAACTTTGCTGGGAATAATGATGTCTAGCAATGTTTTACAACTTCCTATTCTCAAATATAAAATATTCAGACTGATAGTTCAATCCCAGGCGTTCATGAATAACTTTCATTTGGAATTACGTGAAAAATTGAACATTTTCCTCTTATCAAATATGACAGGTTTTGAAGATGTGGAACATGTCTTATTGTATTTTTATGTATAACTAAAAACTCTTTTTATCTAATACGGGTTGTTGCACACACAGATAAAAGAGATTGACTCCGAGGACTTGACTATGACTTATATTTACTTTATTTTCTTTTTTTTTTTTCCCTATGGTTTGTTCTTTATTAATTCTCTTTTTTTTACAGATATACCCTAGAGAAATCACATTTGTTTTCATGAACTGAGAACTAAGGTAATAGTAAAGTAATATATTGGGGCATTTGTTATATACAAGGAGAAATTTGTAATACACAGTATACTATATCAACATACTACACATTTAGCCTGATTGCTTGTTTCTTACAATGACTACAAAGACAATTTGGGGAAACATGATACAAAACCAAAAAGATGCCAAATGTGCACTATTCACTTGATAAATGGGAGCTGAGCTGCAGTAACACAGCACGGCCACTGTACTTTGAGCTGTGTTACTGCAGCTCAGCTGTGCTTATGGCCCAGTTCAAAGTGGTAGTTCTGAAGCCGGAAGCTGCAGGGAACAACTGATCAGCTGTGTACCAGCTATTGTTGACCAATCTTGAGGATAGATAATCAATATGTGGAGCATGGAAACCTTTGCATAGGGCTTATGCTGTAGTAGGGGACAGATTCCCTTTAAAAAACAGGTCCAACCTATATTCCATTTTGGACTTCCAAAAAACAGCACAACTTTAGCTCTTCGATTGGAATACTCTTTGGCAAAATGACAAATTTTCAATTTTAACAATATTTTGGGGAACTACATAAGTCAATATTGGAATGTGGAACATTTGAAATGCTAAATTGTACAAAACAACATGTGACTTCTGTGTGTGCAATGTCACTAACATCAAATGATGCCCTTATTGTCTGCCTCTGTCATTCAAAAAACATCACTTCCTGTTTTAGTGACCACAAACCAATAGACCATCAAACTAATAGACCTAACTGTTTTGGTCACAGATAATAAGACAGATAAAAGCCTGCAGAGAAAAGGGCATCAAGGCTCCAATCAGAACTCAAAAGCAAAGCAGGTGTGGAAGATGGCCCTCAGTGCTGGGATATGCTAGCTGAGAGAATATGTTCTTGAACGGATGGATAGGAAATTGATAATAAAAAAAAAATGGTAATGCACATAGAAATGCAACTTTCGAGAACATCGTAAAGAGTACTTTATATGGAAAAGGCCACTTTCACATAGTATTTATTTATTTTCAGTATTTTGCATCAGTATTTATAAATCAAAACCAGCAGTAAAGCCTACATGGAAAACATACAATGGAAAGAGTAGCACCTCTTCCATGTTCTTGAGTCACTCCTTACCAATATTGATGCAAAATACTGATCATATGGTGAAAGTGAAAGTGGCCTAAATTTGACTTTAAACCCAAAAAATAATTAAAAAAACTACTCAACATATAACACTAAGTTTTCAAGTACATGCAGTTTCTTCCTTTTTTTTTTTTTTTTTTTTATATGTCTTACGTTTAACCAATGGCTAACACAGTTATAAAAAGACTTTGAAAATACAGAAGGACAGATTAATTTATAGTAATAAAATGAACATATGGTTCAGTGGCAGAACCTTAAATAATCTCTGGAAGATAAAAAGGTAAGTGTAATATCACCAACATTTATTAAAAATAAACAAAAGAGCTATAATAGTGCCTACACCAGTTAAATCTGAGATATAGCTGCAGGCAGTGCAAACTGTCAGAGCAAATAAGTACATGTGTGGAATTAAATGTAAAGGCTATTTAATTCTAAAGACAAAATTGGCATGAGCTTATATTATTGATGTACAGTATGCTGCCCAAAACAGCAGCATCCAATTTTATTTTGGCTTGTTATATATTTTAGATAAGAAAAAGGCATATACTCTTTAATGTCTATATGAAATAATAGGAGAACTCTTTATTTTTTAAAGCTTTTCTGTCTTTTATGATATTTTTTTTATATCCATCTTGTCAAGTGTTTATGATCTCCTTGTTGGAAGACTGACATAGGTCAGGGACAACAAGACTTAATGGTTGAACTGAAAGCTTGGATCCTTCAATGTAAAGACCATTGAAGAATGTTTATTCCAAGCTTAGGAATTATTAAAATGATCGTGCAATGTAGGATTTATTTTCTATTAAAGTTCATAAGTTTAGAACCAGTTTTCCACAACTTCCTTGGATAAAATGAAATCAGAATTCACATTTACTTATCTAGCCAAAGGGAAGTAGACCTTGCATTCAACAAGATCTGCCAAGCAACAGAACACAATGCAAACATAAGACAGTAGAACTATAGCAACAGTTCAGTTTTCATTTTTCCATAATGTACTGTACTAAAACATATGGCCAATAATAAGAATAAGAATGTTCTGAAGCCGAATTGGAACTATATGTGGGGACTGAATGGGGAGATTCTAAGGGTTCCTTAAGCAGATATTTTTTGAATTATGCAAACAGTATTTTTGTCCTACATGTTAGCAAGGCTGTTTGAAAAATGTCCTGCCATTTATAGAAAATCAAAGGATCTCAAAAATCTAAAAATGAGAAACTTTTTGTTAAGCATTGTTTTTGAGGCCCTTCCCCAGTCATGACATGGTGGCCATGTAATATGTAGCTATTTCATAATACTAGATTCATTTTTTATATTTCCATATCTTTAGAAGAATGATCAAAGTTAAAGATATGACATTTGGATTTTTTTCTGGTTAACATAACATTACACTAGAAGTTTGTTCACAAGGGAGAAATAATTGTGTGCATGTGTTTGAGAGCAAACATTTAGCAAATTATCTTATAAGTTTAACTGTAATTTCCAGTAATTTTTCGGAATAAACCGCTGTGTATGTAAATGAGGAATAACACTATTCCTGGCCAATATTTTGCATTTCTTTCAATGTTTTACCTGAACAATCTGTCTCTAATTCTATTTTTTTCTCAGATGGTGATTAGAGACTAGCTGGTTTAATTTCTGCCCATACTCAGTATCTCTGTAGCCCACCTTCATAAGCAGCAGCAGTAAAGGAGGACATTACACAGCAGTTTAGATGTAAATCCATTAGTTAAGTAAGACAGTAAATCACTTACAAATTAGCAGCAGTCTCTCTGTGTCTTTATGTGTCTCCAACAGTCCTTCCCTGTCCCCTTACCCTCTCCATATGTAATTTGATCATTCAGGGTGCAGGCAGGCAGTCTACTCTTCAATTGACCAGTGAATTGAGAGTTAGGGAGAAGGAAGGGGAGGTTCCTTATATTTGCCCCTATATTATTCATTTACAGAAAAAAGACAGCTACTCTTTAACTTAATACATGAACCCTCAAATAAACCTTTTGATGAACTGGAAATACAATGGCCATGAAATATTAAAGTCATAAGTAGAGATGAGTGAATCAAAGTTGACAAAGTGGAATTCAATCTGAATTTTAGGAAAAATTAGATTTGTATCGAATCCGAATTTCCTGACGCTTCATGGTAATGAATCACATTTTTTCCTAAAATAGCTGCTACACATGTTAGAACATGGAGCAAAGAACTCTGAAAACGAGGGATCATCCACAATGCCATGCATGGAGCCAATCAGCAGTCATCCAGCCCCTGTGATGTCACAGCCCTAAAAATAGCCTTAGCCATCTTGGATTCAGACATTTTCCAGTGTCCTTAGTGCAGGGAGAGACGTTAGCAGGTGCTAGGAAAAGTGGTAGAAAGACTTTATAACTAGAGATGAGTGAATTGAAGTTGATGAAGTGGAATTCGATCCGAATTTCAGGAAAAATTCGATTCACATCGAATCTGAATTTCCTCACTGTTTTTGGTAATGAATTATTTCCTAAAATGGCTACTGCACGTGTTAGGACATGGAGCAAAGAACTCTGGGAACGAGAGATCACCCACAATGCCATGCATGCAGCTAATCAGCAGCCAGCCAGCCCTTGTGATGTCACAGCCCTATAAAAAATGATTGGGCTGAATAGAAGTTAAGGGAAAGATCATTAGAAGTTTTGAGAAAGGATAGGGAGGAATTATTTGACACTATAAAAGCAGAACAGGGTCCAATAGGGATCAGCCTGGGTAATAGGAGCAATTCTATTAACACCTTGTTACACTGACTAGAGATTCAAATTTCCATTATACTGCTGCTTTCAGGTTTGCAATAGATGATACTTCTGTAATTCCAGCAAACCTTGCTTGTTATTGGGGTGAAAGTGCTGTGTGATACAGCCACTAACAGGGTGTATTACTAGGAAATATTTGTATGTCTTATTACCCCTTGCACGGTGCAGGTATATGTTCTAAAGCATTTTTTTGGGTGTATCAGTGGAAAAAAAGGGCTTATTAGCTGTTCAGTGGCGCAGTTATGTTCTAAAGCCTTTTTTGGTGTGTATTAGTGGAAAAAAGGCTTATTAGCCGTTGTAAGGTGAAGTGACAAAATTACAGCCTTTTTTGGGGTGTATTAATTTTCTGTTAATTTTTTTATTAGAGCTAACAGTTTTTCAGACAGAGAAGTGACAGGCCCTGCACAGGGGAGTGGCAGAGGCCAAAATGTTTCTGGTGCAGGCACAGGTCACAGCATAGTAAGGGGGCATGCCAGCAGAGGTCACTTTGAGAGTCCTGTGCTCCCGGTTTTATCTAGCAGTCGTGTCTTGACCAGCAACCCAGTGGTTCTTGAATGGTTGACTCGGTCATCCACTTTGACATCAGACACCCCCAGCCAAGAGTCAGTGGGTTCGTTAGACACAACTCTTAGTTGGCATGGCCCAGGAGCAGACTCTGTGCCCTCACCGGTCCTCAACTTGCCTCTGTCCTTTTCTGTTTTCTCAGCCAGACAAGAATTATATGCTGTGGCTCAGATCCACTATACAGCAAGGACGAGCTACTAGAGGACAGTCAGCAGCTACTGGCCAGCCAAGATCTGTAGGAGACATTCGCCTCTTCCACCGGTGGCTGGGTATGTAGTGATGAGGAGACTGGCGTGGGAGCTGGTGTTGCGAGCGGTCAGGCTCCTGGCTCAGAGACCATTGGGAAGGACATCAGTGACATGCAGACAGTACTCCATGATGATGTAGTCGATTGCAATTGAAAGCCGGGTGACGAAGGGGCTTCATCATCAGCATCGGGAGAATAGGGTGGCAGCTTGCACTTGAGGCAGTGGCAGAGCCAGCGAGTCGGTAGCGTGGGCAGGAGTCAGCAGGGTGGCAGCAGTGGGAGGTCAGGAGCCAAACATGCACAGGGTAGACCACTCACATTGTAGTAAACCTAGCTGCCTGGAAAGTAGTGGTGCAGGGGTTCACGGAGGCAGCGGCAGTAGCAGTCAGTCAGTGTGGAGTAATGGGGGTAAAATCACCTACTCGACACTGTGGCAGTTTTTTGTTAAGCCAGCGGAGGAGGTGAACATAGCCATTTGCCGAATCTGTAGGCAGAAGGTGAAGTGTGGCCAGGGTGCCAATGTTGGCACCACGGCCCTGCATTAACATATGCTGCGTCACCATGAAGTAGCCAGGGAGAACTGTGGCTCCGATGTGGTGGTCCAACCTGCGGCACCAACTGCTGCATCACCCAGTGGCACACACCCGATTTCAGGCAGTCAAAGCTCTACCACCTCAGCCGAAAGGAGCTGTCTGTCTTTCCCATCATCTACCGGTCCTGATGCTCCTGCTGCTCGTCCTCCTACTTCTTGTCACTAGTGTTGGTCGAGAACCAAAATGCTAGGGTGCTCGAGTAGAACACCTTGGGATGCTCAGGTGCTCTATTGAGCTCCAGAGCACAATGGAAGTCAATGGGAGAACCAAAGCATTAAACCAGGCACCCCCTGCTCTGAAGAGGGGAGGGTGTCTGGTTGATAGGAAAAGGTCAGAAATTGATGGAAACACTGAAATGGTTCTGGAACAGCATGGGGAGGATGTCTGGATGCATCTTGGACTCCGAGGTGGCTGCTGGGAACGACAATGTCCGAGTAGTATGCCACTTTTACAGACTGACAATAATACGCACCAAACCGAAGATAAAATCGATTTTACAATGAGGAAAAAATGTTAGGAAACATTTGTTCCTGTATATTTACTTGCATATAAAGTGCAAGTGCTGCCAAAAATTACAAGGAAGAGGGACTCCGATACAACCTGTATATCACATAAAGGAGGGCCTCATTCACATTGTGGTACAATTGTTCAAGTAGTGGGACTCCTACACTCATAAAGCCTATGCACTAAGGGAAAGGGCTGCCAAAAATTACAAGGAACCGTCACTCCAATACACCCTTTATTACACATAAAGGAGGGCATCATACACACCCTTAAAAAATTATGATTGATGGCCGGCTGGTGACCCTCAAAAACATTAGGAGCAAGATCCTGCTGGTGACCCTCTAAAACATTAGGGGTGAGGGCCTGCTGCTGATCTGACCATCTAAAACATTAGGGGTGAGGGTCTGCTGCTGAGCTGACCCACTAAAACATTAGGGGTGTGGGTCTGCTGCCGAGCTGACAATCTAAAAATTTAGGGGTGTGGGTCTGCTGCTAAGTTGACTCTCTAAAACATTATGGTTAAGAGCCTGCTGGTGACACTCAAAAACATTATGGGTAGAGGGCCTGCTGGTGACCTTCAAAAACATTATGGGTGAGGGCCTGCTGGTGACCCTCTAAAACATTATGGGTGAGGGCCCGCTACTGAGCTGACCCTCTAAAACATTATGGTTGAGGGCCTGCTGGTGATCCTCTAAAACATTATTGGTGAGGGCCTGATGCTGAGCTGACCTTCTAAAACATTATGGTTGAGGGCCTGCTGGTGACCCTCAAAAACATTATGGGTGAGGGCCTGCTGGTGACCCTCTAAAACATTATGGGTGAGGGCCCGCTGCTGAGCTGACCCTCTCAAACATTAGGAGCGAGGGCAGCCTAATAAGCATGTTGATATGATGGAGGAAGTGGTGCATGGGAATAAAGTGTATTCAATACACCATAAAAGCCTCATTTAGAGTATCTTTATGTTCAGCCGCTTTCCTCTGGTGTAGTAGAGAAGTCAGGGTCAATCCAGGCCTTGTTCATTTTTATAAGAGTCAACTGGTCAGCATTTTCAATTGACAGGCGGATGCGCTTGTCAGTTATTATGCCCCCAGCAGCACTAAATACATGCTCTGACATAATGCTGGCGTAGAGCGCCAGTTCGTGCCACGTATCCAGCTTGGACACCCATAGTTGTAAGGCACACAGGGATCACCGAGAATGCTGACACGGTCTGCTACGTACTCCTTCACCATCTTCCAAAATGTTCCCCTCCTTAGGCCGCGCATCAGGTTGAGGGTGCTGGCGGGGGGTCATGAAACTGTCCCAGACCTTGGAGAGTGTTGCCCTTCCTCTTTTGGAACTGCTGTGTGTTCCCCTCGTCTTCCCTCCTGTGTTGGCCAAGGGACTATTTACTCTGCAGCCAGTGTTGTCAGTTTATGAGCAATTTTTCCAGAAGGACTTTCTGGTATTGCACCATTTTGCTCATCCACTCCACCACAGGAATGAGAAATGAGAAGTTCTCTTTGTAGCGGGGGTCAAGAAGGGTGAACAACCAGTAATCGGTGTTGGCCAAAATGCATACAACACTAGTCACGGGAAAGGCAGCCTAACATAAAGTCAGCCATGTGTGACAGAGTCCCAACAGACAAGACTTCACTGTCCTCATCAGGAGGATGACTCTCAATCTCCTCATCCTCTTTAACCCATCCACGCTGAACAGATGGAATAAAACTTCCATGGGTACTACACTTTGTAGTGGAGGCAACCATCTCCTGCTCCTCCTCCTCATTCAATTCGCACTGAGACGAACGGTGGGTGGTCTGGCTATCACCCTGTGTACTTTCTACCCCTATTTCCACCTCTTCCACATACAAAGCATCCGCCTTAATTGTGAGCAGCGAGCATTTGAGTAGACACAGAAGTGGGATGGCTACGTTGATAATAGCGTTATCGCAGCTCACAGTCTGTGTTGATTCCTCAAGGTTGTGTAGAACCTCTCAGAGGTCAGACATCAATGCCCACTCGTCGCTTGTGAAGAGTGAAAGCTGACTGGAAAGGCGACGACCATGTTGCAGCTGGCATTCCACTACTCGAAGTGTACTAATATTCAGTGGCTTACCCACCTTCTCCCCAAACGGACCCGGTGCTCACTCCACGGATTCACCCAAATCCGATAAAGAGAATGCAAAAAGAATAAGTAGTTGGAGGGCACTCAATTACCTGAAAACATCCAGCAGGATATCAATAAACCTACTTTTTGCACATAAAAATCGCAGCAATGATCACATGTATTATTCACATAAAATATTCACATAAAATATTTGCATAAAATACTCGCATATAATATTCACACACACACAATCTATAAAACCAGTTGGACCCTACTATACATCTCATGCAATAATCGATGTACTAATGTCCATATATCCAATGGGTGGACTAGATCCTGATGTAGGCAGTCCGAATGCAGCTAAAGTATTATGCAATCTATTTACCGCACTTGACCATGTGTGGCATATAACGTATGTAATCGCAAATTGTGACGTATGATAGAAATCACATACAAAGATGTATCAATATAGCCCCATGGGGCAAAGTACGTTACCACTCTTGTGTTCCCATAGGCAAGTCCTTATTCAGCCAATTCGACTCACACCGGCGTCCCGTGTGGTCTAAAGGTCTCAAACGCGGCGTCCCACGTGACCTAGGCTGCGTCCCACATGATGATCATGGCTGTTTCAGGGGACTGGTGAGAAGGTTTGGTCCTAAAGTCCGGACTGTATGCTTGTTATTCACACAAACGCACCACTCGACAGGGGTCCAGGGGGCTGCCTTTTAATATCGGCACCTTGAGATTCCGTTGAAAAAGACTTTAGCTGTCATGAACCGGACACGTTTCGGGGATCAAGACCCTTCCTCAGAGGTAATGACAGCCACTATGCTCTCTTTCCCTTATATACCATTCCTTTATTGCAACCGGGAATTCTGGGGCCTCAGCTACTTTGAAATCCCGATATGGATAATTTTACTTGGCATCATGTCCATTTTCTGTATATAACCGCACATGCAATATTTATTAAATCCAAAATGCGGTATTCATTGGGTCCAACTTACACATAACAACACATTCATACCTTATAAAAGCATACCTTATAAAAACACTTGTAGGCCTAAAACAATGACCCTGCTTCATATCTTTTGCATAAAGATAAGAAGTATTTCAAAATCCAAAGACAACGCACTAGCGTTATCCATGCGTTTTTTGTACCGCCAGTGCATTTTTTACGGCCTTCCTGCTGACAGTAGTATAAAAAACGCAGGTGCGTTATCTGTGCATTTTTGCGTTTGTTGGTATTCTTTTGCTTGATCACATGTTTGTGGCCTAAACCAATATAAAAAACTATATGCTAAACATTAAAATCGCTGGTAACTCATGATTATTAACCAGAACCATACTATGTTGCTCAGGAGATGGGTGCCTGGAGGGCTGGTTGAGCAGGGAGATGGGATCCAAGTGCTGGAAAAACAGCCTGACTTGTGTCCCATGTCCCCACAGGACAACCCCCCCCCCCCTGTGTCTGTCTATATTTGGCTCAAAGGAACTCAAATAACTCCAATTCTGCATTTAATCCTTTTGGGGCCAACGTATCGAACTCGAATGTCCTCCGAGATTCCAACTGGACATCCGAATAATCGGGTTCCCTCCTCTTTTTGGATTGTGTACCTTTTCTATAGCCATGAAACGAAGAGAGGTTGGATCACAGTTATGGAAGACCTTGAAGTGTTTGGAGAGTGAATGTAATTCATCTCCCTTCAAAATCTTCAAAACGTGCTCCCTCACTCTCTTCCTCAAAGGCATTTTAGTTCTGCCTACATATTGTTTACGGCACGGACATTCGACGAGATAAATAACATTTTGGGAATCGCATGTTAATGTTTCCCTAATCTCAATCTCAAAGTCATTTTGGGTAGATTTAACTTCTGTGGGTTTTTTGGGGAAGGAAGTATTTTTGCAGTTTAGACACCTCCCACATCTAAAGAACCCTTTCTTCTCTCAATTTCTTATATGTACCCTCATCGTTCAACTGCCTAAGACACTCGGCTCGGCACGCCTCTGTGTCCAGGATTACCACGGCTCCACCTTTGTCTGCAGGGCGTATAGTAATGTCGTGTGTCCTCTGCAGCTGTTGGATCGCCTCAATTTCCTTTCTACTGAGATTATTTCTGTTCCTGGGTTTCATTTGTCTCAATTCTCTCTCCACATTGACCCTAAAGGCCATCATTTTATCACTTATTTCTTGCCTGGGAAATTTCTTCGATCTCTCTCTTAGAGTAGTGTGGGGATATCTTATAGAAACAATGTCTACTGAATCATATGTAGATACGGGGTTCTTCAGAAAATATTTTTTCAGGCATAATTTCCTGATAAACTTCTCTATCCCAATGTACGTTGAAAATTTGTCAATTGACTTAGTGGGTGCAAATTTTAGTCCCTTATTTAACAGTGAAACCTGTGCTTCTGTGAGTTTTATTTTACTTATATTAATTATGTTTGATGTGTCCTGTGTGCATAAGGGTTGAGTCTTTTTCCATGAGTGTCTCCCTCTCCGTGTCTTTTTTGTGCATTGTAATGTTGGGACATTTGATTCAATTGTCATCTGTTCCAATAAGTGGTTGGACCCTGATAGTTGCCCTCCATTTTTTGTGGTGAGTGTCTCTTGTGTGTCACTTGTCGGTGTCTTAAATTGTAATCGTGCTGTCGTGTATTTTGGTACCTCTATGTTTGTCGACGTGGAGGGGAAGGGGTGCGTGATTTCCTGACCCTGTGGTGTGGGGGAGTCCCATCTAAAAAAAGGGGAGAAGCTAAAGCCTCAAATCTATTGGAGGTTGGGATATTGACATGATCCCTTATCCTTACACTTCCCCCATTTTCTATGCTCTCCACATTGGGATTGGTGTCTGTTGTTTTGCTATTTTCCTGTTTGTTTTTCCCCGTATATTTTAGTTTTTTTGATTTTCTATTCATGATCTCTCCCTCTAGATTGTCCAAATTATGGCAGATTCTCTCTTTCCATCTCTGCACATCCTCCATGTCTGGAAAGGGTTCTACCTCTTTCCTCAGGGTGGAAATCTGGTCCGAAAACTGTTCTGTCATTTGGGATCTCCTAGTGATCACCATTTGGATCAGAACTTGAGATTGTTTTTAGGAACAGATCCCACTCCTTTTGGAAATTCTCATCCACCAGGTCAGAGGCTGGATTTTTTTAAAGACTCAGTCCTCTGGGGACAATACCCTTACTCAAATACTGATTCAACGCCATAATTTCCCATTTATTGCGCAACCGTTTTTGCAATATCTTTTCCAATTCTCTGAAGGTATAATCTCTAGTTTTGCCCACATGCATCGGATTTTCCTCAAATATATCAAAAGAAAATGATTGTATCTTTTTATATTTTGTGTCTAAATGTTCCCAGATATCCATTGGGAAGGAGAAGGGGAGCTCAGCTGGGGGTGAAGAAAATAACTTTAAGTGTACTAATATTCAGCAGCTCACCCACCTGCTCCCCAAACGGGTGAATCACTCCACGGATTCACCCAAATCCGATAAAGAGAATGCAAAAAGAATAAGTAGTTGGAGGGCACTCAATTACCTGAAAACATCCAGCAGGATATCAATAAACCTATTTATTGCACATAAAAATCGCAGCAATGATCACATGTTCTATTCACATAAAATATTCACAAAAAATATTCGCATAAAATACTCACATATAATATTCACACACACAAAATCTATAAAACCAGGCACCCATCTCCTGAGCAACATAGTATGGTTCTGGTTAATAATCATGAGTTACCAGCGATTTTAATGTTTAGCATATCGTTTTTTATATTGGTTTAGGCCACAAACATGTGATCAAGCAAAAGAATACCAATAAACGCAAAAACGCACAGATAACGCACCTGAGTTTTTTATAGTACTGTGCTTTTTTCAAAATATTCTATATAGATTCATTTATTAATTAAGATTCAGCAGGAAGGCCGTAAAAAAAACCGCACTGGCGGTACAAAAAACGCATTGATAACGCTAGTGCGTTGTCTTTGGATTTTAAAATACTTCTTGATGCAATAGATATGAAGCAGGCTCATTGTTTTAGGCCTCCAAGTGTTTTTATAAGGTATGCTTTTATAAGGTATGAATGTGTTGTTATGTGTAAGTTGGACCCAATGAATACCGCATTTTGGATTTAATAAATATTGCATGTGCGGTTATATACAGAAAATGGACATGATGCCAAGTAAAATTATCCATATCGGGATTTTAAAGTAGCTGAAGCCTCAGAATTCCCGGTTGCAATAAAGGAATGGTATATAAGGGAAAGAGAGCATAGTGGCTGTCATTATCGCTGAGGAAGGGGCTTGATCCCCGAAACGCATCTGGTTCATGACAGCTAAAGTCTTTTTCAATGGAATCTCAAGGTGCCGATATTAAAAGGCAGCCCCCTGGACGCCTGTCGAGTGGTGCGTTTGTGCGAATAACAAGCATACAGCCCGGACTTTAGGACCAAACCTAATCACCAGTCCCCTGAAACAGCCATGATCATCATGTGGGACGCAGCCTAGGTCACGTGGGACGCCGCGTTTGAGACCTTTAGACCACAAATTGGCTGAATAAGGACTTGCCTACGGGAACACAAGAGGGGTAACGTACTTTGCCCATTGGGGCTATATTGATACATCGTTGTATGTGATTTCTATCATACGTCACAATTTGCGATTACATACGTTATATGCCACACATGGTCAAGTGTGGTAAATAGATCACATAATACTTTAGCTGGATTCGGACTGCCTACATCAGGATCTAGTCCACCCATTGGATATATGGACATTAGTGCATCGATTATTGCATGAGATGTATAGTAGGGTCCAACTGGTTTTATAGATTGTGTTATTCTGAAAATTATATGGTGCTACACTGCTTCCAGCTATCCAGCTACTGACTGATTGCTGACTGGTGCTGCAAGAGGATAATTCTGAAGTGAAAGTGAAGGAGGAGGCGGAAGAGGAGAAGTGGGGGGTTGGGGCCACTAACGTAGGTGGTGGCGGAAACCTTGATGGAATTACGGCCCACAATCCTTGGCGTCGGTAGCACCTGTGCCATCCCAGAGTATGACTCTCTCCCGGCCTCCATAACGTTCATCCAGTGTGCCGTCAGGGAAATGTAGATTCCCTGGCTGAAATCACTTGTCCATGTGTCAGTGGTTAAGTGGACCTTCCCAGTAACTGATTTGGTCAGGGCACGGGTGATGTTACGGGACACATGCTGGTCTAAGGCTGGGACTTCACACCGTGAAAAATATTGGCAGCTGGGGACAGAGTACCGCGGGACAGCCACCGCCATCAGGCTGCAGAAAGCCTCAGTGTCTACAAGCCTAAATGGCAACATTTCCAGGGCCAGCAATTTGGAAAGGTGCACATTTAATGCTATGGTCTGTGTGTGGGTGGCTGGGTATTTGTTAGAAGGCCTGGGGTATAGACATTTGTATGCTGCAATGGGACGCAGAAGTGGATGTGGTAGCTGATGGTGGTTGCGAAGGTCCAGGTGCATGGCGGGAGGCATCCGGGCCTGCGTCTTGGACAGTGAATTGGCCAGCACGCAACACACGGGAAGAGGAGGCAGTGGTGTGACCCGCAGACACTGATTGTGGACCCAGGCGTTCAGCCCACCTATTAGGGTGCTTTGATGCCATGTGGCGGAATATGCTGGTGAGGTTTCTAATGTTCACACACCTGCTCATTTTGGTACGGCACAGGTTGCAAATAATAATTCTTTTATCGTCCGTCCGCGGAACACCTACGCCTTGGCAAAGGAGATTGCCGCAAGGGGGCGCTCTGGGGAACAGTTGCGGGCCTGTTTGGTATGGCCTGCCTTCTCCCTTTTGCCACACCACTGCCTCTTCCAAAATGTTGCGGTGCTGCGGATCCCTTCCCCTCTGTATTTCTGTCCTCGTTCGACTTGCCACCTTTCCAGGTTGGGTCAGTGATTTCATCATCCAGCACCTCGTCTTCCACTTCCTCACTCTGGTCATCCTCCTGACTTGTTGACCTAACAACCTCAGTTTAGACAACCATGTCTCATCCTTATCATGAACCTCTTGAGACACTAATTGCGGTTGACTTATTGGCAACTGTGTCTCATCATCATCATCCACCTCATGAAACACTAATTTCCATTCCCCACCGTCATCTTCTTCTGACTGTGGATGCTCCAGAGTTTGGGAATCAGGGCATAAGATCTCCTCATATCCCTCTTCAAGCGGGCTTGGCAAGAGGTCTGAATTAAGGAATGGCAATGAAAACAGCTCCTCAGAATATCCGAGTGTGGGATCACTTGTTTGACAAGACTCTCCATGGTGGGTGCAAGGAGTATCAGGGTGAGGATTCTGTTGACCAGACTCTTAGCTACTGAGACTGGACTTTGTGGAAGACAGGGTGGTGCTTAACGGACTGGAAGCATTATCTGCTGCAATCCAACCGACCACCTGATCGCACTGGTTTGACTTTGAGAGTGGTGTCATGTTGCGCCCTGCAAACTGGGACATGAAGCTAGGTATCGTGGATGAGTGTGTTTCTTGTGCTCTGGCAGCAACTATTATACAGGAGATGTAGTGCAGATAATGTGGCTGTCAACAGCGGCAAAAAAAAATTCACTGAATGTCACTGATATTTCGGATGCACTAACGTTGTACTGGAGATGTAGCACAGGTATTGACGCTGCCACCAGCAGCAAAAAAATTTGACTGAATGTCACTGATATTTCAGATATGCAAATGTTATACAGGAGATGTAACTGTCTGCAGCAGCCACCGTCTACAGAAAAAGTACACTGGATGTCACAGATATTTTTAGGCTACGCACGAGTTACACAGGAGATGTAGCGCAGATAATGTTGATGTCACCAAGTTTTAGCAATTCAGCGCAGGTTGCGCTAAAATATATATTGCTGCCACACACAAAGGACTTTTGGGTCTATAACAAGTATAAAAAGTAAAATTTTGCTATTTTAATCCCTACACTATCTCTCCCTTCTGCTCTCCCTGACTAATACCGAGTCATATAGCACCCGATGACGCATTCCGGCCAGCCAATCACTGTAATGCCAGCAGCCAACATGGCTATGGCATTACAGTGAACGGCAGTACTTACCTTCATATTTATTGGCAGCGTAGCAGCTAACAAATGTGCGGTGAGGAGACTCGAGCATCGCGCTCGAGCACACGCAGTATTCGGAAGGGGGGGATTGGAAGGGGGGGGATCCCTGAATATTATAGGTTCGGTTGTAGTCATCCTATGGCGCAGAAGCTGAACTTGCTCCTGGCCTGCTGGTATTATTGGTGAGTTCGTCAGACACTACCCTTAGTTCGCATGGCCCAGGAGCAGGCTCTGTGCCTTCACCTGTCCTCAACCTGCCTCTGTCCTCTTCTGCTCCCTCAGCCAGACAAGTATTAAATGCTGTGGGCTCAGCTCCACTATACAGCGAGGACAAGCTACTAGAGGATAGTCAGCAGCTACTGGCCAGCCAAGATGTGAAGGAAACATTTGCAGCTTTATCCAGTAGGCTGTCAAGTAGTGATGAGGAGAGTGGCATAAGAGCTGGTGTTGCGAGCGGTCAGGCTCCTGCTAAGAGACCGTTGAGGAGGACATCAGTGACGTGCAAACAGTACTCGATGATGATGTAGCTGATTGAAATTCGGAGCCGAGTGACGAAAAGTCTTTACAGCCCACTGGGTGAATGATTCCTGCCCAGCCACACCAGCAACTTGGCCAGGTGACGCTGGATCTGCATCCACATTCTCATGCCGTTGGTCCTGCGTCAATTTTCGCCTCTACCTCCTCATCCTCCACCATGTCCTCAGCCTCCACTGCAGGGACAATTCACAGTGCCCCTCCAGCATACCACATGTGCAGGGTATGGCGGTGTAACGCTTTTCTGCACCTAGTTTGCCTGGAAGAATGGGGTCACACAGGGGATGAACTGCTCCGCGTCCTTCATCAAGAAATCAAATCCTGGCTTTCTCTGCAACAATTCAAAATTGGAACCATGGTGACAGACAATGGGAAGAACATGGTGTCGACACTGCGTCAAGGAGAGCTGAGCCATGCACCCTGTATGGCCCACGTGTTTAATCTGGTTGTCAAGCGGTTCCTGAAATCTTCACCCCATCTGCAAAACATCCTGAAAATGGCCAGGAAACTTTGCATGCACTTCAGCCACTCGTAGACCGCAAAGCACACCCTCGTTGAGCTGCAGCAGCAGTACGGCGTCCCCAACATAGGCTGATATGCAACGTTTCCATCCGTTGGAATTCCACCATCCATATGTTGAACTAAACAGAGAAAGACCATAAACGATTTCTTGATGATACAGGCGTCAAAGGTACTCCTCTGTGTAACTTCGATGTTAGCCAGTTGCAGCTCATGCGTGACACCTGCCATTTGCTCGGTCCCTTTGAGGAGGCCACTTTATTTGTCAGTCGCCAGGACAACATGATGAACAATGTCATTCTGTTGCTTCATGTCCTGGAACATACCGTATTCTCGTTAATCTGACATGTCAGGGGACTGAAGATGTGGTGCCTACATCTCATGGCCACAATAGCCCTGTTGGGGCTGAACTGAAGGAGGAGGACATTGGAGCACAAGCAATGTGTAGCTAAATGGGTGGCTTTTCTACACAGGTAACAGGAGAGGAGGAACAAGAGCAGCCAGAGGAGCAAGAGGGAGAGAAGGAAGACGAAGCAGATGAGCCAGGCATACAGTGGCAGTATGCAGTGGAGATGGTGGCATGCTCACTTGCTTGTGTAGTGACAGCCGAATAGTCACCATTTGGCAGAGGGATGACTACTGGCACTCCACCATGTTATACCCTTGCTACCGGTCCAAAATCAGAGCCTTTTTTTACACCTGCTGAGAGGGAGGACAAACTAAACTACTATCGAGACATCCTATGTAGTCAGTTGGCCGCTGCCTATGTGCACAATGTTCCATCCTCTCGCAGGTCTGACCGGGGGGGCCCTCTGTGCTCACGTTCCGCTGCTATGGCTGCTGGCAGAGAAGCAGGAGCAGAACCAGCTCCATCAGCAACAGCTTGAGTCTAAGGTCACTGATGAGCAGCTTTCTTCACCTGCCTAGTGAACAAACTACTCACCAGTAGTGTTGAACGCGAATATTCGAATATCAATTTTTTTTCGCAAATATCGTCACTTCGCTAATTCGTGAATATTTTGAATATAGTGATATAAATTTGATATTTAGAATATTCGTTTTTTTGTTTTTTGTTTTGTTTTGTTTTTTAATTATTAATTAATATTTTTTTCATTCCCACTTCCCTAAAGTTATTCTTACCTGTCCTTTGGATTCCTGGCTTCCTGGCTGCTCCAGTCAGTGCCCGTTGCCGCTTCTGCCGACTTCCATGCTCATGGAGCGTCCCCATCACCATGAGAACGTCTCCATAGACTAGAATGTACTGTCGGATTTGAGAATTACGTTGAAATCGCAATTCGATTATTTCAAGTTATAATAATCGAATTTCGATTTTAACTTAAAGGCTACTCTCCTATTGAAATAGCAATGCGATTAATTCAAGTTATAATAATCGAATTTCGATTTTAACTTAGCACTGCTATATTCCATATTCGTTAATTCTAGCCTAATATGGAATATAGCAGTGCTAAGTTAAAATCGAAATTCGATTATTATAACTTGAATTAATCGAATTGCGATTTCAACTTGGACCTGGTTTACTATGGTTGGCTTGGTAGAATTAGCGAATATGACGAATATATTCCACAAAACAAAGATAACAAAGTATTCTGCATCTTCGTTTTAGCTACCTATTCGTCAACTTCGCTAATCCTAGCAATCATATAGGAAAGTTTACTATAGAGACAGCTAAGTTTAATTCGCTATGCGATTATATGACTGCTTTTAAAAAAAAAAATAGAATAATTATAATACCTGATAATTATTATAATTATTCTATTTATAAAAAAAAGCTAAGTAATATAATCGCATAGCGAATTAAACTTAGCTGTCTCTATAGTAAACTTTCCTATATGATTGCTAGAATTAGCGAAGTTGATGAATAGGTAGCTAAAACGAAGATTCAGAATACTTTGTTATCTTCGTTTTGTGGAATATGACCAATACATTTGTTATATTCGTTTTGTGGAATATGACAAATACATTTGTCATATTTGCTAATTCTACCAAGCCAACCATAGTAAACACAGGTCCAAGTTGAAATCGCAATTCGATTAATTCAAGTTATAATAATCGAATTTCGATTTTAACTTAGCACTGCTATATTCCATATTAGGCTAGAATTAACGAATATGGAATATAGCAGTGCTAAGTTAAAATCGAAATTTGATTATTATAACGAATTAATCGCATTGCTATTTCAATAGGAGAGTAGCCTTTAAGTTAAAATCGAAATTCAATTATTATAACTTGAATTAATCGCATTGCTATTTCAATAGGAGAGTAGCCTTTAAGTTACATTATTATTTAAATCGCATATTCGATTTCAACGAATATAAAACGAATGTTCTATAGAATGTTCGCGAATTTCGTCGAATTCGAATATGGCACCTGCCGCTCATCACTACTCACCAGCAGCAGCAGCTAGATATGGAGCAGAACCTGAACCAGCATGTGGTGGCATACTTGGACAGAACCCTGACACTCGACATTGAAGATCCGTTGGACTATTGGGCAGCCAAACTGGATTTGTGGCCGCAACTGGCCGAGTTTGCCCTAGAAAAGCTGTCCTGCCCAGCCAGTAGTGTGGCATCAGAGTGGGTGTTCAGTGGAGAGACTGGCCTTTGTCAAGATAAATCAGGTGTGGATCAGCCAGGATTTCAACCCACCAATGCCTGATGCATTATATTAGATCATCCCTGCTGCCTCACCCAAACCTTGACAAAAGAGACCGGTTTCTTCTGGCTACCTGTCTCAGCTACTCTGATGCTGCTACCCGCCTGATGGCACACATCTGATTCCAAGTGCTCCTTCTTAGACCCACCATATTCAGCGGGTAATGTTATTGCCACCCACCTCCCCACTCTGTCACCGGGTCACTCTGTGGTCTCCTGATATTCTGCCACCTTACCACTCAGGTCGCCTCATGCTGCTGCTACCTCAGCACTATGTAATTGTGCCACTCTGTGGTCTCCTCATGCTGCTGCTACCTCAACACTATGTCAATGGGCCACTCTTTGGCCTCCTAAAGCTGCTGCTGCCACCTCCACACTATATCACCTTGGCACTGTGTTTTCCTCATGCTGCTGCCGCATCAATACTCTGTGGTATCCTCATGTTGCTGCCACCTCAACACTATGTAAACTGTCCACTGTGTGGTCTCCTCATGCTGCTGCTGACACCGCCACACTATGTCACCTTGCTACTCTCTGGTCTACTCATGCTGTTGCTGCTACCACTTCCACACTATATCACCTTGTCACTCTGTGGTCTCCTTATGCTGCTGCCACATCACTACTCTGTGGTCTCCTCATGCTTCTGCCACCTCAGCACTATGTAAATGGGCCACTCTGTGGTCTCCTCATGCTGCTGCTGCCACCTTTCTACTATGTCACTGGGCCACTATGCGGTCTCCCCTTGCTGCTGCTACCTCCACACTATGTCATTGGGCCACTCTGTGGACTTATTATACTGTTTCCCCACTATCCCCACTCCATGACTGGGCCACAATGTTGCCATTTTGGCCTGGTTGACATCATAATTTATTTGACCCTTCTTCTGATCTGTCAGAAGGAAGGAAAAATTAGACGCACAATGGATTCTGTCGGTGTAGCAGCTGTAAGGTCTGTATGATCCCATCAGAATTGGCTTATGGTTTGGTAGCCAAAAACAGGAGTGGGTACAAAAGACAGAAGACATGCAAATATTCTATTCATGTGTCACTCCTGTTTTTTTGGGCTTTAGCAATACTGAAGGGCAAAATAATCAGTGACGTCAACACAAACTTTTTGCTAACACCCTCTTCACTCTGTCAGGGGGGCTCTACTTTTATAAGCATTTAACAGAACAGGTTCTGTAGACATCTATGTGGAATCAGCTGACGACAGTGTAAAAGGAGTACACTATTTCATGCTACAGTAGGATCTTGGGCCTCTGCACAGTTTTTTTATACCTGGCACTAACATTGACCTGTAAGGTTGAGTTCACACTAGAGTTATTTGGTCAGTTTTGGTCCCGTAACTGCCCAAATAAGTAAAGTGTGCAGTGAATCTAAGAGTGACTCCTGTTATCTACGTGTCATAGTGACTCACGGTATTCTTTCACTACCAAAGCAGACTCTCTATGCGTGATACTCCAAGGCACAGTGTTCTACACCATTATACAGGCTCTCTGCAGGCCAGGAAGCTGGAGCTGTTTTTTTATTGCGATTCGCCACAAATAAATTTGGATTTGAATTTAATCTTTTTCGAAAATTCTAATTATTTTTAAATTTCCTCATCTCTAGTTATAACTAATGTTCATTAAAGCTTTATCTAAAAATGAAACAAAATACAAGCTGAGCTATCCTGTTCATAAAATGTTCTAGCTATAGCAATATCTATTGCTATCACAGCTCTATTGAAGGCCAATGTCTTTGTAGGCATTTATTCTAGTCATTTATACACCTAAAGAATTATTAGGAACACCTGTTCTATTTCTCATTAATGCGATTATCTAGTCAACCAATCACATGGCAGTTGCTTCAATGCATGTGAGTTGTGGCCCTTGTCAAGACAATCTCCTGAACTACAAACTGAATGTCAGAATGGGAAAGAAAGGTGATTTAAGCAATTTTGAGCGTGGCATGGTTGTTGGTGCCAGACGGGCCGGTCTGAGTATTTCACAATCTGCTCAGTTACTGGGATTTTTACGCACAACCATTTCTAGGGTTTACAAAGAATGGTGTGAAAAGGGAAAAACATCCAGTATGCAGCAGTCCTGTGGGCAAAAATGCCTTGTTGATGCTAGAGGTCAGAGGAGAATGGGCCGACTGATTCAAGCTGATAGAAGAGCAACGTTGACTGAAATGACCACTCGTTACAGCTGAGTATGCAGCAAAGCATTTGTGAAGCCACAACATGCACAACCTTGAGGCGGATGGGCTACACCAGCAGAAGACCCCACCGGGTACCACTCATCTCCACTACAAATAGGAAAAAGAGGCTACAATTTGCATGAGCTCATCAAAATTGGACTGTTGAAGACTGGAAAAATGTTGCCTGGTCTGATGAGTCTCGATTTCTGTTGAGACATTCAAATGGTTGAGTCCGAATTTGGCGTAAACAGAATGAGAACATGTATCCATCATGCCTTGTTACCACTGTGCAGGCTGGTGGTGGTGGTGTAATGGTGTGGGGGATGTTTTATGGGCACACTTTAGGCCCCTTAGTGCCAATTGGTCATTGTTTAAATGCCACAGACTACCTGAGCATTGTTTATGACCATGTCCATCCCTTCATGACCACCATGTACCCATCCTCTGATGGCTACTTCCAGCAGGATAATGCACCATGTCACAAAGCTCGAATCACTTCAAATTGGTTTCTTGAACATGACAATGAGTTCATTGTACTAAAATGGCCCCCACAGTGACCAGATCTCAACCCAATAGAGCATCTTTGGGATGTGGTGGAACAGGATCTTCGTGCCCTGGATGTGCATCCCTCAAATCTCCATCAACTGCAAGATGCTATCCTATCAATATGGGCCAACATTTCTAAAGAATGCTATCAGTACCTTGTTGAATCAATGCCACGTAGAATTAAATTTGCTAGTGTGGTTTTGAAGGAAACCCACATACAGTCAGGTCCAGAAATATTGGGACATCGACACAATTCTAACATTTGTGGCTCTATACACCACCACAATGGATTTGAAATGACATGAACAAGATGTACTTTAACTACAGACTGTCAGCTTTAATTTGAGGGTATTTACATCCAAATCAGGTGAACGGTGTAGGAATTACAACAGTTTGCATATGTGCCTCCCACTTGTTAAGGGACCAAAAGTAATGAGACTATTGGCTTCTCATGGCCAGGTGTGTGTTATTCCCTCATTATCCCAATTACAATTAGCATTTTGAATTTGTTGCTGTCAACTCTCTAGATGAAATCCAAAGAGCTGTCACTAACAATGAAGCAAGCCATCATCAGGCTGAAAAAACAAAACAAACCCATCAGAGAGATAGCAAAAACATTAGGCGTGGCCAAAACAACTGTTTGGAACATTCTTAAAAAGAAGGAATGCAGCGGTGAGCTCAGCAACACCAAAAGACCCGGAAGACAACGGAAAACAACTGTGGTGGATGACCGAAGAATTCTTTCCCTGGTGAAGAAAACACCCTTCACAACAATTGACCAGATCAAGAACACTCTCCGGAATGTAGCTGTATGTGTGTCAAAGTCAAGAATCAAGAGAAGACTTCACCAGAGTGAATACAGAGGGTTCACCACAAGATGTAAACCATTGGTGAGCCTCAAAAACAGGGAGGCCAGATTAGAGTTTGCCAAACGACATCTAAAAGAGCCTTCACAGTTCTGGAACAACATCCTATGGACAGATGAGACCAAGATCAACTTGTACCAGAGTGATGGGAAGAGAAGAGTATAGAGAAGGAAAGGAACTGCTCATGATTCTAAGCATACCACCTCATCAGTGAAGCATGGTGGTGGTAGTGTCATGGCGTGGGCATGTATGGCTGCCAATGGAACTGGTTCTCTTGTATTTATTGATGATGTGACTGCTGACAAAAGGATGAATTCTGAAGTGTTTTGGGCAATATTATCTGCTCATATTCAGCCAAATGCTTCAGAACTCTCTGGACGGCGCTTCACAGTGCAGATGGACAATGACCCAAAGCATACTGCAAAAGCAACCAAAGAGCTTTTTAAGGGAAAGAATTGGAATGTTATGCAATGGCCAAGTCACTCACCTGACCTGAATCTGATTGAGCATGCATTTCACTTGCTGAAGACAAAACTGAAGGGAAAATGCCCCAAGAACAAGCAGGAACTGAAGACAGTTGCAGTAGAGGCCTGGCAGAGCATCACCAGGGATGAAACCGAGCGTCTGGTGATGTCTGGTGATGTATATTGACTGCAAAGGATTTGCAACCAAGTATTAAAAAGTGAAAGTTTGTTTTATGATTATTATTCTGTCCCATTACTTTTGGTCCTGAAACAAGTGGGAGGCACATATGCAAACTGTTGTAAATCCTACACCGTTCACCTGATTTGGATGTACATACCCTCAAATTAAAGCTGACAGTTTGCAATTAAAGCAGATCTTGTTTGTTTCATTTCAAATCCATTGTGGTGTATAAAGCCAAAAATTTTAGAATTGTGTCGATGTCCCAATATTTATGGACCTGACTGTATACATGAGGAGAACATACAATCTCCATGTAAATGTTGTTTTTTGTCAGATTTGAACCCAGGGCTCAGATTCTACATGGAATCAGTGCTAAGATTTTTTTTTCTTAACTATAGTAGATTTGATGCCAGAATCTCGTGTAAAATACATTGTTTCCCTTTATGCTATATTGATGCCAGATTCTCGTTGTTTGCACATACAGTAAATATAAAAATACACAGGTTACCTTTATGCTATGTTGAATGTTCTGCAGAACAGTTAAACACTAAGACGACAGTTTGACTTTCAGAAGCAGTGGGTTATATTACTTAAAGGTCACTAAACTTTTTCTGTTTGAGAAATGGCAAAATTTCTTGAAATGTTGATGTAAGTCTTAAAGAAGAAAAAAAAAAAGAAAAAAAAAAAAACAAACCTAGGGGTTCAATTTATTTAGACCGCTGTTTTCCATGGCATACTTAAGTCTCTCTGTGCTGCTGCTTACTGGTGTAGATTGATGTGTTTTTATTCATATGCAAATGAACATGTTTGGGTAAAAGGAGATATGGTTATTGGTTAAACTCTTGGAGCACTGCCTTGTAACAGCCCCTGTGCTCTACACACTCCCCCTCCTCTTGATTGACAGGGCTAAACATCAGCATGCTGAGAACAGAGATGTGCCCTAGAATTGTCTCCTAACATGTACATATTACATGCACTACTTACTGTAGCATTATCAAATTGAGATATACTTAGAAACCAGATATACATATTACCGCTTTATTCACTGGCACAATATATGATTATAAAGACACCAGTAAAACGTGTTAACTTTCTGAGCACAGATAAACCATTCTTCTCTATGTGGGAATGCTAGTGGTCAGTTTTGTATGTAGCAACCACCAGGTTTGAATCTTGGGAGAGACTTTCAGATATTTTTTATCCCTCATTTAATCCCAAATATTTTTTTTTATGTTTGTTTTTAAGAAAGATTAGAAAACGAATATGTATTGTTGGTTTCTTTATAATCAGATGTTGTGTCTGTGAATAAACCAGTGATAGGTTTTAGGTTTCTAATCATAGAAAACACCATTCTCAATATAGTAAGGTCTTTTATTATTATTTGGTTATTATATTATTAACCCGTAGCATACCAGCGCCGTACATGTACGGCGCTGGAAACAGGGTCACAACGCCCAGCGCTGTATAGCTGCAATGCTCTGATCACTGATAGCCGGACCCCTGCTATATCCGCCGGTATTGGTGAAAACACTGATGCCAGCGCATTAACCCTTGCACTGCCCGATGGCTTACACTTACACTTTCACAGTAGTATTGTAATGCATTGGAAAGGGGATCAGACCCCCAAAAGTGGGAAAAAAGTTAACTTAAAAAAGAAGTAATAAAAATAAAGTTTGACCCAAAAATTGAAAGTTTCAAGTAAAAAAAGTGTCCTTTTTCCAAAATAATGTAAAAAAAAGGGAAAAAGAGAAAAGTAGACATATAGGCATATCGGCATCACCAGTCTGTATCGCTCTATAACAATATCACATGATACACCCCGTCAGGTGATGCTGTAAAAAAAAATATATATAAAAACAATGCCAAAACAGCCATTTTCTTGTCACCTTGCCTCACAAAAGTGTAATACCAAGTGATCAAAAAGGTGTAATGAGGTCAAAATGGTACCAATAAAACCATCATCTCATCCCACAAAAAATGACCTAAGACAATCGCCCAAAAAATAAAAAGAATATGGCTCTAAAAAATGGCAACACAAAAAGAAGATTTTATTCTGTTCAAAAAGGCTTTCACTGCGTAAAACATAACAAAAATAAAAATGATAGACATATTAGGTATTGCCTTGTCCGCAACAACCTGCTCTATAAAAATTTCACATTATAGTCCCCCTCAGGTGAAAGCTTTAAAAAAATAAATAAAAAATGGTGCCAAAACAGCCATTTTTTTATATTACCTCACAAAAAATGTAATACCAAGTGATCAAAAAATCTTATGTACCCCAAAATGGTACCCATGGAAATATCACCTCATCCTGCAAAAAATGAGCCCCTACATAAGATAATTACTTAAAAAAAAAAAACAATGGCAGCCGTAAACCAATCCTGCCCCACAGCAGTTTACCACCACATATGGGGTGTTGCTGTATTCAGGAAAACTAACAAATTATGTGGTGTCTTTTTCTCCTGTTACGCTTTGTCAAAATGAAAAATTTGGGGCTAAAGCTAAATTTTCTTGGAAGAATTTAGACTTTTAATTTTCACAGCGTTTCCAAATTCTGTGAAATGCTTAGGGATCAAAGTACTCAGCACCGCCCTTAATATATTCTTTAAGGGGTGTAGTGTCTAAAATCGTGACAATTTTTGAGGGTTTCCACTGCAGGGGTACATCAGGGTCTCTTCAAATACAAAATCATGCCTAAAAATCATTCTAGAAAAATCTGCCTCCAAAGTCCTTATGGCGCTCTTTTCCTTCTGACCACTGCCACGTGCCCATAGGGAAGTTTACCGACACATATGTGGTATTTCTGTAAACTGCAGAATCAGAGTAATATATATTGAGCAAATATGAATATTTAGAGAGGGCTCACCTACTGATTAGGAAGGGTGTGGGTGCACCTACTGAGAAGATTCACCCAATCTTCTAAAATTAATGCAATCCAAAGTAAAAATTAGTAGGGCACACCTTCACTTAGTTGCACAGAGAGGGTTAATTGTATCAATATATTTATTTATTCAGACATAGTATTATAAAAGTACATAATAATCGGTATAACTATAGTAAAAATTTATAAAAAATACATAAAATTTAAAACATAAGAAGCATAAGAAGCATAATATATCGCTACTATGTCTCTCTATATTTAACCATGCACCAAAGTTCGTATATAATAGGTACTGTGTTTTACTTCAACAGGTTAAATGGCGTAGCTGATATCTCGATCAGCAATGTTTAAATAGCACAGAGCAGTCTGGTGTAATAGGATCCTGAGTATAGTTACTAGATGATTTTCGCTTTATACACTCTATACAATATTGTTGCGTATCACAACCATGCACCAAAGCTCGGATATAATAGGTACTGTGTTTTACTTCAACAGGTTAAATGGCGTAGCTGATATCTCGATCAGCAATGTTTAAATAGCACAGAGCAATCTGATGTAATAGGATCCTGAGTATAGTTACTAGATGATTTTCGCTTTATACACTCTATACAATATTGTTAAATATAGAGAGACATAGTAGCGATATATTATGCTTCTTATGTTTTAAATTTTATGTATTTTTTATAAATTTTTACTATAGGTATACCGATATTATTATGTACTTTTATAATACTATGTCTGAATAAATAAATATATTGATACAATTAACCCTCCCTGTGCAACTAAGTGAAGGGGTGCCCTACAAATTTTTACTTTGGATAATATATATTGAGGTTTATTCTTCTGTTAACCCTTTCTATGTTGCAAGTAAAATTTGATTAACATAAAAAAAATCTAACAAAAATTTGAAATTTTGAAATTTCACCTCCATTTTCCTTTAATTCTTGAGGAACAACTCAAGAGTTAACAAAGTTTTTATCAGTTTTGAATAATTTTAGGGGTGTAGTTTCTAAAACGGGGTCAATAATGGATGGTTTCCATTACGTAAGCCCCTTAAAATCAATTTATAACTGAATTGGTGCTTAAAAAAATGGTTTTGGAAATTTTGTTGAAAATTAGAAAAATGGCTTCTAAACTTCTAAGGCTTCTTTCACACGGGCGTCACATTTTGGCTCAGAATGCGTCTCGGGTAGAGTTGAGCGGACACCTGGATGTTCGGGTTCGAGAAGTTCGGCCGAACTTCCCGGAAATGTTCGGGTTCGGGATCCGAACCGGATCCGAACTTCGTCCCGAACACGAACCCCATTGAAGTCAATGGGGACCCGAACTTTTCGGCACTAAAAAGGCTGTAAAACAGCCCAGGAAAGAGCTAGAAGGCTGCAAAAGGCAGCAACATGTAGGTAAATCCCCTGCAAACAAATGTGGATAGGGAAATGAATAAAAATAAAATAAATAAAATTAACCAATATCAATTGGAGAGAGGTCCCATAGCAGAGAATCTGGCTTCACGTCACCCACCACTGTAACAGTCCATTGTCATATATTTAGGCCCAGGCACCCAGGCAGAGGAGAGAGGTCCCGTAACAGAGAATCTGGCTTCATGTCAGCAGAGAATCAGTCTGCATGTCATAGAAGAGAATCAGGCTTCACGTCAACCACCACAGTAACAGTCCATTGTCAGATATTTAGGCCCAGGCACCCAGGCAGAGCAGAGAGGTCCCGTAACAGAGAATCTGGCTTCATGTCAGCAGAGAATCAGTCTGCATGTCATAGAAGAGAATCAGGCTTCACGTCAGCCACCACTGCAACAGTCCATTGGCATGTATTTAGGCCCAGGCACCCAGGCAAAGGAGAGAGGTCCCGTAACAGAGAATCTGGCTTTATGTCAGCAGAGAATCAGTCTGCATGTCATAGAAGAGAATCAGGCTTCACGTCAACCACCACAGTAACAGTCCATTGTCAGATATTTAGGCCCAGGCACCCAGGCAGAGCAGAGAGGTCCCGTAACAGAGAATCTGGCTTCATGTCAGCAGAGAATCAGTCTGCATGTCATAGAAGAGAATCAGGCTTCACGTCAGCCACCACTGCAACAGTCCATTGGCATGTATTTAGGCCCAGGCACCCAGGCAAAGGAGAGAGGTCCCGTAACAGAGAATCTGGCTTTATGTCAGCAGAGAATCAGTCTGCATGTCATAGAAGAGAATCAGGCTTCACGTCAGCCACCACTGCAACAGTCCATTGGCATATATTTAGGCCCAGGCACCCAGGCAGAGGAGAGAGGTCCCGTAACAGAGAATCTGGCTTCATGTCAGCAGAGAATCAGTCTGCATGTCATAGAAGAGAATCAGGCTTCACGTCAGCCACCACTGCAACAGTCCATTGGCATATATTTAGGCCCAGGCACCCAGGCAGAGGAGAGAGGTCCCGTAACAGAGAATCTGGCTTCATGTCAGCAGAGAATCAGTCTGCATGTCATAGCAGAGAATCAGGCTTCACGTCACCCAACATTGGAACAGTCTATTGGCATATATTTAGGCCCCAGCACCCAGACAGAGGAGATGTTCATTCAACTTTGGGTTGCCCCGCAATACAATGGTAAAATGAAAATAAAAAGAGGTTTGAATGAGGAAGTGCCCTGGAGTACAATAATATATGGTTAAGGGGAGGTAGTTAATGTCTAATCTGCACAAGGGATGGACAGGTCCTGTGGGATCCATGCCTGGTTAATTTTTATGAACGTCAGCTTGTCCACATTGGCTGTAGACAGGCGGCTGCGTTTGTCTGTAATGACGCCTCCTGCCGTGCTGAATACACGTTCAGACAAAACGCTGGCCGCCGAGCAGGCCAGCACCTCCAAGGCATAAAAGGCTAGCTCTGGCCACGTGGACAATTTAGAGACCCAGAAGTTGAATGGGGCCGAACCATCAGTCAGTACGTGGAGGGGTGTGCACACGTACTGTTCCACCATGTTAATGAAATGTTGCCTCCTGCTAACACGTTGCGTATCAGGTGGTGGTGCAGTTAGCTGTGGCGTGTTGACAAAACTTTTCCACATCTCTGCCATGCTAACCCTGCCCTCAGAGGAGCTGGCCGTGACACAGCTGCCTTGGCGACCTCTTGCTCCTCCTCTGCCTTGCCCTTGGGCTTCCACTTGTTCCCCTGTGACATTTGGGAATGCTCTCAGTAGCGCGTCTACCAACGTGCGCTTGTACTCGCGCATCTTCCTATCACGCTCCAGTGAAGGAAGTAAAGTGGGCACATTGTCTTTGTAACGTGGATCCAGCAGGGTGGCAACCCAGTAGTCCGCACACGTTAAAATATGGGCAACTCTGCTGTCGTTGCGCAGGCACTGCAGCATGTAGTCGCTCATGTGTGCCAGGCTGCACAGAGGTAAGGAAAGCTGTCCTCTGTGGGAGGCGTATGGTCATCGTCCTGCCTTTCCCCCCAGCCTTGCACCAGTGATGGGCCCGAGCTGCGTTGGGTGCCACCCCGCTGTGACCATGCTTCATCCTCATCCTCCTCCACCTCCTCCTCATCCTCGTCCTCCTCGTCCTCCAGTAGTGGGCCCTGTCTGGCCACATTTGTACCTGGCCTCTGCTGTTGCAAAAAACCTCCCTCTGAGTCACTTCGAAGAGACTGGCCTGAAAGTGCTAAAAATGACCCCTCTTCATCCTCCTCCTCCTCCTGGGCCACCTCCTCTTCCATCATCGCCCTAAGTGTTTTCTCAAGGAGACATAGAAGTGGTATTGTAACGCTGATAACGGCGTCATCGCCACTGGCCATGTTGGTGGAGTACTCGAAACAGCGCAACAGGGCACACAGGTCTCGCATGGAGGCCCAGTCATTGGTGGTGAAGTGGTGCTGTTCCTTAGTGCGACTGACCCGTGCGTGCTGCAGCTGAAACTCCACTATGGCCTGCTGCTGCTCGCACAGTCTGTCCAGCATGTGCAAGGTGGAGTTCCACCTGGTGGGCACGTCGCATATGAGGCGGTGAGCGGGAAGGCCGAAGTTACGCTGTAGCGCAGACAGGCGAGCAGCGGCAGGATGTGAACGCCGGAAGCGCGAACAGACGGCCCGCACTTTATGCAGCAGCTCTGACATGTCGGGGTAGTTGTGAATGAACTTCTGCACCACCAAATTCAGCACATGCGCCAAGCAAGGGATGTGTGTCAAACCGGCTAGTCCCAGAGCTGCAATGAGATTTTTCCCATTATCGCACACCACCAGGCCGGGATTGAGGCTCACCGGCAGCAACCACTCGTGGGTCTGTTGTTCTATACTCCGCCACAACTCCTGTGCGGTGTGGGGCCTGTCCCCCAAACATATGAGTTTCAGAATGGCCTGCTGACGTTTACCCCGGGCTGTGCTGAAGTTGGTGGTGAAGGTGTGTGGCTGACTGCATGAGCAGGTGGAAGAAGAGGAGGAGAAAGCTGAGTAGGAGGAGGTGGCAACAGGAGGCAAAGAATGTTGCCCTGCGATCCTTGGCGGCGGAAGGACGTGCGCCAAACAGCTCTCCGCCTGGGGCCCAGCTGCCACTACATTTACCCAGTGTGCAGTTAGGGAGATATAGCGTCCCTGGCCATGCTTACTGGTCCACGTATCTGTGGTTAGGTGGACCTTGCCACAGATGGCGTTGCGCAGTGCACACTTGATTTTATCGGATACTTGGTTGTGCAGGGAAGGCACGGCTCTCTTGGAGAAGTAGTGCCGGCTAGGAACAACATACTGTGGGACAGCAAGCGACATGAGCTGTTTGAAGCTGTCTGTGTCCACCAGCCTAAATATACAGCATTTCATAGGCCAGTAGTTTAGAAATGCTGGCATTCAGGGCCAGGGATCGAGGGTGGCTAGGTGGGAATTTACGCTTTCTCTCAAATGTTTGTGAGATGGAGAGCTGAACGCTGCCGTGTGACATGGTTGAGATGCTTGGTGACGGAGGTGGTGGTGTTGGTGGTACATCCCCTGTTTGTGGGGTGGCAGGTGCCAACGTTCCTCCAGAGGCGGAGGAAGAGGCCGAGGCGGCAGCAGCAGAATAGGCCGAGGCGGCAGCAGCAGAAGAGGTAGCAGGGGGAGCCTGAGTGACTTCCTTGGTTTTAAGGTGTTTACTCCACTGCAGTTCATGCTTTGCATGCAGGTGCCTGGTCATGCAGGTTGTGCTAAGGTTCAGAACGTTAATGCCTCGCTTCAGGCTCTGATGGCACAGCGTGCAAACCACTCGGGTCTTGTCGTCAGCACATTGTTTGAAGAAGTGCCATGCCAGGGAACTCCCTGAAGCTGCCTTTGGAGTGCTCGGTCCAAGATGGCGGCGGTCAGTAGCAGGCGGAGTCTCTTGACGGCGGGTGTTCTGCTTTTGCCCACTGCTCCCTCTTTTGCTACGCTGTTGGCTAGGTCTCACCACTGCCTCTTCCTCCGAACTGTAAAAAGTCAGTGGCACGACCTTCATTCCATGAGGGGTCTAGGACCTCATCGTCCCCTGCATCGTCTTCCACCCAGTCTTGATCCCTGACCTCCTGTTCAGTCTGCACACTGCAGAAAGACGCAGCAGTTGGCACCTGTGTTTCGTCATCATCAGAGACATGCTGAGGTGGTATTCCCATATCCTCATCATCAGGAAACATAAGTGGTTGTGCGTCAGTGCATTCTATGTCTTCCACCGCAGGGGAAGGGCTGGGTGGATGCCCTTGGGAAACCCTGCCAGCGGAGTATTCAAACAGCATAAGAGACTGCTGCATAACTTGAGGCTCAGACAGTTTCCCTGGTATGCATGGGGGTGATGTGACAGACTGATGGGGTTGGTTTTCAGGCGCCATCTGTGCGCTTTCTGCAGAAGACTGGGTGGGAGATAATGTGAACGTGCTGGATCCACTGTCGGCCACCCAATTGACTAATGCCTGTACCTGCTCAGGCCTTACCATCCTTAGAACGGCATTGGGCCCCACCAAATATAGCTGTAAATTATGGCGGCTACTGGGACCTGAGGTAGTTGGTACACTAGGACGTGTGGCTGTGGCAGAACGGCCACGTCCTCTCCCAGCACCAGAGGGTCCACTAACACCACCACGACCATGTCCACGTCCGCGTCCTTTACTAGATGTTTTCCTCATTGTTATCGTTCACCACAACAACAAAAATATTATTTGACCCAATGTATTGAATAAAAATTCAGGCCTTTTTTTAAAGACAACTAACACTATCTGGCTATCTATTTAGGTACTGCATTACACTAATACAGGCACAGCAGTAACCACAGATTTAGCTGACTATAAATTTGAGGCCTATTATTTAGGCGCTGGGTGACAGGTATACGTTTACAGACAGAATTAGACTGGGATATGCAGAGTAGCGTGTGTGTGAAGTTATTGAGAATGACCCTATGTGCACCTTGAATCTGATATACCCTTTTAGGGATAGATTTAAAATAGCTCTGATACAGCAGAAACCACTAAATTAGGAAATTGCTAAATTGGGAATTGTATTTCAACCCAGAACAAAAACTGTGCTTTGACGGACACTAAATAACTTGACCAGCCACAGCAGTAACGACAGATTTAGCTGGATATAAATTTGAGGCCTAGTACTTAGGCGCTGGGTGACAGGTATAGGTTTACTGACAGAATTAGACTTGGAAATGCACAGTAGCGTGTGTGTGAAGTTATTCAGAATGACCCTATGTGCACCTTGAATCTAATATACCCTTTTAGGGATATATTTAAAATAGCTCTGATACAGCAGAAACCACTAAATTATGAAATTGCTAAATTGGGAATTGTATTTCAACCCAGAACAAAAAATGTGCTTTGACGGACACTAAATAACTTGACCAGCCACAGCAGTAACGACAGATTTAGCTGGATATAAATTTGAGGCCTAGTACTTAGGCGCTGGGTGACAGGTATAGGTTTACTGACAGAATTAGACTTGGAAATGCACAGTAGCGTGTGTGTGAAGTTATTCAGAATGACCCTATGTGCACCTTGAATCTAATATACCCTTTTAGGGATAGATTTAAAATAGCTCTGATACAGCAGAAACCACTAAATTAGGAAATTGCTAAATTGGGAATTGTATTTCAACCCAGAACAAAAACTGTGCTTTGACGGACACAGCAGTAACGACAGATTTAGCTGGATATAAATTTGAGGCCTATTATTTAGGCGCTGGGTGACAGGTATACGTTTACTGACAGAATTAGACTGGGATATGGCCAAAAAATAACCAGACTATTGATGGTTAAATGCACTTGGTGTGACAGCTTGACCCTGATGTAGGATTTAGCCAAAAAAGTACCACACCATTGAGGGTTAAATGCACTTGGTGACAGCTTGCCCCTGATGTAGTGTATGGCCAAAAAATAACCAGACTATTGATGGTTAAATGCACTTGGTGTGACAGCTTGACCCTGATGTAGGATTTAGCCAAAAAACAACCACACCATTGAGGGTTAAATGCACTTGGTGACAGCTTGCCCCTGATGTAGTATATGGCCAAAAAATAACCACACTATTGCTGGTTAAATGCACTTGGTGTGACAGCTTGACCCTGATGTAGGATTTAGCCAAAAAACAACCACACCATTGAGGGTTAAATGCACTTGGTGGCAGCTTGTGCTGGCACACCACAATACACAAAATGGCCGCCGATCACCCCAGAAAAAAGTGACAGAAAAACGCTCTGGGCAGCCTAAAAACAGTGAGCAATTCAATAGCAGCAGTTCAATCATCCACAGCTGCAGATCGATCTCTGAATGAAGTCTTTTGGAGGAGTTAATCACTGCCTAATCTCGCCCTAACGTCGCAGCTGCAACCTCTCCCTATGCTGATCAGAGCAGAGTGACGGGCGGCGCTATGTGACTCCAGCTTAAATAGAGGCTGGGTCACATGGTGCTCTGGCCAATCACAGCCATGCCAATAGTAGGCATGGCTGTGACGGCCTCTTGGGGCAAGTAGTATGACGCTTGTTGATTGGCTGCTTTGCAGCCTTTCAAAAAGCGCCAAGAAAGCGACAAACACCGAACCCGAACCCGGACTTTTACGAAAATGTCCGGGTTCGGGTCCGTGCCACGGACACCCCAAAATTCGGTACGAACCCAAACTATACAGTTCGGGTTCGCTCATCCCTAGTCTCGGGTGCATTGCGGTAAACCCGCACGAGTACGTACGCAATTTCAGTCAGTTTTGACTGCGATTGCATTCTGTTGTTCAGTTTTTATCGCGCGGGTTCAATGTATTTTTTTTCATGTACGTGATAAAAAACTGAATGTGGTACCCAGACCCGAACTTCTTCACTGAAGTTCAGGTTTGGGTTAAAGGTTGTGTAGATGAAACCGTTCTGCGCAAACAAGTGGATTAAGGTGAATTAAATTTTATTTTATTTTTTTAACCCCTCCAACCCTATTTTGCTAAGCATTCTGTATTTTATAACCATGTTATAAGGGAAAATAATATAATGGTGGGGTCCCCATCCTGATCATCTCCTAGCAACCATGCTTGAAAATCGCACCGCATTTGCACTTGCTTGCGGATGCTTGCGATATTCATGTAGCTCCATTCACTTCTATGGCGCCTGCGTTGCGTGAAAATCGCACAAAATAGAGCATGCTGCGATTTTCACACAACGCACAAGTGATACGTGAACATCACCGCTCATGTGCACAGCCCCATAGAAATGAATGGGTCTGGAATCAGTGCGTGTGCAATGCGTTCACCTCATGCATTGCACCCGCGCTGAAATATCGCCCTTGTGAAAGAGGCCTAAGCCTTCTAACGTACTAAAAAAATAAAATTACATTTCCAAAATTATGCCAACATAAAGCAGACGTATGGGTAATGTTGAATGATAACTATTTCACGAGGAATAACTCTGTTTTCAAAATTATTATTTTTTTGATTATTTTATAAATAAAAGTGAATTATATTGACTCAAATTTACCACTGTCATGAAGTACAATGTAACATAGTAACTTGGTATATAAGGCTGAAAATACACATTTGTCCATCCAGTTTGGCCTGTTATTCTGCAAGTTGATCCAGAGGAAGGCAAAAAAAACTAAAAACTGTGAGGTAGAAAGGGGAAAAAATTCCTTCCCGACTCCTTTCAGGCAATCAAATAACTCCCTGGATCAACGATCCCTCTTTAGTAGCTATAGCCTGTAATATTATTACACTCCAGAAATACATCACCACCTCCTCAGGCAGAGAGTTCCATAGTATCACTGCTCTTACCATAAAGAATCCTCTTCTATGTTTGTGTACAAACCTTCTTTACTCCAGGCTCAGATGATGTCCCCTTGTCACAGTAACAGTCCTGGGGATAAATAGATGATGGGAGAGGTCTCTGTACTGACCCCTGATATATTTATACATAGTAATTAAATCTCCCCTCAGTCGTCTTTCTTCTAAAGTGAATAACCCTAATTTTGATAATCTTTCAGGGTACTGCAGGCTCCCTCATTCCAGTTATTACTTTAGTTGCCCACCTCTGAACCCTATCCAGCTCTATATCTGCCTTGTTCACAGGAGACCAGAACTGTACACAGTACTCCATGTGTGGTCTGACCAGTGATTTGTAAAGTAGTAGGACTATGTTCTCATCACGGGCATCTATGCCCCTTTTGATGCAACCCATTATCTTATTGGCCTGGCAGCAGCTACCTGATACTGGGTTTTACAGCTTAGTTTGCTATTCACAAAAATTCCAAGGTCTTTTTCCATGTCAGTGTTACCCAGTGTTTTACCTATTAGTATGTACAGGTGACTTGCATTATTCCTACCCATGTGCATAACTTTACATTTGTCAGTGTTAAACCTCATCTGCCACGTCTCTGCCCAAGCCTCCAATCTATCCAGATTCATCTGTAGCAGTATAATGTCCTCTTCCATGTCAATTACTCTTCATAGTTTAGTGTCATCTGCAGAAATTTATATTTTACTGTGCAAGCCTTCTACAAGATCATTAATAAATATATTGAAGAGGATAAGGCCCAGTAGTGGCCCCTAAGGCACTCTACTAGTGACAGTGATCCAATCTGAGTGTGCACCATTAGTGATGGACGAACATTGGCATGTCCCATTCACTTTAATTGTAGGAGAACCTGAAAAACCTTCAGCTCATTTTTGCAGCCCACAAATACTTAGTAGAAATGCACAAATAGTCCCACAACATGGACACTGACATACTAGAAAAGGGATCAATGACAAAAATTCAAACAAAAAAATATGTATCTTATTAAGGGGACATTTTTATGCGTCTTAAAGAGAAATTCTCTGAAATGTGCCTTGTTGGAGACATTCACCTGACATAAAAGAAATTCAGATTATGTGGTTCGAGATACATTATGCGGTCAATGGATACAAATTTTACTGTAGGCCACTGGACCACAGGCCCCTAACATTAGGCATTCACCGGACAGAAAAGATCAAGTGATTATGTGGCCGGAGGTATATTACACGGTTAATGGATATCAATTTTACTGCAGGTCAGTACAAATATAGGTACAGTAGGTACAGGTAGGTAGATTACATGGTCATTGGATATCAATTTTACAGCAGGCCAGTGGACTACCGGCCCCAAAATTTATGCATTCAGCGGACCGAAAAGAACAAGAATGTATGTGGCTGGAGGTAGATTACACGGTCATTGGATACTAATTTTACAGCAGGCCAGAGGACTATAGACCCTAAAAATTATGCATTCAACTGTACAGGAAAGAACAAGTAAGCATGTGGCTGGAGGTAGGTTACACAGTCATTAGATATCAATTTTACAGCAGGCCAGTGGACTATAGGCCCCACAATTTATGCATTCAGTGGACAGAAAAGAACAAGAATGTATGTGTCTGGAGGTAAATCACACGGTCATTGGATATCAATTTTACAGCAGGCCAGTGGAATACAGGCCCCAAAAAGGATGCATTCAGTGGACAGAAAAAACAAGTAAGCATGTGGCTGGAGGTAGATTACACGGTCATTGGATATCAGTTTTACAGCAGGACAGTGGACTACCGGCCCAAAAAATGATGCATTCAGCGGACAGAAAAGAACAAAAATGTATGTGGCTGAGGCAGATTACATGGTCATTGGATATCAATTTTACAGCTAGCCAATGGACTACAGGCCCGAAAAATTATGCATTCACCGTACAGGAAAAAACAAGTAAGTATGTGGCTGGAGATAGAATAAATAGTCATTAGATATCAATTTTACAGCAGGCCAGTGAACTACCGGTCCCAAAAATTATGCATTCAGCGGATAGAAAAGAACAAGTAAGTATGTGGCTGGAGGTAGTTTACATGGTCATTGGATATCAATTTTACAGTAGGCTAGTGGACCACTGGCCCCAAAAATTATGCATTCAGCGGACAGAAAAGAACAAGTAAGTATGTGGCTGGAGATAGATTACACATTCATTGGATATAAATTTTACAGCAGACCAGTGGACTACAGTCGTGGCCAAAGGTTTTGCGAATGACACAAATATTTGTTTTCACAAAGTTTGCTGCTAAACTGCCTTTAGATCTTTGTTTCAGTTGTTTCTGTGATGTAGTGAAATATAATTGCACGCACTTTATAAGTTTCAAAGGCTTTTATCGACAATTACATGACATTTATAGAAAGAGTCAGTATTTGCAATGTTGGCCCTTCTTTTTCAGGACCTCTGCAATTCGACTGGGCATGCTCTCAATCAACTTCTGGGCCAATTCCTGACTGATAGCAACCAATTCTTTCATAATCACTTCCTGGAGTTTGTCAGAATTAGTGGGTTTTTGTTTGTCCACTAGCCTCTTGAGGCTTGAACACAAGTTCTCAATGGGAATAAGATTGTCACGGATGGTTTTGCAGAAAGCTGGAACTTATAAATTAACATCCGACAGGCTTGATCACAAACTAAGGAGCATATGAGTGAGCCCTATAAAACCCCTAGAGCTCTCCCTGACTGCTATGCCCATGCAAAGGTCTTAATGGTAGACATTTGCATGTCCTCATACCTTATACTATGTGACACCTGAAAACCCTACAATAGTGAGGGGACACGACCACCGGCTCCCTGCACTTAATACGGACGGAGTCAGGGTCACCTACAATCAAGCCAGCAAGAAAACACAAATAAAGGAAACAGACTTATCTGAGGAATCAGGAGAAGCAGTATCCAGCAGTGAACACAATCCAGGATGAAGTATAAACCGCAAAGTGAGGCAGTATGGGAGGGAATATAAAGGGAGACAATCAGTGCAAATAGGTGACAGCTGGGAGAAGGAAAGGAGATAGAAAGTGAAACCAAAACAAAGAACGTCACACAACAGGTAGAAAAGAACGTCTGCCAGATCTTCTCACAGAGCTGGCGGTGACAGTACCCCTCACTCTACGGGTGGACTCCGGACACGCAGAGCCCACCTTCTCAGGATGAGACCTATGGAAAGCCCTGATGAGATGAGTGGCCTTAATGTCTGCCACTGGGACCCACATCCTCTCCTCAGGACCATAACCCTCCTAATGAACGAGGTACTGGAGAGAACCGCGGATAATGCGAGAATCCACAATCCTAGAGACCTGAAATTCAAGATTACCATCAACAACAATCGGTGGAGGAGGCAAAGAAGAGGGTACAGTGGGTTGGACATAAGGTTTTAATAGGGACCTGTGAAAAACATTATTGATCTTCCAAGTCTGAGGAAGATCAAGACAGAAGGCAACGGGATTGATGACGGACAAGATCTTCTAAGGCCCAATAAACCTAGGACCCAACTTCACGGAGGGAACCATCAGTTTGATATTCTTTGTAGACCACTACACCAGATCCCCCACAATCAGGTCCGGACCAGGCACATGTCTCTTATCCGCCACATGCTTATATCTCTCACTCATCCTCTTCAGATTACCCTGAATCCTTTGCCAAATAAATGACAAAGACGAGGAAAATCTCTCCTCATCAGGTAAACCAGAAGACCCCTCTCCAGAGAATGTCCCAAAATGCGGATGAAACCCATATGCACCAAAAAATGGTGACTTATCAGAGGACTCCTGGCAACGGTTATGTAAAGCAAATTCATCAAGAGACAAAAAAGAACACCAATCCTCCTGATTCTCCACCACAAAACAGCGCAGATATGTCTCCAGATTCTGATTGACGCGTTCGGTCTGACCAATCGACTGCGGGTGAAAAGCAGAAGAGAATGACAACCAAAACCCCAAGCGAGAACAGAAGGCCTTCCAGAATCTGGAAACAAATTGCGTGCCCCTATCAGAAACGATGTCTGAAGGAATGCCATGCAATTTACCAATGTGATCAACAAACGCTTGCACCAGCGTCTTAGCATTGGGTAACCCAGGAAAGGGAATGAAATGCGCCATTTTGCTAAAGCGGTCCACTACCACCAGAATCACAGTCTTCCCCGAGGAACGAGGCAGGTCCGTGATGAAGTCCATGGACAGATGCGTCCAAGGACGGGAAGGAATGGGTAACGGGAGGAGAGAACCCGATGGCCGTGAATGAGGGACCTTGGCACGAGCACAGGTCTCGCAGGCTGCCAAAAAACCCTCAACCGTCTTACAAAGAGCCGGCCACCAGAATCTCCGAGCAATGAGATCCACTGTGGCTCTGCTCCCCGGATGCCCAGCAAGGACAGTATCGAGGTGCTCCTTAAAAACCTTGTGTCGTAAAGCGAGAGGCACAAACAACCTCCCAGGAGGACAAAGATCAGGAGCCTCTGCCTGGGCTGCCTGAACCTCTGCCTCCAAATCAGGATAAAGAGCAGAGACGACCACCCCTTCAGCCAAAATGGGACCCGGGTCTTCAAAGTTCCCCCCTCCCGGAAAACAACGTGACAGGGCATCTGCCTTCACATTTTTAACCCCAGTGCGGACGCAACAACAAAATTAAACCTAGAAAAGAACAAAGACCATCTGGCCTGTCTCGTGTTCAGACGCTTGGCCGATTCCAAGTAGGCCAGATTCTTATGGTCTGTAAAAACGGTAATAGGGTGTTTGGCTCCCTCTAACCAATGGTTTCTTTCTGCAGAGGAGAGTTTTCTTGAGAAAAAGGCACACGGTAGCCATTTGGCAGGAGAGGGATCCTGAGATAAGACCGCACCCACACCCACCTCAGAAGCGTCCACCTCAACAATAAAAGATAGAGAGACATCAGGTTGTACCAAAATGGGAGCGGAAGCAAAACTCTCTTTGAAAGTAGAAAATCAATTTTACAGTAAGCTAGTGGACTACCGGCCCCAAAAATTATCCATTCACTGTACAGGAAAGAACAAGTAAGCATGTGGCTGGAGGTAGATTACACGGTCATTGGATATCAATTTTACAGCAGGCTAGTGGACTACCGGCCCCAAAATTTATGCATTCAGCGGACAGAAAAGCACAAGAATGTATGTGGCTGGAGGTAGATTACATGGTCATTGGATATTAATTTTACAGCAGGCGAGTGGACTACCGGCTCCAAAAATGTTGCATTCCACGGACAGAAAAGAACAAGTAAGTATGTGGCTGGAGGTAGTTTACATGGTCATTGGATATCAATTTTACAGCAGGCCAGTGGACTATAGGCCCCATAAATTATGCATTCGTCAGAAAGAAAAGAACAAGTAAGTATTTGGCTGGAGGTAGATTACACGGTCATTGGATATAAATTTTACAGTAGGCAGTGGACTTCCGGCCCAAGAAATTATGCATTCACTGTACAGGAAAGAACAAGTAATCATGTGGCTGGAGGTAGATTACATGGTCAATGGATATCAATTTTACAGCACGCCAGTGGACTACTGGCCCCAAAAATTATGCACTCAGAGAAAAGAACAAGTAAGTATGTGACTGGAGGTAGATTACACGTTCATTAGATATCAATTTTACAGCAGTCCAGTGGAGTACAGGACCCAAAAATTATGCATTCACAGTACAGAAAAGAACAAGTAAGTACGTGGCTGGAGGTTGATTACGAAGTCATTAGATATCAATTTTACAGCAGGCCAGTGAACTACCAGTACCAAAAATTATGCATTCAGCGGACAGAAAAGAACAAGTATGTGACTGGAGGTAGATTACACGTTCATTAGATATCAATTTTACAGCAGGCCAGTGGACTACAGGCCCCAAGAATTATGCATTCATCGTACAGAAAAGAAAAAGTAAGTATGTGGCTGGAGGTAGATTACACGGTCAATGGATATCAATTTTACAGTAGGCTAGTGGACTACTGGCCCCAAAAATTATGCATAAAGCAGACAGAAAAGAACAAGTAAGTATGTGGCTGGAGGTAGATTACACATTCTTTGGATATCAATTTAACAGCAGGCCAGTGGACTATAGGCCCCAAAAATTATGCATTCACTGTACAGGAAAGAACAAGTAAGCATGTGGCTGGAGGTAGATTACACGGTCATTGGATATCAATTTTACAGCAGGCCAGTGGACTACCGGACCCAAAATTTATGCATTCAGCGGACAGAAAAGCACAAGAATGTATGTAGCTGGAGGCAGATTACACGGTCATTGGATATTAATTTTACAGCAGGCGAGTGGACTACCGGCTCCAAAAATGTTGCATTCCACGGACAGAAAAGAACAAGTAAGTATGTGGCTGGATGTAGTTTACATGGTCATTGGATATCAATTTTACAGCAGGCCAGTGGACTATAGGCCCCATAAATTATGCATTCGTCAGAAAGAAAAGAACAAGTAAGTATTTGGCTGGAGGTAGATTGCACGGTCATTGGATATAAATTTTACAGTAGGCAGTGAACTTCCGGCCCAAGAAATTATGCATTCACTGTACAGGAAAGAACAAGTAATCATGTGGCTGGAGGTAGATTACATGGTCAATGGATATCAATTTTAAAGCACGCCAGTGGACTATAGGCCCCAAAAATTATGCATTCACAGTACAGGAAAGAACAAGTAAGCATGTGGCTGGAAGTAGATTACACGGTCATTGGATATCAATTTTACAGCAGGCCAGTGGACTTCCGGACCCAAAATTTATGCATTCAGTGGACAGAAAAGAAAAATAATATATGTGGCTGGAGGTAGATTACACGGTCATTGGATATTAATTTTACAGCAGGCCAGAGGACTATAGGCCCCAAAAATTATGCAGTCAGCATAAAGAAAAGAACAAGTAAGTATGTGGCTGGAGGTAGAATACACGGTCACTGGATAACAATTTTACAGCATGCCAGTGGACTACAGGCCCCAAAAATTATGCATTTACTGTACAGAAAAGAACAAGTAAGTATGTGGCTGAGGGTAGAATACATGGTCATTTGATATTATTTTTACAGCAGGCCAGTGGACTACAGGCCCCAAAAATGATGCATTTGGTGGACATAAAATAACAAGGAAGTATGCTGCTGGAGGTAGATTACACAGTCAATGGATATCAATTTTACAGTAGGCTAGTGGACTACCGGCCCCAAAAATGATGCATAAAGCGGACAGAAAAGAACAAGTAAGTATGTGGCTGGAGGTAGATTACACATTCTTTGGATATCAATTTTACAGCAGGCCAGTGGACTACAGGCCCCAAAAATTATGCATTCACTGTACAGGAAAGAACAAGTAAGCATGTGGCTGGAGGTAGATTACACGGTCATTGGATATCAATTTTACAGCAGGCCAGTGGACTACCGGACCCAAAATTTATGCATTCAGCGGACAGAAAAGCACAAGAATGTATGTGGCTAGAGGCAGATTACACGGTCATTGGATATTAATTTTACAGCAGGCGAGTGGACTACCGGCTCCAAAAATGTTGCATTCCACGGACAGAAAAGAACAAGTAAGTATGTGGCTGGAGGTAGTTTACATGGTCATTGGATATCAATTTTACAGCAGGCCAGTGGACTATAGGCCCCATAAATTATGCATTCGTCAGAAAGAAAAGAACAAGTAAGTATTTGGCTGGAGGTAGATTACACGGTCATTGGATATAAATTTTACAGTAGGCCAGTGGACTTCCGGCCCAAGAAATTATGCATTCACTGTACAGGAAAGAACAAGTAATCATGTGGCTGGAAGTAGATTACACGATCATTGGATATCAATTTTACAGCAGGCCAGTGGACTTCCGGGCCCAAAATTTATGCATTCAGCGGACAGAAAAGAACAAGAATATGTGTGGCTGGAGGTAGATTACACGGTCATTGGATATTAATTTTACAGCAGGCCAGAGGACTATAGGCCCCAGAAATTATGCATTCGTCAGAAAGAAAAGAACTCCACGGACAGAAAAGAACAAGTAAGTATGTGGCTGGAGGTAGAATACACGGTCACTGGATAACAATTTTACAGCATGCCAGTGGACTACAGGCCCCAAAAATTATGCATTTACTGTACAGAAAAGAACAAGTAAGTATGTGGCTGAGGGTAGAATACATGGTGATTTGATATTATTTTTACAGCAAGCCAGTGGACTACAGGCCCCAAAAATTATGCATTCACTGTACAGGAAAGAACAAGTAAGCATGTGGCTGGAGGTAGATTACACGGTCATTGGATATCAATTTTACAGCAGGCCAGTGGACTACCGGACCCAAAATTTATGCATTCAGCGGACAGAAAAGCACAAGAATGTATGTGGCTGGAGGCAGATTACACGGTCATTGGATATTAATTTTACAGCAGGCGAGTGGACTACCGGCTCCAAAAATGTTGCATTCCACGGACAGAAAAGAACAAGTAAGTATGTGGCTGGAGGTAGTTTACATGGTCATTGGATATCAATTTTACAGCAGGCCAGTGGACTATAGGCCCCATAAATTATGCATTCGTCAGAAAGAAAAGAACAAGTAAGTATTTGGCTGGAGGTAGATTACACGGTCATTGGATATAAATTTTACAGAAGGCCAGTGGACTTCCGGCCCAAGAAATTATGCATTCACTGTACAGGAAAGAACAAGTAATCATGTGGCTGGAAGTAGATTACACGGTCATTGGATATCAATTTTACAGCAGGCCAGTGGACTTCCGGACCCAAAATTTATGCATTCAGCGGACAGAAAAGAACAAGAATATATGTGGCTGGAGGTAGATTACACGGTCATTGGATATTAATTTTACAGCAGACCAGAGGACTATAGGCCCCAAAAATTATGCATTCGTCAGAAAGAAAAGAACTCCACGGACAGAAAAGAACAAGTAAGTATGTGGCTGGAGGTAGAATACACGGTCACTGGATAACAATTTTACAGCATGCCAGTGGACTACAGGCCCCAAAAATTATGCATTTACTGTACAGAAAAGAACAAGTAAGTATGTGGCTGAGGGTAGAATACATGGTCATTTGATATTATTTTTACAGCAGGCCAGTGGACTACAGGCCCCAAAAATTATGCATTCACTGTACAGGAAAGAACAAGTAAGCATGTGGCTGGAGGTAGATTACACGGTCATTGGATATCAATTTTACAGTAGGCCAGTGGACTACCGGACCCAAAATTTATGCATTCAGCGGACAGAAAAGCACAAGAATGTATGTGGCTGGAGGCAGATTACACGGTCATTGGATATTAATTTTACAGCAGGCGAGTGGACTACCGGCTCCAAAAATGTTGCATTCCACGGACAGAAAAGAACAAGTAAGTATGTGGCTGGAGGTAGTTTACATGGTCATTGGATATCAATTTTACAGCAGGCCAGTGGACTATAGGCCCCATAAATTATGCATTCGTCAGAAAGAAAAGAACAAGTAAGTATTTGGCTGGAGGTAGATTACACGGTCATTGGATATAAATTTTACAGTAGGCCAGTGGACTTCCGGCCCAAGAAATTATGCATTTACTGTACAGGAAAGAACAAGTAATCATGTGGCTGGAGGTAGATTACACGGTCAATGGATATCAATTTTACAGCACGCCAGTGGACTATAGGCCCCAAAAATTATGCATTCACAGTACAGGAAAGAACAAGTAAGCATGTGGCTGGAAGTAGATTACACGGTCATTGGATATCAATTTTACAGCAGGCCAGTGGACTTCCGGACCCAAAATGTATGCATTCAGCGGACAGAAAAGAACAAGAATATATGTGGCTGGAGGTAGATTACACGGTCATTGGATATTAATTTTACAGCAGGCCAGAGGACTATAGGCCACAAAAATTATGCATTCGTCAGAAAGAAAAGAACTCCACGGACAGAAAAGAACAAGTAAGTATGTGGCTGGAGGTAGAATACACGGTCACTGGATAACAATTTTACAGCATGTTAGTGGACTACAGGCCCCAAAAATTATGCATTTACTGTACAGAAAAGAACAAGTAAGTATGTGGCTGAGGGTAGAATACATGGTCATTTGATATTATTTTTACAGCAGGCCAGTGGACTACAGGCCCCAAAAATGATGCATTCGGTGGACATAAAATAACAAGGAAGTATGTGGCTGGAGGTAGATCACACGGTCATTGGATATCAATTTTACAGCAGGCCAGTGGACTGCAGGCCCCAAAAATTATACCATCAGCGGACAGAAAAGTACTTGTAAGTTTGTGGCTGGAGGTAGATTACATAGTCATTGGATATCAATTTTACTGCAGGCCAGTGAATTTACAGGCCCAAAAAATTATGCCTTCACCGTACATAAAAGATCAAGTGGTAATGTGGCTGGAGGTATATTAGACGGTCAATGGATATCAATTGTACTGAAGGCCATAACAAATACAGGTCAAATACCTAGGTTTAAAAGAACTGAAAATATAAAATTGGATAAAAAACATGGCTGACAAAATCCCACCTTTCACAAAAAAAAACTAATGATAATAATTAAAACATGTTCTCGTCACAGGTGTTGAATTCCTCTGAGGCCCAAAACATTAGGCATTCAGCGGACAGAAAAGGCCTTTTATGCCTCATTATTTACATAAGACAGGGACCATTCTTTGTTCTTGGTGTTGTAGGATATTTCTGGGCTGTCATGAGGAAATTAAATTAAATGTGGTTGTCACAGGTGTTGAATTCCTCTGAGATCCATGCCTTATTAATTTATATAAATGTGAGGTAGTCCACACTGTCGTGAGCTAGGCGAGTGCGCTTATCGGTCACGATTCCCCCTGCTGCGCTGAAAGTCCTTTTGGACAGGACACTGGACGATGGGCAAGCCAGCTCTGGCCATAGGTCAAATCCGCACACCCAGTAGTCAAGGGGTTTCTCAATTCTCAGAGCGTCCACATCGGCCATTAACCCGATGCAGTCGGACAGCTGGCGGTCTAGGCGTTCCATAAGGCTGGATTCGGAGGGCGGCTGTCGATGGGTTGACTGCAGGAATGATCTTATATCCGAAGTGACCAAAACATCTTAAAACCGCCATCTTCTTACATGCGCTGTTGGATTGGTACCCGCAACTGTTTCTCTGTGAGTGGAAATTCCTCTGCCAGCACCCGCAAAAGCAGAATGCTGCATTTCTGAAAGCAAGGCCTGGAAGTGCTGCATTCTGACAACCCTCTGTGATGCTGGTAACATGTCTGCCATTTTGTGTTTGTACTGGGGGTCTAAGTACATTGCCACCCAGTACTGGTTCTTGCCCGTTATGCTTTTTATACCAGGGTCCCTCTTCAAACACTGGAGCATGAAGGCCCCCATTTACACTAAAATGGAAGCGGTGGGATGGCCTGGCTCCTGCTCATCGTCCAGGATAATGTCGTCCTCGGTCTCCTTCCCTCAGCCACGGACAAAGCCAGGGATCCCAGAAAAGTTTAAAGCATTCTCTTCTTGCTATTCCTCCTCCTGCTCCGCCCCCGCATCATCCTCCTCTGACCCCTCTTCAGACTACTGTTGACTTGTCTCAGATGGAGTAGCCCCCCCTGGGAATTCATCCAGCATGTCGACTTCCTCATCTTCCTGCTCCTCGACGGCTTGATCAATGACACAAATCAATACACGCTCCAGAAAGAAGGCGTAAGGTACTATGTCACTGATGGCTGCAACTGACCAGTTTGGTGATCTCATCAAATGGCCGCAGAAGTCTGCATGCATTGCGCATTAGCAGCCACTGGCACTGTGAAAAGAAACCAAACTCCCAGAAACTGTCCTGCTGCAGAGTTCGTACAGGTAGTCGTTAATGGCACGTTGCTGCTGGAGCAGCCTATCAAGCATATACAAGGTAGAGTTCCAGCACGTCGGACTGTCACAAATCAGACGTCTGACGGGCAGGTGGTGTTGCTGCTAAACGTCAGCAAGGCCAGCCATGGATGTGTAAGATCTAAAATGGCCAGAGATTTTCCTGGCATGCCACAAGACATCCCGGACCCCGGGGTATTTGGCAACGAAACTCTGCACGACTAAGTTCAGGGCATGTGCCACGCACAGCACGTGTGTCATTTTGCCCTGTTTCAGCACTCTCAGCAGATTGGCACCGTTGTCACACGCCAATTTACTGTCAAATTGAGCGGGGTTAGCCACTGATGGGCCTGTGACCGCAGAGCTGAAAGCAGTGCATGACTGGTGTGGCTCTTGGCTTCCAGGCACAACAGCCGCAGCACAGCATGGCAACATCTCACCTGGCGCGTCAAATAGGTTCTGGGGATTTTGGGGGGCACAGCAGAAAAGGCGGTAGCAGTGGAAATGTAGGAGTCAGCCGAGGAGAAGACGGAGCATGGAGTAGGAGGAGGAGAAGAAGAGGCAGGCCTGTATGCAATTCGTGGTGGTAACACCAAATCCACACGGGTGCCGCGTGTTGCATGCTTGACAGCCATCAGAAGGTTCACCTAGTGGGCAGTAAAAGTTATGTACCTTACCTGCCTGCGTTTGCTAGAGCACATGTCTGTGGTCAGATGTATCTTGGCACTGACACTGTGTGCCAGAGATACATTCACTTTCCGCTGAACGTTGCCATATAGCTCCGGGATGCCATTCTGGGAGAATTATTTCCTTCCGGGACCTTCCATTGCGGTGTGCCAATGGCCATAAATTTTCTAAAGACCTCTGAGTGTACCAGTTTATATGGCAGTCTGTAGTTGGCATGCAAGCCGTCAGTCAGCCGTTGGGCAAGAGGGTTATCCGGCGTCATTATCTTTTTACGCTCGAACATTTGGGCCACGGAAGCCTGCCTTTTGCCAGATTAACGCGATGGCACGGTGGAAGATGGAGTGCAGGACAAATGGGAGGAGAGAGGAGAAGAAGGAGAAGAGGCAGTATGTGGAGCGCTGGGAGTATGGCTTTGTGGTCTCTGACTGTGTTGCTCCCACTGGGCTAAGTGATGGGAGGCCAGATGCCTTCTTAAGGCGGTCGTCCCTGTGTGAGTGTTGGGCTTACCGTGACTTATGCGTTGACAGCACAGGCTGCAGATGGCAACACTATTATCAGCAGCAGACACGTAAAAAAACAACCCACACTGCGGAGCCATGTTCCAGCATCCTGGGAGAGCCAGATGTGACCGTGCATGGTGGATGGCTCGTTCGAGATACATTAGCAGTCTGATTTTTGCCTCTGTGCACTGTAAGTTCTGCCTGCTTCTCCTCCCTATCTGCTGCTCCATCTCTTCCTCTGAACGTCTCTCTTCTTTCTCTCTTGTGGGCACCCATGTGACGTCCATCGACACGTCATCATCGGCACCTTCACCAATACTGACATTAGAGATCTCGGAGTAGGTAGCAACAGTGGCGACCACCTTCCTTGGGCTGATCTGGGTACTGTCGTCAGACTGCTGGGTGGCGACTGTTGCTACCTCCTCTTCATAATCTGATTCCAAGAATGGATGCTCATCAGTAAGGTCTTGGAAAGGATGGGAAAATATTTCCTCTGACTCGAGCGGAGGGGATATGTTGGTGGTGATGGTGCCTATGGGGGTGCACACAGCAGAGAATGAAGAGGGTGCAGATAGAGATGATGAGGAGGGTGCAGAAGCAGAAGGCTGAGTGAGCCACTCAACCAACTTTGGTGCATCCTTTGACGCAATCGCACACACCTTCTGCAACTTTCCACTTAGGCTCCCGCCTGGTGCACCTGCCTGACCCCCACCACCCCTACGGAATGGCCTGCCTCTTCCTCTGCCTGTCATTTTCAAAATGACCCTCTGGCAAAAGTCGCAAAGAAAAAGAGGGTCAGTCAGCACATCCCAAAGCGCAGGGGCACGTTGCTATGGCAGAGAACAAGACTGTTAAACAAAACATGCAATGCAACAGCTCTCTGCAAACCAAATAAAGTACAAAATTGCATCATAATTGCAAATGCTATACTAATAAGTTTGAGATGCTTGGCAAATCGCTTTGTACAAAATTATTTGAGCCCGTCTGCCACACGTCAAGGTGATCTCTAGTTAGACGGGTTCCTAACACTAAATTTTACCTGTTATGTGCCATGACGGCTACCATATAATTCAGAAAGTGCAAGTTCCACATGCATGCTGGATCCGCCTGAATTTCTGTCATTTTTGGTGCCAAAATGGCCTTCATTATATCCACGGAAAGCAGTTACCAGCATGCATGCCGGGCCCACTCCACACCACTCCCGGCGCCACATGGCCACCAGGGACTGCAATGAGAGTCCACACACTGTCTCTCTCCTGGTGCCATATGGCTTCAGTGAGTGAGGGGGAGCAGGCCAAGCTATATACTAACACTAATTAAAATCAGCCAATGGGGCAGACAAGCTGGTCAGGAGTACAAAAGTCCCTATAGAAGAGCAGTATTTGTGGAAGAAGGTATATCACACCCAAGCCTCAACCACTTTTTTGGGGGTGCAACTGGTATATCACACAAGTAGAAATTATTTGTTCCAATAGCGTTTCTCATTCTGTGTAGCTGCGGTAACGCAGCAAAACCGCAAACAAATGCTGCTCTACCAAAATGCATTATATAGAAAGTATATTATTGGTATATCACACCCCTGCTTCAATCAGTTTTCTTGGGGGGCAACTGGTATATCTATTTGTTCCAATAGCGTTTGTCACTCTGTGTAGCTGCGGTAAAGCATCAAAACAGCAAACAAATGCTGCACTATATAGAAAGTATATTATTGATATATAACACCCATGCTTCAATCAGTTTTTTGGGGGGCAACTGGTATATCACACCAGTTGAAATTATTTGTTCCAATAGCGTTTGTCACTCTGTGTAGCTGCAGTAATGCAGCAAAACAGCAAACAAATGCTGCACTATATAGAAAGTATATAATTGGTATATATCACCCCTGCTTCAATCAGGTTTTTTGGGGGGCAACTGGTATATTACACCAGTTGAAATTATTTGTTCCAATAGCGTTTGTCACTCTGTGTTGCTGCGATAATGCAGCAAAACAGCAAACAAATGCTGCACTATATAGAAAGTATATTATTGGTATATCAACACCCCTGCCTCAATCAATTTTTTGGGGGGCAACTGGTATATCACTGGTTTGTTACTCTGTGTAGCTGCAGTAACTCAGCATGACCACACACAACTGCTGCACAATACAAATGCACTATAATATACTTTCTATGTTAGAAAGTATATTATAAGTATATCACACCCCTCTGTAAGTCAAACCTATTGATAGTACACCTATACCAGTCCTTAAAATGACTTTTGTGGCCCTATTAGCTAGCGTTTGGTGTGCCTAACAGTCTTTCCCTGCTCCAGAAAAGCAACCTCTCCCTACACTGGCAAAAGACTGAATGTAAAATGGCGGCCAGATTTTTTTTTTTAATAAGGTAGGGGGTATGTCCACGTGCTGAAACGTCTCAATTGGCTGTCCTGTACCACCTGATGGATGTGTCATGGGTCAAATTTTTTCACAATGTAACATCGCCATCTGTTCGCCTGGTCGACAAACTGCGAACGAGCAAAGTTCGCCACGAAATGACCGCCAGGCGAACAGCAAGGCCATCTCTATGTACCATTAATAACCACCCTCTGTTTTCTATTACTGAACCAGTTACTTACCCACATGCAGACATTTTATCCCATTCTGAGCATTCTCATTTTATACGTATACTAACTTTTTATGCTGTACAGTGTCAAATGATTTGGAGAAGTCCAGATATACAACATCCATTGATTTGACGCTGCCAAGTGTAGAACTTATCTCCTCATAGAAACTGATTAAATTCCAATCCCTCATGAAGCCATGCTGATATGGCATTATTTGCTTATTTTCCTCAAGGTGCTCCAAGATAGCATCTCTTAGAAAACGTTTAAACAGTTTATAAATGACGGATGTCAAACTTACCAATTTATAGTTTCCGGGCTCTGTTTTTGGACCCTTTTTGAATATTTGCACCACATTTGCTATGCACCAATGCTGTGGAACACTCCCTGTCAGTATAGAGTCCTTAAATATCAGAAATAAGGGTCTGGCTATGACATTACTTAATTGTAATTTTTTGGTCACCTTGCCCCATAAAGTGTAATATTGAATGATCAAAGCATCATATGTACCCAAAAATAGTACCAATAAAAATGTCAACTCTTCCTGCAAAAAACGAGCCTCTGCTCAAGACGGTTGGCAAAAAATAAAAAAATATTATGTAAAACTGAAACAAACATAGAAAGTAGACATATTTGATATCATTGTGTTCGTAACAACCTGCTCTATAAAAATTGCATATGATATAACCTGTCAGACGAATGTTGTTAAAAATAAAAAAAGGTGCTAAAACATCAATTTTTTGGTTACCTTGCCTCACAAAAAACTTAATATAGAGCAATTAAAAATCATATGTACTCCAAAATAGTACCAATAAAACTGGCACCTTGTCCTGTAGTTTCCAAAATGTGGTCACTTTTTTGAGTTTCTACTGTAGGGGTGCATCAGAGGAGCTTCAAATGGGACATGGCATCTAAAAACCAGTTCAGCTAAATCTGCCTTCCAAAAACCATATGGCGTTCCTTTCTTTCTGCGCCCTGCCGTGTGGCCATACAGCAGTTTACGACCACATGTGGGGTGTTTCTATAAACCATAGAATCAGGGTAATAAATGTTGAGTTTTGTTTGGCTGCTAACCCTTGCTTTGCTACTGGAAAAAATGGATATAAAAATGGATAAAAATTTAAAATCTGCCAAAAAAGTCATCTCCATTTTCCATTAATTCTTGTGGAACACATAAAGGGTTAACAACATTTTTAAAATCAGTTTTTAATACCTTGAGGGGTGTAGTTTCTACTATGTAAGCCCCACAAAGTGACTTCAGACCTAAACTGGTCATTAAAAAGTGGGTTTTGGACATTTTCAGAATAATTTCAATATTTGCTTCTAAACTTCTAAGCCTTCTAACGTCCCCCCAAAATATATATATTTTATTTAAATGATCCAAACATGAAGTATACATATGGAAAATGGAAAGTAATAACTATTATATGAGGTATCACTATCTATTATACAAGTAGAGAAATTGAAATTTGAAAATTTGGGATTTTTTTTCACAAATAAAAGGTGAAATATATTGACTCAAATTTATAACTATCATGAAGTACAATGTGTCACGAGAAAACAATCTCAGAATGGCTTGAATAAGTAAAAGTGTTCCAAAGCTATTACCACATAAAGTGACACATGTCAGATTTGAAAAAAATGGCCTGGGCAGAAGAGCGAAAACTGGCCCGGGGTAGAAGAGTTTAAACACCCTCTGATCCTTCACTGCTTATGTGCATATACATATTTTGGGTGTTGTGGTCTGAGCGCTTATTTGATAGGTGTCTATTTCTGCCTCTTTGTTCATTTTAAAAAAAATATTATTCAATGTAAGGCTGGTGTTACACAAAGACTTTTCTGGCATTTTGAGGGTTTTTTGGTAGCTGGTGATTTGTCAACATTTTTTAATGCAAAAAACACCAGTTCCAGATTAAACGCAGTACAGACAGGTTTTATTTGTAGTGGTGTTTTTTTCAACATTGAGATGTGTTTGGTGAGTCAAGTGCATTCTATGTATGTGGCCCTTTTTTCCTGACAGTTTCCTATAGCTTTCTCTATAGGGAATAACTCCTGAAAAATACCAAGAAAGATTTTGCGTGGCTAAAAATGAAACCCCTGGTATTTTTTACAAGCCAAGACAAGGCTAAAAAATAAACAGTATAGGGGCAACACCGCTAACATATTGAAAACATATCAATTAATAAATACTTACTCTAAATCATCTAATTTAATATTTCAAAAATCTTTATAAATTCTACCATAAAAAAATGTCAAATTATTTTTTATTTAATTTGGAATGAAAGATATCAATTGTATATCCCATTTCAATATACATAGAATGACTCAACAGAAGAAGAAGTCAGAAGTGTATGTTCTATTGCTCATATGGTAAAGATCCTAACAAATGTTGAAATGCTCAGGATACTCAAGGTAACATCAATTCAAGCAACAATTTTGGAGTAGCATCTTATCAAAAACATGCAGAAACGTGATTTTCTTTTAAACTTATGCTCTCACAGCTTGTTCCACAGGGAAACATGAACCAATGTAGATAAAGATTGAAATATGGAAAAGTATAAGAAACTGAAATTTAGCTCAGAATTGTATTAGACCAGTGTTTCCCAACCAGTGTGCCTCCAGCTGTTGCAAAACTACAACTCCCAGCATGCCCGCACAACCAAAGACTGTCCAGGCATGCTGGGAGTTGTAGTTTTGCAACAGCTGGAGGCACACTGGTTGGAAAACACTGTATTAGACTTAGATATACTTTTTCATTCAATGCATTTTCCAGCTGTATATTATTAATTGATTAACCCTATTTCATCACTGTACTGAAAAGTCACTTGCTATGTCTTAGCTATCCTGTCTCAGACAGTAGGACATCTGGCCATTTCCAGAAGACATAATTCAAGAGCGGCATACATTAAAAGAGACTAATGCTTCCACCATAACGGTGCCATATTAAAGCTAAAGCTATAATATCCCATAGTGATATGATTAAAATAAAGAATGTGACTTGAATTACAACCAATAATTTGAGCATAGAAAATATTTGGTTCTGCTCTAGAGATGGAATTTGAAATAAGCCCAGAGAATACCAGACATTTAAGTATGGTTTGTCATTACATAATGTTATGCATCATGCACAGCATTGCGCAGCTTGTGTGCTTTCTATTACATTTATATGATGACTTTCTGCGGCCCTCAATTTATGACAATTGCATTACTTTCTGACATGTATATATCTTTAATAAAACAGCTGATACTTTAAGATATATATAAAAAAAAAATATTGTATATATTTTACAAGTGATTTTTTTAAAATGTGAAGCTGGTTATTCATTTAATAAAGTACATTGAAGGTAAAAGTGATAATTAAGGACTGATTTGGGATGACAAGATTTAGGTTGGTCATATATGTGAGATAACTATTAGCTAGGCATGTTACAATTAAATGGGTATAGAGTCTTCGTTCCTGCAGGAACACTTCTCTCTTTCCTACTACTCCTACTCTTTTTCTTGTTATTCACTAGACCTCCAAATACATGCAATATTGTGTATGGCATCCAATGTGTATGGCTGCCTCCAGACTCTCTCAATGGCAGATGTGGGTGATGACTTCAGATGCCTGGCCCCTGTGACTGTGCCTCCCTAGTTGGCTCTTTCAGGAGAGCAGTGGCTCAGTGGCTGACCATTAGGTGTGCCCCTGTGGCCTTTGTCTGTGCCCACTCTGGCCTGTGGCCCCTAGGCCACTGTCTGCACCTTTCTGGCCCCTATCTGCACCCCTGGGCCCAGGCCTTTATCTGTGCCCTGGCCTTTGTCTGTGCCCCTGGCCCCTGTCTGCGCCTCCCTGGCCCTTGTCTCTGCCCCCTTGGCCCCTGTGTGTGCCACACTGGCCCTTTCTGTGCCCTTCCTGGCCCCTGTCTGCTCCTCACTGGCCCCTGTCTGCACCCCTGGGCCCTGGCCATTATCTGTGCCACCCACCCCTAGCCGTTATCTGTGCCCCATCCCTGGCCCTTATCTGTGCCTCATCCCTGGCCCTTATCTGTGCCCCCCAGGCCCCTGTCTGTGCCCACCCCCCCAGGAGGAGGGAGTTGTAAAGTGTGCCGGGGGGCATACAAAAATGTGTATGGGTCCCAGTCACTTCTAGCTACGCCCCTGCCAACCATGTAGTGCGTACATGGGCTTTTTACTAAATGGTTCTCTTTTATGCCACATAGAGGGGAGTTCCAAGCATGGAGTCCCCCTTATGATGTCCATAAGGCTATATGGAACACTCTTCACAGCTCAAACAGCAAGCTAAGTCACCACAGTTCACCTGTACAGGTAAATGAAGCAAGCAGTCATGTGACTTAGCTCCTTCTAGCCCTAACAATCCTTTACTTGTGCCATTCATACAATGATGGCTGGTGTGGAAATGGGTCCAATAATAATTGCTGATGGGTTGCTAATTTCACCTGTAAGTGTTTACTGTATTCACATACTTAAAAACACAAAGCACTTCTCATAATATCATCGTGGCACACTGGAACCACCCAACCTAGATTGCAGGGATCTCAAGTCTCCTGGACGTTCAGGGAGTCTCCCGCTATTAGATAGCGGCTCCCTGACGCCCGCATGTGAAACAAGATATCCCGGAATCCTCTGACTGAGCTGATCCGTGTGAAGCCGCTCAGTCAGATAGCAGAGCAGAGAGACGCTGCAGCAGGAAGGAGTGTAATCTGATCCTAGAGCGGAAGCCAGCCCCTCCCCTCCCCGCCCACCCCAGCCTGCAACCAATCAGAGCTCAGGCAGCTCTGAGTCACACAGTACACTGAATCTAAGAATCAAATTAGTCTACAGAATCTAAAGATCTGACTAGGTTAGAGACTCATTCGATTCTTTGAGTTAAAAGAACCGTGAGTCACTAGAACAGTTTACACTGAGGCTGATGACCAGGCTGCAGCAGTGATAAGGTTAAGGGACAGATGGCAGTCAGCAGAGAGATAAGAGAAGTGACAGGACACACAGTTTATATTACAGGTTGAATTAACCCTTTAGGATTCAGTAGCTATATAACTAAGGGTGGGTTCACACTAGTTATTGTCCTGGGTGATGTCTGTGCGGACTATGGACTATTTTATTGACAATGCATTCTGTCCTGAGTCCTGTCCCCTTCCCTTACTCAGTCAGAGCTCAGACCAAGTGCCAAGAGCCGGCTCAGCTAGTCAGCAAGTGAATCGAAGCATCCACGCATGCGCACCACCTAAGCTCTTCGATTGACTTGCGTCTCAGCTCAGCAGTCAGTAGACTCAGCGAGTGAACCGAAGATTCAGTTCATGTATCAGTTCATTTGAATGAACTGATTCAAATGAACCGATTCATGTGAAAGATCCGAACTTCCCATCTCTTATCCCAGAAAGGTTTACTCGCAGTAAACCTTTCCTGCAACCTGTAGCAGTGTCCCCTTCTCAGCGCGTGCGCACAGTGCAAGAAGATGCCGATGCCAGCAGTCCGCAACGGCGCATCAGGCTGAGCCTGTGCGCACACGCGGGATCTCAAAGCGGGAGGAGGGAGGGAGAGGCGGCACTGAGGAGTAGAAGGCGGCGCTGGCCACGAATGGCGATGCATGCGGCCGGGCACCATGCATTCACAGACCTCCCCTACTTGGGCACCTTAATTCAACGATTGGGGTGTGCATAAAGTATCTGACTTCATACAATTTATAGTCTCATTGCCATATCAATAAAAAATGTACATTATAAATCTAATATATAAAGCTGAGTGTATGTATGTGTGTGTATGTCACATTTACAATCACGAAATTTGGCACACAAGTACATTAGGTGTCCGGGAAGGTTTTAGAACAGGTCTCAGCATTCTAGGACGTACTGTTACTGAGATATTCCCCAAAAATGCATTAGCCAATAGAAGCTTGGTCACATGACCCTTATCAGCCAATAGAAGCTCACAGGTTCTCCAGCCTCCACATGAAGTTTCACTCCAGGTCTCCATAACAACCCAGCCATTTATTTTTGCTTTTATCCTCTGAAAATCCAGTTTATTTGGTATGCAAATGAGCCAGTCAGGTGCCCAGAGGGGCGTCACTCTTGCAGGAAGAAGCCCAAACATGCCCCCTGCCACAATGTGTCCATTCTCAAAAGATGAACTTAAACCCCAACCCCCACCCCCATGTCCCGCTAAGCCACGCCCCTGATCCGGTTAGGCCACGCCCCCTCCTACTCCTTAGCCGACAGGGATTGAAAAAATGAAATTAAAAATCAACTTCTAGGTCCCGCTAGGCCACACCCCGATTCAGTTAGGCCATGCCACCTCCCACTCCTCAGCCGACAGGGATTAAGAAAATGAGGTTAAAAATCTAATTCTGTCAGCTGCAGGGGTGGGAGGGACGGTGACTTTCTTCCTGCAGCTTACACTCAGACAATACAGTGCTGCTGTCTGAGAGTGAACTGTTTAAAAGGACATCCCTGTGTCCATCCAGGCCCTACGCCAGATGGAGGACAGGGAGTCTGAAAGCCAGACTGTCTGGCCTAAAACTACACCTCTGGCCACCCTAGGGGCAGGCGGCTGTGGAGGTCACAGTTAAGGGGATGGTCCACTATGGAGGTCAGTGTTAAGGGGCAGATTGCTGTAAAGGCCACTGTTAAGGGGGCGGGCCCCTGTAGAGGTCTCTGTCAAGGGGGTTGTGTGCTGTGAAACTCACTGTTAAAGGGGAAGGCTGCTGTAAAGGTCAAAGTTAAGGGTGTGGGATGCTGTGGAGGTCCAATTTTAAGGGATGGGGCACTGTGGGGGGGTCAGTGTTAAGGGGTTGGGGGCTGTGGAGGTCACTGTTTTGGGGCCGGGGTGCTGTAGATATCACTGTTATAGTGGATAGTGTTGATATCTTTTAACGACACACACAAACATTAGATGAAATAGATTAAATATACCCGAGTGAAGCCGGGTCCTTCAGCTAGTTGTGTTATAAGAATCAAATATTCAAATACTCAGTCACATGCACATTAGCCAAAATCCAAGGTTACAATTTTCTACACATTATTTGTCTTCCTATATAACAAATCGTACCATACCAGAAATAAATACACAGTAGAGACACATTATTATCACCAGTTCTTACTTTTGATGTCGGCAGCATGTAGTCATGTGTCACGAGCTGTCTTGATGCGTATTTGAAGTGTGCGATAGACTGTCTGCACTCATATCTGATTAGAGATGAGTGGAGAAGGGAAGGTGCCTGTGAAGGGGGTGCCTGCAGTGCACACGGATCCCTTCTATACACAAAAATAAGGGTGGATAGTAAAGCGCCAAAGCTCCCATGAGATAGGGATATAAGTATATTAATAATAGTGGAACATACTTCTTCCCATGGGACTAATGTGGTGGCCCCTATGTATTATGTGTATATATACAGTGACAGTAACGGTAATGAATAGACATAAAAGAGTGATGGTGACAATGTATTATAGATCCAAATACAACAACCTTTGACCACCCAGAATGATAAGAGATAAACATTAAAAATTAAATGCGCATCATAGATCAATGCTTATTAAAAACAATAATAGGTCAAGATAGTGACCATTAAGTACAAGATTAGTATGTACTCACTTCGCTGGGGGGTAGTCATCAGGATAAGCACATAACACCTGTGACGTAGAACCTTCCTGGCCAGGATGGCATGTAGGATGTCAGTGATGAATGGCAGCACACTTCAGACAGGCTTCACATAAATCACCTTCCTCAGGAGAAAGTACAGGATAGGCAGGTAGAGTAGACAGGATACATATACATATACACCCCATAATTGCAGGAAAACAAAACACAATTGATCACGCTTCCGGATGCTAGACCGGAACCAGAAGTGTCCCAATGTCATATCCATCCGCTTGTGGAAAGCATACTGCGCATAACGGCGGCCGGACGTGTGGGAGGGACCAGAGGTGTCTAGAGGACGTCACATCTTTGTCACTGGTGGAACACGACAATGCGCTCCACAGCGGTCAGACGTGTAGGAGAGGCCGGAAGTGTCAGTATGACGTCACGTCCTGTTCGCCGGTGGAATGCAATAATGCGTTTCACAGCGGCAGGACAATTGTTATAGGCGGAGCACAGTCTACGTTACACCGAGGTATCTCAGATAAGGGCTATCGGTACATGGAATAGGTACATTAATGGGGGAATAATCTTACTTATAACTTACACTACACCATGAGAACCGGCAAGCAGTCACAGGGGGGAGCACAATAAAATAAGTTTAAGACAAACAATGTACACTCAATATGTATAAGAAGTAGTAAAGTTAAGATAAAAGATGTCATCTAAATATGAATATTTGTAAGGAGAAACAATTAAATTAAAATACACACATATACAGTACAGACCAAAAGTTCTATGAAAATTGTAGAGTCACACTTAAGGCATCAAAACTATGAATTAACACATGTGGAATTATTTACATAACAAAAAAGTGTGAAACAACTGAAAATATGTCATATTCTAGGTTCCTCAAAGTAGCCACCTTTTGCTTTGATTACTGCTTTGCACACTCTTGGCATTCTCTTGATGGAGTTCCCAGAGATGCTTAGCACTTGTTGGCCCTTTTGCCTTCACTCTGCGTCCAGCTCACCCCAAACCATCTCGATTGGGTTCAGGTCCGGTGACTGTGGAGGCCAGGTCATCTGGCACAGCACCCCATCACTCGCCTTCATGGTCAAATAGCCCTTACACAGCCTGGAGGCGTGTTTGGGGTCATTGTCCTGTTGAAAAATAAATGATGGCCCAACTAAACGCAAACCGGATGGAATAGCATGCCGCTGCAAGATGCTGTGGTAGCCATGCTGGTTCAGTATGCCTTCAATTTTGAATAAATCCCCAACAGTGTCACCAGCGAAGCACCCCCACACCATCACACCTCCTCCTCCATGCTTCACGGTGGGAACCAGGCATGTAGAGTCCATCCATTCACCTTTTCTGCGTCGCACAAAGACACAGTGGTTGGAACCAAAGATCTCAAATTTGGACTCATCAGACCAAAGCACAGATTTCCACTGGTCTAATGTCCATTACTTGTGCTATTTAGCCCAAGCAAGTCTCTTCTGCTTGTTGCCTGTCCTTAGCAGTGGTTTCCTAGCAGATATTCTACCATGAAGGCCTGATTCACACAGTCTCCTCTTAACAGTTGTTCTAGAGATGTGTCTGCTGCTAGAACTCTGTGTGGCATTGACCTGGTCCCTAATCTGAGCTGTTGTTAATCTGCGATTTCTGAGGCTGGTGACTCGGATGAACTTATCCTCCGCAGCAGAGGTGACTCTTGGTCATCCTTTCCTGGCGCAGTCCGCATGTGAGCCAGTTTCTTTGTAGAGCTTGATGGTTTTTGTGACTGCACTTGGGGACACTTTTAAAGTTTTCGGACTGACTGACCTTAATTTCTTAAAGTAATAATGGCCACTCGTTTTTCTTTACTTAGCTGCCTTTTTCTTGCCATAATACAAATTCTAACAGTCTATTCAGTAGGACTATCAGCTGTGTATCCACCTGACTTCTCCACAACGCAACTAATGGTCCCAACCCCATTTATAAGGCAAGAAATCCCACTTATTAAACCTGACAGGGCACACCTGTGAAGTGAAAACCATTTCAGATGACTACCTCTTGAAACTCATCAAGAGAATGCCAAGAGTATGCAAAGCAGTAATCAAAGCAAAAGGTGGCTACTTTGAAGAACCTAGAATATGACATATTTTCAGTTGTTTCACACTTTTTTGTTATGTATATAATTCCACATGTGTTAATTCATAGTTTTGATGCCTTCAGTGTGAATCTACAATTTTCATAGTCATGAAAATAAAGACAACTCTTTGAATGAGAAGGTGTGTCCAAACTTTTGGTCTGTACTTTATATATATATATGGGCCCGGCGTGCATGCTGGTAACTGCTTTCCCTGGATATAATGGAGGCCATTTTGGCACCGAAAATGACAGAAATTCAGGCGGATCCGGCATGTAAGTGGAACCTGCACCTTCTGAATTATATGATAGCCGCTATGGCACATAACAGGTATATTTAGTGTTAGGAACCCGTCTAACTAGAGATTGCCTTGACGTTCGGCAGACGGGCTCAAATAATTTTGTACAAAATGATTTGCCAAGTATCTCTAACTTATTAGTTCAGCATTTGATATTATGATGCAATTTTGTACTTTATTTGGTTTGCAGTGAGCTGTTGCATTGCTTCTTTTGTCTAACAGTCTTGTTCTCAGCCATAGCAACGTGCCCCTGCGCTTTGGGATGTGCTGACTGACCCCCTTTTTTCTCTGCAGTTGCAAGAAAAAGTATGCAAACCCTTTGGAATGATGTGGATTTCTGCACAAATTGGTCATAAAATGTGATCTGATCTTGATCTAAGTCACAACAATAGACAATCACAGTCTGCTTAAATGGCTTCTGTCACCCTCCAAAAGTTTTTTAGGCTAATTAAAATCCTTATACTGCAATTTTTCAATATATAGGGCTCTTACCCTTTTCTGTTGGCTAGTTTATTTAAAAACAACACTTTTATAACATGTAAATTACCTCTCTACCAGCAAGTAGGGTGTCTACTTGCTGGTAGCCGCCGCATCCTCCTTTAAAAAAAACGCCCCCTCCTCCTGCTGATTGACAGGCCCAGCGCATGTTTTCCTCCTCTGGCTGCTCCTGTCTGCAATTCAAATCCCGCGCCTGCACCTCATTCGGCGCAGGCGCTCTGAGAGAAGGACGCTCGCTTCCTCAGCACTCCCTCAGTGCGCCTGCGCCGATGAAGTCACCGATGACGTCTTCTCTTTCGGGTTTAGAGGTGACGTCATCGGCGCAGGCGCACTGAGGAAGTGCTGAGGAAGCGAGCGTCCTTCTCTCAGAGTGCCTGCGCCGAATGAGGTGCAGGCACGGGATTTGAATTGCAGACAGGGCCAGTGTCGCGGCGGACAGGACATCAGATACACAGAAAAATAAGTGTCATCGGCGTACGGGTGAGGAACGTGATCGGCGTACCGGTGAGGAACCCGTCTAGGGACGTCAGGGCAGTCAGGTGCCAGCCGCAAGGTGAGTCAGGGGTCACCACCTTTCCCTCTCCCTTGGGCAGGGCCTTCCCTTTTCCCTCCCTTTGCGTGACGCCGGTCATTACAACATCTGTTTGCGGCAAAGTGTTTGGCATGAATATGGCACCCATTCCAGGGGGGTGACCCTAAGAGAAGTAGGGTCTCCCTCATGGTGGATGGAATAGTGATGCGAGATGCTGTGGGTGGTGACCTTGCGATGTATGTTAGATCTATGCTCATTCATACGCTCGCGCAGTGATTGGGTGGTGCTAGTATTTCTTTAAGGGTCTTGGCTCTGCGAAAAATGACATTGGGAATTTTAGAGATATTTTCCACTTCAATAGGGTCCTTTTTAAGTACTGGCCAGTGTTATTAGGATTTTCCTAATAGCTGCATGTTGAGCATTATAACGTGTGATCATACTGAGTGGGAAATGTTTCTAGTTGGGTGGTTGTGCTGTCTTCTTTAGTAAACTCTCTTTTTGGTTTACAAGTAGGGTTCTCTTTTTAGATTCCGTGATCAAGCTCTTAGGGTATCCCTTTTCCTGAAACCTATCACTAACCATTTTAAGCTGTTTTTTCAAAACGTTATCATTAGAGCAGTTTCTTCTCAACCTCCTAATTTGGCTATAGGGAATATTGTTTTTCCACCGGTGATGGTGGCGGCTCCTGTAGTCCAAATAACTATTAGTATCTACTCATTTGAAGTGTGTTCTGGTGGTTATTCGGTTGTCCACTATGCTTAAATGGAGGTCTAGGAAGATCGCATCTTTAGGGTCATGTTCAAGGGTGAAAGACAAGTTCCAATTGTTTCCATTTAAACCCTTTAAAAAAAATGAGAGGTCATCATATTTGCCATCCCATATTAGTATAATGTCATCGATATATTGTTTGTAGAGCTTAATATTAGGGTGTGTAAGAAGGTGTGTAAGAAGGCCCATTCTCTTCACAAAGGACACCATAAAAAGGTTTGCATATGCAGGGGCAAATTAGGTCCCCATTGCAGTCCCTTTCTCTTGGCGGTAAATCTTGTCTTGGAATGAAAAATAATTGTGATTAAGGATAAAATTTATGGATTGTAAGATAAAGGAGCCCCTGTGTTTTAGGCATATCTGGATTGGAGGTTAAAGTGTTTTCTATAGCGCTCATGCCTAAAGAGTGAAGAATATTACTATAAAGGGAGGATACATCAAGGGTTACCCAATTGTAAGTATCTTTCCACTGAACGTTTTCCAAAATGTTCAAAAGGTGGGCAGTGTCTTTAAGATAAGACTGTAATTTCACTACATAATTTTGTAGTCTGCCATCAACGTATTCCGAAAGATTTGCAGTAAGGTAACCTATGCCAGAAATAATGGGCCTCCCAGGTGGATTGGTGAGTGACTTGTGGATTTTCGGTAGGAAGTAGAATCTGGCTGTGGAGGGGTGGGGGATCTTCAAGTATATCCTAGTTTTCCTATCAATGATTTTCATGTTATAGCCCTCGTCTATAAGTTGATATAATTATTTCTTGTATTCCTGAGTGAGGTCGTGTTTAAGGGGTTTGTGATATTCCAAGTCTGACAGGATACAGAGGGATTTGGAGATGAAAAAAACGGTATCCATGATAACTATGCCCCCACCTTTATCTGCGCTTTTTATGACTATATCTCTGTTCCTCGATAGTGTTCTCAGGGCCGAAATGAGTGAGGGGTTCAGATTATTTTCAAGTGTTGTGTTGGATGTGCTGAAGAAAGTTTGTTTTATATCTGCCATTACCATGTTATAGAAGGTTTTGATGTGGGGGCCCCTGCTCTCAAGCGGATAAAATGTGGATTTAGGTTTGATGTTAAATGGAATCATCTCATGGACTGGAGGTATATCTGGTGTATTATTGAAACTGGATGAAGTAGGGGGTGTCGAGGAGGTGGTGTCTGCTTGAATGGTAGTAAGTGAGGCTATCTTAGTCTCGGGGAGGCTATGTTTTTTTATAGTGAAATGTCTGTGTAAAGTGAGTTTTCTGACAAATTGATTTAAATCTACAAACAGTTCAAAGGAATCAGGTCCGTTAGTGGGGCAGAAAGAAAGTCCCTTACCTAGAAGTTCGATTTTCGCAGGTGTGAGGGGGTACTTTGAAAGATTTAAGATACCTTTCTCTTTTTCATTGTCTATATGGGTAGAGTCTGTTGGTGGTAATACTTTTTAGGTTTTAACCATTTGTTTAGAGAAGCGCTTATTTCGGCCTCCTCTACATCCTCTAAATCTACGTTTATTCGTTTTTTCCTTATGCTCGATACTTGGGTTTAAAAATTGGTGATTTTGAGTGATTGGGATGTTCACGGAGTGATGAGGTGCAGTGTTTCCAATGGCTTGATGAGGGGACTGAGAGATAAAATGCTGGCGAGGATTTTTCTGGATGGTGGATTGGGATTGGGTGTCCGTACTGTGGGGAAGACACAGTGGGCCTTCTCCTCAACATGGGTCTAACGAAAAAGCTTGAATTGCGGTCATATTGGTTCACAAACCCAATTCATCACATGCCCATGTTCTCTGCTGCCATGTCCAGGGCATGGTTTGAGGCCATCCTGCGTTTCCTGCACTTTAGCGACAACACCACCTCCCGTCCCAGAGGCCACCCAGCTTTTGACCGGCTCCACAAAATTCGGCCCCTCATAGACCACTTCAACAACAAATTTGCTGATTTGTATTCCCCTGAGCAAAACATCTGCGTAGACGAGTCCCTTATACATTTTACCAGGCGCCTTGGCTTCAAACAATACATCCCAAGCAAGCGCGTATGGGGTCAAATTGTATAAGCTCTGTGAAAGGGCCACAGGCTATACCCACAAATTTCAGATCTATGAGGGTAAAGATCAGACCATGGAGCAGGTCGGTTGCCCTAGCTACCTGGGGAGCAGTGGTAAGACAGTCTGGGACTTGGTGTCACCCTTATCTGGCAAGGGGTACCATCTTTATGTGGACAATTTCTACACAAGTGTACCCCTCTTCAAGCATTTGTTCCTAGAACAGATTGGCTGCTGTGGCACCGCTCTACCAAGTCGCCGGGGCTTCCCCCAACGGCTCGTCACCACCCGTCTTGCAAGGGGGGAGGGCTGCCTTGTGTAATGAAGAACTGCTTGCAGTGAAATGGAGAGACAAGTGTGACGTTTACATGCTCTCCTCCATTCACGCAGACACGACAACACAAATTGAACGAGCAACCAGTGTCATTGAAAAGCCCCTCTGTGTCCACGACTATAATTCGCTCATGGGAGGGGTGGACTTCAATGACCAGATGTTGGCTCCTTATTTAGTTTCCCGACGCACCAGACGCTGGTATAAGAAGGTGTCTGTATATTTGATTCAATTGGCTATGTACAATAGTTTTGTTCTCTACAGTAAGGCTGGGAGAACAGGCTCCTTCCTCAAATTTCAGGAAGAGATCATCGAGAACCTCCTGTTTCCAGGAGGTTCCGTGGCCCCAACCACCAGTGTAGTGAGCCGTCTACACGAGCAACATTTCCCCAATGTCGTTGCTGGTACCTCAACCCAACCGTCACCCCGAAAAAGATGTTGTGTCTGTAGCAGGAGTGGAATAAGGTGTGACATCCGCTATTTCTGTCCTGACTGCCCTAACCACCCTGCCCTAAGCTTAGGGGAGTGTTTCCGGAAGTACCACACACAGGTACACTTAGCATAGGGATTGCATCTCACAGGACAGGCACACAGGGCTATTAGGGCCCATTCACACCGAGCTGCTGCAAGCCTCTCCTTTCACCTGGGACAAAGTGCATAATGTACTTCGCCACATCTCTGGGCGATTTGCGCTTTGCACATTGTCCCATGGGGAAGGAGAGGTTTGTCCTATAAAGGTAAAAAAAAAAAAAAAAATCACCGGTAAGCAAAAAAGTTAACGTTCTGTTCAAAAAGTTAAATAAAGCTTATATGTTCCGTTCAAATGTTATTATAAAGTTAATAAATTTATTGCGTTGCGGCCTGTTTTTTCTTTTTGTTTTTTTTTTACCTTCCAGGTGGACCAACCGATCGACTAGCTGCAGCACTGATGTGCATTCTAACAGAAGCATTGCGCTGCTGTCAGATTACACAAAAGTCGGTGTATGCGGCGCTGCAAGACAAGATTTCTCCTCTGCAGTAAAATATACGTTTGCCGAGGTATATGAGCTGAGGGGGCGGCGGTGTTCATATGCTTTGGCAAACACTTTGTATATAAAAAAAAATAATAAAAAATTCCGGCAATGATTTATTCATCCACATCGATTGATGTGAATGTAGAAATCGGGCTTGCCATGGCATACGAGCTAAGTGGGTATGGATGTTGGGCGGAGCTCCTATGTCCTGGCAGACGCCTTTTTCCCCTCCTTTTTTTTTTTTTTTTGGGGCAGAGATGTTTTCATTCACATTGATCGATGCGAATGAAGAAATCTGTGCCGTTCATTTTTCTTTCAGCCCAGAGTCTGAACGGAAAAAAAAATCTCATTACCTGTATGCTCAATATAAGGAGAATAGCAGAAACTCCTAATGAAATGCCAGGGCAGTACAAACACCCCACAAATGACCCCATTTTGGAAAGAAGACACCCCAAGGTATTCGCTGAAGGGCATATTGAGTCCATGAAAGATTGAAATTTTTGTCCCAAGTTAGCGGAAAGGGAAACTTTGTAAGAAAGAAAAATAATAAAATTTCCGCTAACTTGTGCCCAATTTTTTTTTTCTATGAACTCGCCATACCCCTCATTGAATACCTTGGGGTGTCTTCTTTCCAAAATGGGGCCACATGTGGGGTATTTATACTGCCCTGGCATTTTAGGGGCCCTAAAGTGTGAGAAGAAGTCTGGGATCCAAATGTCTAAAAATGCCCCCTAAAAGGAATTTGGGCCCCTTTGCGCATCTAGGCTACAAAAAAGACTCACACATGTGGTATCGCCGTACTCAGGAGAAGTTGGGCAATGTATTTTGGGGTGTCATTTTACATATACCCATGCTGGGTGAGATAAATATCTTGGGCAAATGCCAACTTTGTATAAAAAAAATGGGAAAAGTCTTTTGCCAAGATATTTCTCTCACCCAGCATGGGTATATGTAAAAAGACACCCCAAAACACATTGCCCTACTTCTTCTGAGTACGGCGATACCCCACATGTGACCCCATTTTGGAAAGAAGACACCCCAAGTTATTCCGTGAGGGGCATGGCGAGTTCCTAGAATTTTTTTATTTTTTGTCACAAGTTAGTGGAAAATGATGATTTTTTTTTCTTACAAAGTCTCATATTCCACTAACTTGTGACAAAAAATAAAAACTTCCATGAACTCATTATGCCCATAACGAAATACCTTGGGGTGTCTTCTTTCCAAAATGGGGTCGCTTGTGAGGTAGTTATACTGCCCTGGCATTTTAGGGTCCCTAATGTGTGAGAAGTAGTTTTAAATCAAAATGTGTAAAAAATGCCCTGTAAAATCCGAAAGGTGCTCTTTGGAATTTGGGCCCCTTTGCCCACCTAGGCTACAAAAAAGTGTCACACATGTGGTATCGCCGTACTCAGGAGAAGTTGGGCAGTGTGTTTTGGGGTGTTATTTTACATATACCCATGCTGGGTGAAATAAATATCTTGGTCAAATGCCAACTTTGTATAAAAAAATGGGAAAAGTTGTCTTTTGCCGAGATATTTGTCTCACCCAGCATGGGTATATGTAAAAAGACACCCCAAAACACATTGCCCTACTTCTTCTGAGTACGGCGATACCACATGTGTGACACTTTTTTGCAGCCAAGGTGGGCAAAGGGGCCCACATTCCAAAGAGCACCTTTAGGATTTCACAGGGCATTTTTTACACATTTTGATTTCAAACTACTTCTCATGTATTAGGGCCCCTAAAATGCCAGGGCAGTATAACTACCCCACAAGTGACCCCATTTTGGAAAGAAGACACCCCAAGGTATTCCGTGAGTGGCATGGCGAGTTCCTAGAATTTTTTATTTTTTGTCACAAGTTAGCGGAAAATGATGATTTTTTTTTCTTACAAAGTCTCAATTCCACTAACTTGTGACAAAAATAAAATCTTCCATTAACTCACTATGCCCATCACGAAATACCTTTGGGTGTCTTCTTTCCAAAATGGGGTCGCTTGTGGGGTAGTTATACTGCCCCGGCATTTTAGGGGCCCTAATGCGTGAGAAGTAGTTTGAAATCAAAATGTGTAAAAAATGCCCTGTGAAATCCGAAAGGTGCTCTTTGGAATGTAGGCCCCTTTGCCCACCTAGGCTGCAAAAAAGTGTCACACATGTGGTATCGTAGTACTCGGGAGAAGTTGGGCAATGTGTTTTGGGCTGCCATTTTACATATACCCATGCTGGGTGAGAGAAATATCTCGGCAAAAGACAACTTTTCCCATTTTTTTATACAAAGTTGGCATTTGACCGAGATATTTATCTCACCCAGCATGAGTATATGTAAAATGACACCCCAAAACACATTGCCCAACTTCTCCTGAGAACGGAGATACCACATGTGTGACTCTTTTTTGCAGCCTAGGTGGGCAAAGGGGCCCACATTCCAAAGAGCACCTTTAGGATTTTACAGGGCATTTTTTACACATTTTGATTTCAAACTACTTCTCACACATTAGGGCCCCTAAAATGCCAGGGCAGTATAACTACCCCACAAGTGACCCAATTTTGGAAAGAAGACACCCCAAGGTATTTCGTGATGGGCATAGTGAGTTCATGGAAGTTTTTATTTTTTGTCACAAGTTAGTGAAATATGAGACTTTGTAAGGAAAAGAAAAAATATAAATCATCATTTTCCGCTAACATGTGACAAAAAATAAAAAGTTCTATGAACTCACTATGCCCATCAGCAAATACCTTAGGGTGTCTGCTTTCTGAAATGGGGTTATTTGTGGGGTTTTTCTAATGTCTGGGCATTGTAGAACCTCAGGAAACATGACAGGTGCTAAGAAAGTCAGAGCTGCTTCAAAAAGCGGAAATTCACATTTTTGTACCATAGTTTGTAAATGCTATAACTTTTACCCAAACCATTTTTTTTTTTACCCAAACATTTTTTTTTCATCAAGGACATGTAGAACAATAAATTTAGAGAAAAATGTATTTATAGATGTCGTTTTTAAAAAAAAAAATTACAACCGAAAGTGAAAAATTTCATTGTTTTGCTAAAATTTCGGTAAATTTCGATTAATAACAAAAAAGTAAAAATGTCAGCAGCAATAAAATACCACCAAATGAAAGCTCTATTAGTAAGAAGAAAAGGAGGTAAAATTCATTAGGGTGGTAAGTTGTATGACCGAGCAATAAACGGTGAAAGTAGTGAAGTGCAGAATTGTAAAAAGTGGTCTGGTCATTAAGAATGTTTAAGCTAGGGGAGCTGAGGTGGTTAAAGTGATATGGGAGGGGTAACATGGTATGTTCTAGCCTAATGATGGACTTATGTTTACTAATCCGATCCCGGGCGTGTTGTATCGTTTCACCAACGTACGCTAGTCCGCATGGGCATTTAAGTAGATGGCCAGTGGGTTTTTGGAACAATTCTACTTGTGATATTACCTCCTGGGTCAAGTCGAATTGTCGTATCAAGGAAACTGATTTCTTCCTGGCTAATGTGTTTCGTGAAGCTAAGTTCTGGGTAGACCTGGTTAAGGTCCTGGACGAAATCATGAATGTGGACATGGGGCCCCTCCATATGCAAAAGATATAGTCAATAAATCTGAGCCAAATTATGGAGAATTGATGGAATAAGGAATGTGTATAAAACGACTTCTTATTCAAATGTCATCATGTACACGTTTGCCTATGGAGAGGCCACATTAGACCCCATAGCGGTGCCTCTTTTCTGACCATAAAAGGTATCCCCAAACATAAAGACATTTTTTGTCAATATTGTCTCTAGTAATCTGAGGCAAAATTCTTGTTGTCTGTGCTCTAATTCCGAATATGTGTGCAGTAACTTGGCGGTTGCTCTTATGCCTTTCTCATGTTCTAGTGACGTGTAAAGACTATTTACATCAGACGTAAATAATGTGCAATTCAGTGTTTTGTCTAATCTCTGTATCTTGGATAAAAAAACTGAGGTATCTAGTATAAAGGATTGTGAATTTTTGATGAGAGGTGTAAGGATTTTTTCTATATAGATTGCTAATGGTGAGAGGATTGAATCCGTGGAGGCCACTATGGGGCGTCCAGGGGGATTATTGAGATTCTTGTGGATTTTTGGCAAAGTATAGAAAACTGGTATACTTGGATCTTGTTTTGTAAGAAAAGTGGCTGCTTTGGTGTCAATATGCCCTGAACTAGAATATGTGTGAATGATATTGGAAATCAGGCCCTGAATGTGTCTAATTGGATCTTGGTGTAGGACTTCATAAGTGGAGCCATCCGTTAGTTGTTGCATAATCTCCCTCAGGTAATCTGTTTTATCCATTACGACTAAGGCACTGCTATAGGCCGAAACGTTCAGAACTTATACAATGTGACTCTAATATATAGGCATTTACTGGATCATGTATGCAACATAAAATAAGTTGTGAATAATACATTTCACCGATTAATGGCAAATTGAATCAGCTGTGTGCAGCAATTTTCTCTATTATGGCTACCAGCACCCGCCTCAAGCATGTCAAACGTCTTTTCCTATGATGCAACCACAGCGGATAACATCCTGTCGGGGGTACATCTACCTAGCGACTTTCTACACATACCGAGCTACAAATTAAAGTTTCAGGATAATGAGAGAGACTGCAGACGATTAATTGGATGGCAATTACACTGTAGTACTCTCACTGAGTACCATAAAAATAACCGCATCCCGAGGGATCTTCGCTCCAGACTTAGACCAACACTTTTTGCGGATAACTCTAAATTTTGTATGTGTTTTGAGATTATTCTAAACAAATGTTCGTTCGATTTAATCCTGCTTACCATTGAACAATTACAGAAGTCAATTCAAGACCTATCCAATAAGATTGCATCCACAGAGACTGCATTAAAGGGGTTGTCCGGGATTGGGGACATTGTTCTAATAGTAACAGACTGACATACACATTACAAACATGCATGTCATACCTTTTGGACATATTTCTCAAGCCCAGGTTATATCCAGTAATTCTTGGCCGGAAGGGAGTATTTTCTTGTATTCAGTGACGTACCGGGTCCCTGGCAGGCCAGCAAAGCCTCCTCTTCCGCTGCTCAGGGAGCCGGTGACGTCACTGGCAGCCTAGGTAATTATGCAGGAAGGATGGAGGGGCGGTAACTAGGCCGGCCAACATTTCGCTAAGCCCCGCCCCCTCCAGTCCGGTGACGTCACCGGCAGCCTACATAATTATGCAGGGAGATTGGAGGGGCGGTAACTAGGCCGGCCGACATTGCGCTAAGCCCCGCCCCCTCCAGTCCGGTGACGTCACTGGCAGCCTAGGTAATTATGCAGGGAGGATGGAGGGGCGGTAACTAGGCCGGCCGACATTGCGCTAAGCCCCGCCCCTCCAGTCCGGTGACGTCACCGGGCATGGAGCTTTATTTGCTGTACATATGGGGGAGGAATATGAGGCAGGAGGATGCATATGTATGAGGGGGCGGATCGATGGAGGAGTGGACGACGTGCAGGAGGCATGAATATGTATGAGGGGGGTGCAGGGATGCGATGTTAGACAATAGAAACCAGGAGATGCCGGGCTGCACTGGGACCCATAGTGCAGTGCGGCAGGAACTGATCGCAAAGATAAACAGATATGTAAACAATCTGTTGGGGACTGTAGGAGCCATGCTCCAATGTGAAAGCTATCTAAAACCATCTTGGCAACATAGACTCGCCTACTAAAGGTGAGTAAGACGTTTTAAAAAAATATGTTTGATCCCGGAAAACCCCTTTAACATCCACAGCGCCAGAGGAGGAGTGGAAGAAAACTAAAGAGAAATCAGACAAGCAACTCAACAAGTACAGAAAGATCACGGAACAAACCAAACGTTAGAAGTTCATAAGAGACGCAGAAGACTATCGACTGGATACCATATACAAGTGGAAAGAGAATCAGCGCTACAATTCCTGAGACAACAGATATCCATACCATTCGGGTCAAGGATCCTCATCAGACAGTGATAGATCTGGAAATTATAGACAACAGCCCCGTTTTTTAGGACAACAGAGAAGAAGAGGCAGACCAGGAAGAGGCCAACTAGGAGAGGTGGGAGAAAACGATCAAGCGGAACACATCCAAACAAGATCCCAGGTGAGGAGAACAACTTAGGCTACTTTCACACTCGCGTTCAGAGCGGATCTGTCTGAGACGGATCCGCTCATATAATGCAGACGGTGGATCCGTTCAGAACGGATCCGTCTGCATTATATTGTAAAAAAAATTCTAAGTGTGAAAGTAGCCTGAACGGATCCGTCCAGACTTTTACATTGAAAGTCAATGGGGGACGGATCCGTTTGAAGATTGAGCCATATTGTGTCATCTTCAAACGGATCCGTCCCCATTGACTTACATCGTAAGTCTGGACGGATCCGCTTGCCTCCGCACGGCCAGGCGGACACCCGAACGCTGCAAGCAGCGTTTAGGTGTCCGCCTGCTGAGCGGAGCGGAGGCTGAACGCTGCCAGACTGATGCATTCTGAGCGGATCCGCGTCCACTCAGAATGCATTAGGGCTGGACGGATGCGTTCGGGGCCGCTTGTGAGCCCCTTCAAACGGAGCTCACAAGCGGACACCCGAACGCTAGTGTGAAAGTAGCCTTAGTGGTCAATATTTCCTCACATAATCTCTCTCCAGCACAGATTCACGTATTACAGAAAGGCTTATCATTTTGTCCAACACCAAACTTCAACATATTCACACTAGAACAAGAACTCCAAAGGTTCTATCGTACATTACGACTAAAAGTCCATTTTGACGGATCAGAGCAAAAGCCAATAACCACCATTAGTTCACCCAATCCGCTATCCATTAAACCACTGGGTTTAAGAAATAAAAGCTCATTTATGCCTCCACGTAACAAACACCCAGTTGAGACCTTTATATCCCTGGCCCAAAAGAGCATACAGGACATTATTAGTCAAAATACTTTAGGGCAGTTCAAACATACAAACAATTTATCCACTGAGGAAAACATATCCCTTAATTCTTTGCAAAACCATAAAGATATCATCATCAAACCAGCTGACAAGGGCGGTGCCTTAGTCGTAATGGATAAGACAGATTACCTGAGGGAGATTATGCAACAACTAATGGATAGTTCCACTTATAAAGTCCTACACCAAGATCCAACTAGACACATTCAGGGCCTGATTTCCAATATCATTGAAACATATTCTAGTTCAGGGCTTATTGACACCAAAACAGCCACTTTTCTTACAAAACAAGATCCAATTATACCAGTTTTCTATACTTTGCCAAAAATCCACAAGAATCTCAATAATCCCCCTGGACACCCCATAGTGGCCTCCACGGATTCCATGCTCTCACCATTATCAATCTATATAGAAAACATCCTTACACCTCTCATCAAAAATTCACAATCCTTCATACTAGATACCTACGATTTTTTATCCAAGATACAGAGATTAGACAAAACACAGAATTGCACATTATTGATGCTTGATGTAAATAGTCTTTACATGTCAATAGAACATGAGAAAGGCATAAGAGCAACAGCCAAGTTACTGCGCACATATTCGGAATTAGAGGACAGACAACAAGAATTTTGCCTCAAATTACTAGAGACAATATTGACAAAAAATGTCTTTATGTTTGGGGATACCTTTTATGGTCACAAAAGAGGCACAGCTATGGGGTCTAATTTGGCCCCTCCATATGCAAACGCGTACATGATGACATTTGAAGAAGAATTTGTTTATACACATCCCTTATTCCATCAATTCTCCATAATTTGGCTCAGGATTATTGACTATATATTTTGCATATGGAGGGGCCCCATGTCCACCATTCATGATTTTGTCCAGGACCTTAACCAGGTCTACCCAGAACTTAGCTTCACGAAACACATTAGCCAGGAAGAAATCAGTTTCCATGATACAACAATTTGCCATTAATCGGTGACCCAGGAGGTAATATCACAATCGACTTGTTCCAAAAACCCACTGATCGTAACAGCCTTCTTCATTATGGCAGCTGTCATCCCAGAGCCACTAAAAATGCACTACCCAAATCCCAATTTATACGGGTGAATTGAATAGTATCCAATGTAGGGATCAACAAGGAAAGAATAGACGAGATGACAGGTAAATTCCAAGAAAGGGGCAATCCGCAATGTATTCTGGCCACAGCCAGAGCCGACATGGAACAAGTCAGTCCATCCCGCAGATTAACAACACAAAACGCATAGCGTGTGTTACCACATATCATCCCCTTGTACCCAAAATTCACCAAACCCTGAGGAAACATTGGCCACTACTTACAAAGGCGTTTCCGACAATTGAGGAATTTCACCAACCACCGTTAACATGCTATAAAAGACCTCAAAATATCAAAGATAGACTAGTCAGGGCGGACATTGGCAGCTTTACAAAACTACCTAAACAGCTTTTTCTTAGGAGCCAATGACGGGGAACTTTCCCCTGCCTTCACTGTGCACAGTGCTCCAATGTAATTAAAGGTGAATACATCACCCATCCACATACCGGAAGATTATTTCCTGTGAAAGGATTTTTCACATGTGACTCAAGTTTTGTAGTATGTCTACTTAAATGCCCATGCGGACTAGCGTACGTTGGTGAAACGATACAACACGCCCGGGATCAAATTAGTAAACATAAGTCCACCATTAGGCTTGAACATACCATGTTACCCCTCCCATATTACTTTAAAGAAAAAAAAACATTGTGTATCGCAATTACGGTTTCAAATATTAGAGCAAGTGGACTTACCAAGACGCGCGGTAACCGGTAACTCTATTACTTAAACAGAGGGAAGCCTATTGGATCCACAAACTCTGAACTTTATCACCAAACGGTTTAAATAGGAAATGTGACTTTTTTTTTATTAACGCTTAAGTATATACTGGACTGAATTATATGTAACTAATCTGTTTTCCATTTCCTTTACAGACTTGCTGATATTTATCTCCATCTAGTTTGGTGAGATACCATCCCCCTTTCCCATTAGACTCCTTTATCATATAGTATTACCACCATTGTTTATGATTTTTTTTTTATTTTAGTTGATTTTGCATTATAATGCCAATATACTGTGATAGTCTCCTCATAGTGTTTATGCCACTAATAGTCTCCCCTGCCACATTATCCTCCTGCGATTACTTATTTACCTTGATATATTGAGCAGCATATTATTGTGAAACCATTGATGCCTCTGGAACAATTTATTGATTATTGCATTCTTCTCATAATATTCCCGTTAAGGTAGAATAACGACCTTAAGAGTATATAGCACCTCCCTCTAGTGTGTCTATGTAGTTCTACTAAGATTTTTTTTTCTTTTAATTATTTAATATATCATTTTTTCCATCAACTTCTCTATAGTATATGTTTGCAGTTTTCAGCATCCAGTCCATGTTGCTTGTTACTTACAAGATGTTTATGTTATCATAGATCATATACCACTGAGGAAGGCCGATATAGGCCCAAACGTTCAGTACTTATACAATGTGACTGTGATATATGGGCATCCACTGGATCATGTATGCAACATAAAATAAGTTGTGAATAATACATTTCACCGATTAATGGCAAATTGAATCAGCTGTGTGCAGCAATTTTTTCTATTAGGGGACTGGAGATGTGGCGCCTAGAACTCACATCCACATTGGAGTCGGGAAGGAATTTTTATTCCCCTAAAGTGAGGAAAATTGGCTTCTACCTCACAGGGTTTTTTTGCCTTCCTCTGGATCAACTCGCAGGATGACAGGCCGAACTGGATGGACAAATGTCTTTTTTCGGCCTTATGTACTATGTTACTATGTTACATGAGCCCTGTGGGGGCTGAACTGGAGGAGGGGGAGAACATTGGAGCACACGAAATGTGTTGCAAAATGGGTGGTTTTTCGACATGGGTGACAGGAGAGGAGAAGCAGGAGCAGGCAGAGGAGTAAGAGGGAGATGAGGAAGATGAGGCAGATGACCCAGGCACACTGTGGCAGTATGCAGTATAGATGGAGGCAGGGAGTCCCTCCGAGTCACTTGCGCAAATGGCTTGCAGCATGCTCAGTTTCTTGGTTAGTTACAGTGGAATTGTCAACATTCTGCAGAGAGATGACTTCTGGCTCTCCACCTTGTTGGACCCTCGCTACCGGTCCAAAATGGGAGCCTTTTTTACACCCGCTGAAAGGGAGGACAAACTAAACTACTATAGAGACATCTGTTGGCCGTTGCCTATCTTTGCCATCGTCTATCCTCTTGTGGTCTGACTGGGGGGCCTCTGCGCTCACGTTCCATTGCCATGGCTGTTGGGGTGGGGTGGCAGGAGCAGTATCAGCTCTATCAGCAGTAGCCTGAGTCTAGAGTAGCTGATGAGCAGATTCCCTTCCTTCAACCGCATAGCGAAGAAACTACTCACCAGCAACTAGACATAGAGCAGGACCTGAACCAACAGGTTGTGGCATACTTGGACAGCACCCTGCAAACCCACATTAAAGATCCGCCAGACTACTTGGCAGCAAAACTGGATTTGTGGCCGCAACTAGTAGAGCTTTCCCTGGAAAACATGTCCTGCCTGGCCAGTAGTGTGGCATCAGAGCTGCATTTTTAGTGCGGTGGGGGCCATAGTTACTCCAAGAAGAACTTGTCTGTCCAACCAAAATGTGGAGAGACTGACCTTTGTCAAGACGAATCAGGCGTGGATCAGCCAGGATTTCCACCCAAAAATTCCTGATGTATCAAACTAGATCATCCAAGGTGCCACACCAACATTTTGACAAAAGAGACCAGTTTTTTCTGTCTACCTACCTCAGCTGCTATTCTGATGCTGCCACCTGCCTGATGCCACACATCTGATGCCAAGTGCTCCTTCTTTTAACCACCATCCTCATCGGGTACTGGTATTGCCACCCACTTCCACACTATGTCACTGTTCCACTCTGTGGCCTCATGCTGCTTCTACCTCCACACTCTTTTATTGGGCCACTCTGTGGTCTCCTCATGCTGCTGCCACCTCCAGACTCTTCATTGGGCTACGTTGTGGTCTCCTAATTATGCCACCACCTCCAGACTCTATCATTGTGCCACTCGGTGGCCTCCTGATGCTGCCTCTACTTTCAGACTCTGTCATTGTGCCACTCTGTGGCCTGCTGATGCTGCCACAACCTCCAGAGTCTGTAATTGGGCCAATCTGTGGCCTCCTCCTTCTGCTGCCACCTCCACATTCTGTCATTGTGCCACTCTGCTGCCTCCTGATGCTGCCGCAACCTCTAGACTCTGTCATTGTATCACTTTGTGGCCTCCTGATGCTGCCGACACCTTTAGACTCTGCCATTGTGCCACTCTGTGGCCTCATCATGCTGCCTTCACCTTTTGACTCTGTCATTGGGCCACTCTGTAGTCTCCTCATGCCGTCCGCCACCTCCAGACTCTGTCATTGGACCACTATGTGGTCTCTTCATGCTGCCGCCACCTCTAGATTCTGTCATTGGGCCATACTGTGGCCTCCTCCTGATGCTGTTGCTGCCGCCACCTCCAGACTCTGTAATTGGGCCACTCTGTGGCCTCCTCATGCTGCCACCACCTTTAGACTCTGTAATTGTTCCACTCTGTGGCCTCCTGATGCTGACGCCACCTCCTGACCCTGTCATTGGGCCACTCTGTGGTATCCTCATGCTGCCGCAACCTCCAGATTCTGTCAATGTGCCACTCTGTGGCTTCATGATGCTGCCGCCACCTTCTGACTTTGTCATTGGGCCACTCTGTGGCCTCCTCCTGATGTTGCTGCAGCCGCCACCTCCACACTCTGTCAATGTGCCACTCTGTTGCCTCCTCATGCTGCCGCCACCTTTAGACTTTGTCTGTCACAATGTAGGGGGAAGGTAGGAATAGCAAAAAGACAGCAGAAGGAAAATGACCCAAAACTAGGCCTCACGGCTAAGGAAAGGAAAAAGGTCACACCTAGGATAACCTAAACCTAGCCCTGAATATTTATACACCGTAAACCTAGGCCCTGGAAATCCTGAAAATCCCTAGGTGTAGTGACAGGGTGTGAGACCACTGGTTCCTTCCCAGATGAACAAACCAGCATCTCCATGAGGCCTAGGATACAATGAGCAAAAGTGGAAAACAAAATACAAAGGGAAGCACACTTATCTTCAATAGAAAATGGATGAGCAGGAACTCAGAAGAGGAAAACACACCAGCTCTTCCAACTCCAGGGAGATAATATCAACTGCATGGTATGAAGTGTGAGTCCAGACCAAATAGGGGAGCAGTAATGACCAAAAGCTACACCTGAGACTAGAGGTGTGGTCAGATAGGCGGTCAGACAACTTCACGTGCAGCCAGTCTCTCCGAGTTTCTAACCTCTGTCACCGGAGGGACCGAGACCCTGTCATTGTGCCACTCTGTGGCCTCTTCAAGATGCTGCCGCCACCTCCAAACTCTGTCATTGTGCCACTCTGTGGCCTCCTCATGCTGCCGCCACCTTTAGACTCTGTCTGTCACAATGTAGGGGGAAGCTAGGAACAGCAGAATGACAACAGAAGGAAAATGTGGCCTCCTCCTGATGTTGCTGCAGACGCCACCTCCACACTCTGTCATTGTGCCACTCTGTGGCCTCCTCATGCTGCTGCCACCTTTAGACTCTGTAATTGTGCCACTATGTGGTCTCCTCATGCTGCTGCCACCTCCACACTGTCATTGGACCCCTCTTTAGCCTCCCCTAATGCTGCCACCTCCACATTCTGTCATTGGGCCAGTCTTGATCAGGAGGTCAAGACTGTGGCAGCATCAGGAGGTCATTGTGTCACTCTGTGGTTTCCAGATGCTGCCACAACCTTCAGACTCTGTCAATGGACCTTCTCATGCTGCCGCCGCCACCACACTCTGTTATTGTGCCACTTTTAGCCTCCTGATACTGCTTCCACCTAAAGACTCTTTCATTGGGCCACTCTGTGGTCTCCTCATGCTACTTCCACCCCATCACTATGTCATAGTACAATTTCTCATGCTGTTCACACCCTCCCCACTTTATGACTGGACCGCTTTTTAGCCTTTTTGGCTTGGCTGATATCATCATTTATTTAACCGTTCTGATCTGTCAGAAGGAAGATAAAATGACATGCACAACTGATCCTGTCTGTCTAACAGCTGTAAGGCCTGTATGGTCCCATCAGAATTGGCTTATGATTTGGTAGCCAAAAGCAGAAGTGGGTACAAAACACAGAAGACATGCAACTATTCCATTCACGTGTCATCTGTTTTGAATCCACTGCTGTTTTTTTGGGCATTAGCAATACTGATGGATTACTGACCAAATGCTGACTGAGTGAAGGCGGATACTTCACAGACAGGATCCGTTTTTTGTGGGTTATTGCTCTGAGGGATCAGAGGAAGGTCAAAATAATCAGTTACGTCAACACAAACTTACTGCTGACACCCTCTCCACTCAGTCGGGGGGTTCTACTTGTATAAGCATTTAATAGAACAGGGTCTGTAGACATCTATGTGGAATCAGCTGATGACAGTGTAAAAGGAGTGCACTTCTTCTTGGTGCTAACATTGACCTGTAAAGCTGAGTTCATATGTGAGTTAGTTGGTCAGTTTTGGCCCCGTGACTGCCCAAATAAGTAAAGTGTGCAGTGATTCTAAGTGTGACGCCTGTCATCTGCATGTCATAAGGACTCACTGTATTATTTCACTACCAAAGCAGACTCCCTATGTGTGTTACTGCAAGGCACAGTGTTCTATACCACAATAAAGGCTCTCTTTAGCCAGGAAATAGCATTTTCTTAACTTTATTAGCCACAAATTTATTTTGATCAAACCAAATCTTTCTCAAAAAATCTGATGAACCAGCGAATCGAATTTATGAAAAAATTGCTCATCTCTACTAACAACCATTGCTGGTGGAACACAAGCTAGTGGTGGCAATGTTATGGTCTAGGGAATGTTTGCATCACATTCTCTGGACCCACTTATTGATGTGGAAACTACTCTCAACTGATTTGGTTATGAATTAATCCTTGCAGATCATATACACCTGTGCATGCTGATTGTCTTCTCTGAGGTGGATGGGATATTCCAGAAAGACAATGCAACATGTTAAGCCTAATGCAGACATCCGTGGAACACGGTCCGTGAGATACCGGTCTGGCATTGCAGGAGCGCACGGCGTCATTGGTTTCTATGACGCCGTGTGCTCCTTCAATGCCAGTCCGGTATCTCACGGACTGTGTTCCACGGACGTCTGCATGATGCTTTACACATCTAGGAATGTCTAATATTGGTTGGAAGACCATGAAAAGGCTCCCAAGTAATACTCTGCCCCCTAATTCCTCACATTTGGACCCAACTGAGCATCTGTGGAACCACTTTGATCACCGTGTTCACCTTATTGAGCCCCCCTTTACACCTTCCAGCAGCTGTGGGATGCACTGCATTCTCCCTTGATTTGACATCTTTTTTGGGTGCATTAAAACCAGTGGTCAGTGATTTGGTACAACTATATTATTGTTTCTGATGTTTTGTCCCAATTTTATGTTTTTTATTATGTATTTGATTATCTATTTAATACATTGATGATATATTCATATATTTATACTGTTTTATAAACAGTACATTTATACAAAAAATCTCTTGAGGGAGGAGGATTATCCTTTCTTCACTTCAAGGGATATTTTTAGCTTAACAGTTACAGCTGTGTACTGATTGGGAACCTAGTCCTATGCTTAAAATGCTTTGCTAACATTGTTACAATCTGGGCAGTTGAGGTATAGCAAATACAAAACCTGACCTATCACTTATGTATTTCTCTTTGGAACAATTATTATTTAAAAGAATGTGTTTAAATGTCTGATCATCAATTTTGGGTGAAAATTTTATTAAATTTACATTTCTTAATACATCTTAATAAATTAGGCATCTCTAGCAATCCTTGTGCCAGAAACTGAAGTCTACACTAGTCAAGGACTGGCATAGACTTTAGCTATAAATTGAGCCAGATTCTGGCATAAATAATAGTAAATCCAGCTGGCTGTGATAGGCTCCTCCCCTCTACTAAGCCCCTACTCTTTTCTTCTTACTATAGAAAAGTCATAAGTTATGGCACAAATAATGGCATAAATAGGTTAGTAAATGCCCCTTTATAACTTTATTCTGTGGGTCAGTATGATTATGCTGAATGTATATATTTTTTAAATTATTACTACTTTTGTATAATAAAAACACTTTAAAAAACACAAAGACACAAGCCATTTTCCATCAATGGAGCTGTGTGAGCTGTTATTTTTGCATTTGTTAAAAAAAATGACGTTGTTCACCGAAATTTAAATAGACTTGGGGTGATGGGGTGAGAGAGGAAGCTGACTCAATTTCTCAGCTTTCACAGTGGCATCTAAGGGGTTAAACTGCTGGTATAGGCGTTATCTCTAATCCCAGTGGTGAGCTCAGGGAGCCAGCTGTATACAATTGATGGCATAGGCACAGCTCTTGAGACCCTATCATTACAATGATAACATAGTACTTCGCTGAGCGTTGGTTGCCTGCGTGCAATGACGTACTGTTATGGCACACAATGGGAAGGGGTTAAGGTTTGCCATTTTCAAGATATTGAGTCGGCTTTTTTTAAACCTTTTTTATTTGGTATTTTTGTAAGAGATTGTCACGACCCTTGGTCATGGTCGTGACTCACTTAGTTGTGTGCCTTAAGTGCGGTTGCCGCGGACAACAGGTATGCATGCGGTTGCCCTTGGCAACGTGTGTTTGTGTGCACTTCCCTTGTCTGGTGTGCACGGGGGTTATTGTGTGCACTTCCCCTTTGAGTTGCTGTTTTCCCTTCCCTGGTGTTGGAAGGGTTAACTTCCTTCCTAGTGTGTGTGTGCACTGGGTGTGTCTGACTGTTGGGTGTGGCTTCTTGGCCCTATAAAGCCTCAGTGGAAGGCAGTAGTCAGAGAGGGTGCTTCAGCCATGCTTGCTGGAGACATCCTCTTGGTTATTTACCAACTGCCAGTGGGGGCCACCCTTCTGGTCATAAAATTATGTTACACAGTGTTATGAAGGTGTGTGTGGGGTTTCCTTATTATTGCAACTTATGGTCCTGGGTTCCTGTGTGATGTCTGGTGTGTGCTGTGTTCTTTTGTGTTCTGAACAGCAGCACTTGCACATGGGTTCCAGGTTTTGTTGTCTGTGGCAGGTGAGTGTTGTGTTGGTTGCATTTGCCTGTCACTGCCATAAGTTTTTTCTGTTCCCCTTGTAGCTTGGCCACTTTAGACTCCTATTTCTCCGTGTCCAGGAGGAACGGGCTGTCTACCCAGCTCCCAGTTCAGCGAACGACGGAGGGTCAGTAGGGATCCGAGGTTCCTGAGCATGGGCCCTCCTACCTTTAAGGGCGGCTCATGCAGCTAGGAGTCAGGGTCAGATTAGGGAAGCGCTAGGAGGTGACCTGCTCCCTAATTCTGTGGTTCTGGCCAAGTAGCAACCTTACCATCACCTGGCACCGCACGGCTGAGGGTTTTCCCCATCCTCAGCCATGACAGAGATATGATTATGACTAAAGATGAGCAAAGTGTTGGAAAATTTGATTTGGCTGCTTCACTGAATAAAAATAAAAAATTGCTTTGTGACAAATTACTTTGCCATAAAGCGCATTTCTTTGTAAGTAGTGAGTGCAATGATTGCACAGCCCCCCATCATTGTACCCCTTAGATGCCACGTTCATAGCTGATCACTGCATCTGACAATAATATTACATAAAAAAAAAAAAAATTATACTTACCTCATCCATTTGATTGTGAAGAGCCGGCCACGGCCATCTTGATTGAAGATCTAGCGTGAAATCTCATGCAGCCCCGCGGCCGGCTCTTCATGCTCAAGCGGATGAGGTAAGTATTATTTTTTTAGTTTATTTTCCATTCAGGGAAAATTGATTCGTTACCACAAAGCACAAGGAAATTCGGCTTCATGGTAAATCGAATTTTCCCTTAAAATTCGGATTGAAGTCCACCTCGTGGATTTGCTCAATGCTATTAGCGAATATAATCGGGGGTTGTGATTATAAGACATTATCATTAGTGTAACTTAAGTATTCTAAAATATATCCTCCTATACCCACTAATTACAAGTCAGATTTAACATTATTCACACTTTTCAATTAGGGATGAGAGAATCGACTTCGGATGAAACATTCAAAGCCGATTCACTCATCCCTATTTTTAATGACGGTGTCCAAGTTTTGTAAAGGGGCATGTGAACATATTACATAAATCCAGAACTTTTACCTTTTATCGAGAAATGATAATTCTCCACTAACATTTTGGCATCTTATTATGTATTCGGTAGGAAATGAGGCTGTTGATAGTTCTTTTGAATGGATATGTTCCATGCATAGAGAAATGAGATCTATTTTTTAAAACATGCATGACATTTCACCGCAGGGTAAAACAGCCAAACAGAAATCACAGCTCAACTAAATCCTTGTCTAAAATGGTTACTCAAATCTTACATGACAATTGAGATATCTTAAAGCTTTAGACAGAGACAGGAATGTTTGTGATGCAACCTTTTGCTTAGTTCTAGTAAAGCCAATAAATCAGCCAATAAATCCTTGCCTGTAAATGCCATATGTACTATTCATAACTATTCACAATAGACTATTCAGATGCTGAGAGGAGAAACCAATAAAGAGTGAATGGATCTACATACAGTAACTTTCATGGGATCATTCTCAATTGTAGATATTTTTCTTCCATAGCATATTGTATCTAATATATGCTGTCACACCATAAAGCTCTCAGTCCTCCAACAACGGGCATACGATATTTTCATTAAAATGTACATCCTTATCACCATAGGTTAAAATAGAACATCCATTCGTCAAGTTTAATCTACTCTGCTGCAATGTTGATCCATCGTTCCTTCCTCATGTTAAAGGAAAACGTTCTTCCCAACCATAGATCAACAACCCATCTTTTGTAACTTGTAATATAATTGCACTCAAGAAAAGCACTCAGACCCCTTTTAAACTTTTTCAACATGACAACCTTTTCCGGCAGAGAAATCGACAGTCTCACTACTCTTACAGTAAAGAATCCCCTTCTAGGCTAAAATAGAAACCTTCTTTTCTCTAGACATAAAGGATTCTTCCTTGTTATACTTAAATACATTGATCATTCAACACTTCTCTTCCTTTTATATATTTATAGATAGTTATTAAATCACCTTTCAGCCATCTTTTTCCCAAGCCCAGTAACCACAACTTTTCATACTCTTTCTGGGTACAGCAGGCCACCCATTCCATTTATTACTTTGTCCACCTTTGAACTCACTGCAGCTTTATCGTCTTTATAGTCTAAAGTTTGTTTCTTTTAAGCCTCTGAATAGATTAGCAAGCTGAGTTGTCTGCGTAGATTCATGAATAAGAAGAAACACTTGCTTGAAGGCAATAGAGCTTGGTTCCCAAGACTCCCCAACCTTAGGGCAAACTGTAAGCCAGACAGGGCACCCAAAATCCAGACTGTCAAAATCTATATTGGACAGATGGCAAATCCAAAGGAGATCACTATGCATTAGGAACTCCCCAATTCACCCATTTTTAGAACAGGTCGCTGGCCAGAAACCATTAGCTTTGAATCCAGAGCTATATTCCCATGGACAGTGACAGCTGCTTGATGGCACAGCACACAATAATAACAGGACTGAGCTACAGCCACACATTCAGTATTCTACTTTATCACTAGTACCATCCTCTTCCATTGTTAAAACCTGGTTTACAAGAATTTTGTGAAAATGTCAGTTTTGTAAACCCCCTGAAGAATGTGTAACAATGATGACTAAATGCCATTGTATTCCAGCTGTAAATAGAAAATTGGGGAGCTGGGTAAGTTGGATGAACAAGGCTAGAAAAATTGCAAGCAATAGAATCTATTTAAATAAATTTACATTGCATTTGCCACTTCACCCCGCTTGGGAATCAGACTAGAACTTAGACTCAACAAAACAATGCATGTGTTCACAGGGCATTGGCTTTTACTTGAGAATGGAAAAGCCTTCTCTCTAGGTTAGTCATTGCCTGTGTTGACAGCACACTTTTCTCATAGCTTCACCCTCTCTTAGCCCTCAGTTTCTTTCAAGCTCAATTTAGTACAATAAAGTTGTTATGCATGACAGTTTGAAGATCAAAATTGGTGGTGTCTAAGCCTACTGTGCTGCTACAAAGTGGGTTCATTCTCTATAAGCTGGCTCAGTTACTAAAGCTTTGCTGGTGGGACACTGCAGTGGACTTCAGACATTCTCATCCTGACGAAAACAATTAGCTTCAAAGCGCAAGAAGCTCCAGGGTCACTCTTCCTTTCAAAGAGACTTTGTCTAATATTTTTCTGGGGATCTTAGTCCCATCTTGATATATCTGTTATTTCCTCTCTTATAATACTTGCAAAAGTATCTATAAAATGTTTACGACTAATACAAATTCCACCTTCAATGAAGGAAAAACTTAACAGTCCGAATTTTTTTTTAGACTCTGTTCGAACAGATTGAGAAATTGTGTGCAAACATTTCAGATTAGTAACAGATTATGCAATCTAGTGAGGTCATACATAGTTACAAAGTTGTTAAGGTTGGGGAAAGACAAAAGTCCATTAAGTTCAACATGTAATACTGCTAAATCGATCCACAAAATGGATCCTTCAATGTGGCAATTTCAATGCCATATCTGGCACTAATACATTTCAATGGAAATTAATTCCGGCAAGTGTTCAGGATTTTTGTCCGGAGAGAAAAATGCAGCATGCTGCAGTATTTTTTCTGGCCAAAAAAACATAAGAGGGACTGAACTGATGCATTCTGATGCATACTGAACAGAATGCTCTTTATTCAGTATGCATTAGGATAAAACTGATCATTTTTTTCCCAGTATTGAGCCCCTGCGACGGAATTCAATACGGGAAATGAAAAACGCTAGCGTGAAAGTACCCTTACTTGGATTTGAACCTAGGACTCCAGCGCTGCAAGACACCAGTACTAATCACTGAGCCATTGTGCTACCCTTTTAAAGGTTTAGTAAAACTTGTAAATTATAAATTTAAGTCTCTGCTCTTACTGAGCTTACAAGTCATGTGGGCAGTCCTATCAATTATTGACAGCTGTCTATGTGTGCAAGCACATACAGATAACTGGACATTATTAATGAGACCGCCCTACATGACTACTTAGATCAGAAAGAGAATACATTTAAATATAAATAAATATAAATACATTTAAATATATAAATTACAAGATACACTGAATAGTTTCCCCTAAAATTATATATCAATCTGACCAGCTCTTCCTGCTCTATAACATGCTGCCTGGAGCTTGCATTGCATTTTTATGGTGACAGGTTTGCTTTAAGACGTTTTATAGATATTTCATATATAATCGGGAAAACCCAGTAAATTTAGCACAGTAGGTCACGCTGATTAGTTGCATCTTGCAATGTTAGACCCTTTTCTCTTCCTTATACCTCCTATTACTTCAATAATTTGCATCAAACTGTTGGTGTGCTTTTCTAAGTCTCAATCCTCTTTGATGAAGACACTCTTCAAAACTGTCTAGTTAGACGCAACAAGTGTCTGAAACACAGATTAAATCTGGCTGAAGGCATGTACATGAGATTTTGGTGGTAATGGAGCCTGCATTATGGTGCGTCTAGCTTAATATATCTCACGTATTGTATTTTATTTTGAGTTTAAGCGACATTTTCTGAGATTCTTTATTTTGTATAAGCAATTTACATGATCTTTTTTTTTTCATCTGCAAAATTTGTCATGAAGTTATGTCTCAGGCATATATGTAAACTAATACAGGTACAGTCGGATTAGAGGGCATGCAATTGCTTCCCCTGCTGACCTAAAGACTATCAGAAGCTACTTTTGGATAGTGTACCTCTTAGTGAGAGTTTATAGACTGCTAGACACGTCCTTATAATGCACTCAAATACATTTTGCCCAGTTACATAGTTACATAGTTAATACGGTTGAGAAAAGACATATGTCCATCCAGTTTAACCAAGGGATGGGTGTGGATGTGAATCCCAGAAGGAATTCATAAGCATTAATGTTTTTTAACTTTTAAGAATTAGTCTAAACCCTTTTTGAAACTGTCTACTGTTCCTGCTGTGACCACGTCCTGAGGAAGTCTATTCCACAGCTTCACAGTTCTTACAGTAAAGAAAATTTGACACTTCTGGTGACTGAACTTTTTTTCCTCTTCAATCGGAGGCATTGCCCCCTTGTCTTTTGAGTGCATTTTATATGGAACAGCTTTTCACTGTATTTTTTGTTTGGCCCATTTATATATTTGTATAGGTTAATAATGTCCCCCTTAGATGTCTCTTCTCAAGACTAAATACATTCAATTCTTTTAATCTTTCTTCATAACTAAGACCCTCCATTCCCCTTAGCAGTTTAGTTGCTCTCCTCTGTACATTTTCCAGCTGCAGTGCGTCCTTTCTATGTACTGGTACCCAGAACAGAACTGTATATTCCAGATGAGGCCAACTCTTTGTAAAGTGGTAATATTACATCCCTGCCCCGCAAGTCCATGCCTCATTTAATGCATTACAATATTCTGGTGGCCTTTGAAGCAGCTGTAATTTAATCTACCATCCACAAGGACACCCAAATCCTTCTCTATAAGTGACTCTCCCAGTGCTACATCACCTAGGACAGGGATGACCAACCTCCAGCTGTTGTAAAACTACAATTCCAACCATGCCCTGTTGTAGGCTGATAGCTATAGGCTGTCTGGGCATGCTGGAAGTTGAGAAGTGAGAAGCTCAAGTCCAGTTTAAAAGCTCCTCTAGCCATCTAACTATTCCCCCCCCCCCCCAGGGCAGTTGCATCCTCCCCATTAAAGTGCATCCCATCCCTACTGTAGAGCCTGTAACCGACCGAGAAGTCGACACAGTTCTCCATGAACCAAGAACCTTTCTTTCCAGCTTCTGAGCAACTTATTTAACTCCCTAAGATCCTGTTGTTTCTCTGGTGACACTCGTGGCACTGGTAGTATTTCTGAAAACACTACCTTGGAGGTCCTGGACTTGAGCTTCTCACCTAGTTCCCTAAAATTGTTTTTAAGGACCTTCCATCTCCCCCTGACTTTGTCATTGGTGCCATTGTGTACCATGACCGCCGGGTCTTCCCCAATCTGTCAATCTGATCCGCAATATGCCAAACCTGAGCACCCGGCAGACAACACACTGTTTGGCATTCACGTTCTCAGTGACAGATGACCCTGTCTGTCTTCCTAATAATAGAGTACCCTACCGCCAGCATCTGTCTAACCTTTGCTGCACTCCTTTTCCCATTCTTCCTGCAGCGGTCATCATCCTAGTTGCTAGGAGGAATGACCTGCTGCAGTGTTGCTGGCCCTGAGCTTTCATCCCTAATATCAGCCAAACAGGCATATTTACTAGGGCATGCCAGCTGAGGACTAGCCTCCCTGGCACTTTTCCTTCTACCCCTTCTTCATACATTAACCCAACTGCTCACCTGATATTGCTGATCTTGCCCTCCTCCTCCCACCTCCATTTCACTGACTCCAATCAGTGCCTGCACAGTGAAGTCTAAGCCTCTCTCCAGGTCTGCAATGCCCCTAAGTATTTCAAGCTGCTTATTTAGATCCAAGATCTGGGCTTCCAAATATGCAACATGATTGTATCTAGTGCAATTGTATTCATCCTCTAATGGCTCTTCAAGGCATGCATACAATGCGCAGGACACACACTTAGTGGCATTGTCCATGGAGCACATGTTTAAATGGGGATGAACAGTAAAGTCGGAAAACAGTAAATATGAGTTAGAATTAGACCCTGTCTGCTGTAGTTGGAGGACTAGCTAGAATCAAGCTAACAACACACAATGAAATTCTATCAAACCTTAGTTTCTTGCTCATTGTCTTAAACTATGGTTCTTTAACTCTACTAAATCAGCAGCCACTTGGTGCAGCAAGCCTCATGTAGAGAAAGCTCTGGGAGAGTTCAGTGGTTTAATTTATAGCACCTGGAAGCACAAGCCTCTCCGCTTAACCAAGCAGAAAAAAAAATGGATTTAATTGGCAGTACACAGCGGAGGAAAAAAAAAAGGGTTTTAAATGGCAGAACTAAAATGTAAGTACTTAACTTTCAAGGATCTCTGCTTCAAACCACACTCAGCCTCCTGCTATCACTCCAACGAAATCACACTCAGCATCAAAAGTCCGGTTCTTTTAAACTCCACTTAATCAGCAGCCACTTTCATGTAGAGCAAAAGTTGACAGACTTTGAGAAGAAATGCAGGGAGAGAGTGTCTTTTGATCATGCCATGGTATGGACCGTGGCATGACCAAAGGGTTAATAGCCGGGATTGGAGCTTCCTTTCACCCTGGCTTTGAAGCAGCAGCCTGCTCTAAGAACTCAGGCTGTTACTAATAGCCAGTTCTTAGTGCAGGAACTCACTGGCAGCCCTAAACTCCTGTCAACTGCAGTGATAACAAAAGACCTTTCTGCAGACTGATGACTAAGTACCTAGGTCAGGGATCACCAACCTCCGGCACTCCAGATGTTCTGAAACTACAACTCCCAGAATGCTCCATTCAATTATATAGGAGTTGTGAGAACTCAGGAGTTGTGAGAACATGCTCAGCATGTTTGCATGCTGGGAGTTGTAGTTTCACAGCATTAAGGGGTTAAAGTGATACTTCCATCAGAAAGGGGCATTTTATTAAAATCAATACCCATGGGAACCACTTTTTTTGAATGTACAAATTTGTCTGTTTTTATTTTTCATTTCAATAGTAAAATTTCATTGTAAATTAAAAGGATTGTCTGGGTTCAGAGCTGAACCCCGACATACCATAATTTCACCCAGGCAGCACACCTGATGTTAGAATCAAAACATCTCATGCTCCGATGCACTCCCTTGCCCTGCGCTAGATCGCGCAGGGCAAGGGCTCTTTTGTTTACAATAACACACTGCTGGGCAGAAGCAATGTGTTCGGTAAAGTCACCGGCTCTGATGGGCGGGCTTTAGCACTGCTCTAGCCGGTTTACAGGCTAGAGCAGTGCTAAACCCTGCCTATCAGTGCCGGTGATGTCACCGGGCTACCTGGCAGCCCCATGGAGAGCCCGCTGCATCACCAGAACTCTGGAAAAAGCCTTTGCCCTGTGCGATTTAGCTAAAGTCAGGGGGGCTGACTGGGTAAAAATGGGGATATATCCAGATTCAGCTCTTATTTTGGACAACCCCTTTAAAGGGATTTTCCGAGACTTTAATAATAATGACCTATCCTCTGGATAGTTCGTCAGTATCTGATTAGCCTGACACCCGGGACTCCGCTGATCAGTTGTTTGAGAAGGCAGAGCCACTCGCAGAAGTCCACTGAATTGCATTGATTAGTGTAATGTGTGATGGTATAATTAAGTCACTCACCCCTCCCAGCGTTGCTGCAGTGATGGTCTGACTGAGAAAGTTAAAGGGGTTGTCTGGGTTCCGAGCTGAACCCGGACATACCTCCATTTTCACCCAGGCCCCCCTGACTTGAGCAGTTCATGCTCCGATGCTCTTCTTTGCCCTGTGCTAAATCGCGCAGGGCAAAGGCATTTTTTGGAGATCCGGTCTCTCCATGAGGCTGCCAGGAAGCCCGGTGATGTCACAAGCACTGATTGGCGGGCTCTAGCGCTGCCCTAGCCAGTGAAATTATGAACCCGGACAACCCCTTTAAGGAAGACTGTCTGCTGTGCAAACAAAAAGAAAGTGAGAGAATAAAAAAAAAGTCCACTTGAAAAAGTGTGATGCAAAGAGGGGCATCTCACTCTGCACTCTATTTAAATTAATTCAAAGGGCTTTTGTATTTTTGTACTTTGTACACTGCCTTTAACCCTTTCAGTACCGGGCCACATTTTACCTTAAATCCCAGGCCGATTTTTGCAAATCTGACATGTGTCAATTTATGTGTGTAATAACTTTGGAATGCTTTTACTTATCCAAGCCATTCTGAGACTGTTTTCTCATGACACATTGTACTTCATGACAGTGGTAAATTTGAATCGATATATTTCACTTTTATTTATAAAATAATCCAAAATGTACCAAAAATTTGGAAAAATTCACAATTTTCTAAATTTGAATTTCTCTACTTTTAAGACAGATAGTAATACCTCATAAAATGGTTATCAATCAACATTCCCCCTATGTCAGCTTTATGTTGGCATCATTTTGTAAATGTGATTTTATTTTTTTAGGACATTAGAAGGCTTAGAAGTTTAGAAGCTATTTTTCAAATTTTCAACAAAATTTCCAAAACTAAGCACCAATTCAGTTATGAAGTGATTTTGAGGGGCTTACATAATGGAAACCACCCATAAATGACCCCATTTTAGAAACTACACTTAAAAAATTTCACTTTTTTTGTAGATTTTTGAATGTTAATTAATTTTCTATTGCAACACAACAAGGGTTAATCGAAAAATAAACCTTAATATATATTACTGTGATTCTGCAGTTTACAGAAATACCCCATATGTGGCGGTAAACTTCTCTATGAGCATGTGGCAATGGTCAGAAGGAAAGGAGCGCTATATGGATTTTGAAGGCAGATTACGCTAGAATGGTTTGTAGGCATCATTTTGTATTTGAAGGGACCCTGACGTACCCCTACAGTAGAAACCCTCAAAAAGTTACCCCCATTTTGGAAACTACACCCCTTAAAAAAATCTAAGGGGGTACTGAGCACTTTAATCCCCTAAGCGTTTTATGGAATTTGGAAACACTTGGCTGTAAAAATGAAAAGTTTAAAGTATTTCAGCTGTCCATGGATAATGCTTTTCCGCTAAATATTATGTTCAATTTGTGATTTATTATAGTTAATGATTTAAAAAGCGATCTATAGGCTTACCAGATTGGGCTTATAAACACACCCAATGCTGTTATTCTCATATTTCAAAATATTCACTGTACTTTTAGAATATAGCAAACTCTCAAATGACTCCCTAAAAGGCGCGTATTATATACTGGGTCTAGAACAAAACAAATCCAAAGCATGGCACTCTGTAAAAATCTTTCTTTATTTATTCCAGTGTACACATACAGGAAGGACGAGAGGTTGAAGCAAGAGAGCAACCGGCCGATGGCCGTCTTACATCATGGACACTTTCTCAAGGCACTCAAGGCACTTGAGCCTTAAGCACTGTATGCCTTGAGAATGCATCTGTGATGTGAAATGGCTATAGGCCGGTTGCTCTCCAACTTCACCGTTCTGTCCTTGCTGTATGTGTACACTGGAATATATATAGGAAGATTTTTATGGTGGGTGCCATGCTTTGGATTTCTATAGTTCTGGAATCATATTGGACTATTACTACTGCACTGAGTACCACCATATGATTGTGGCCCTGATCACTAGTGTGTTTTCTCTTATCACAAAGGACAGTGTCGGACGTGTGTTTTCTCTTAAGTTTTGTGTATATATTTGGTCTCCTCATTTATCTTCCAATAATAAAATATGGTGCACAATTAGTTCTACCATTAATATCATAATACGTTGTCAGCCACACACTCAGTTGTGCCTAATAAGACACTGGATGCAAAAATTTACTCAAGCCCAGAATTACCATATTCAAGCATACTCACACTAAAAAGCCAAAAAGAAGTGACAGCATCCATAGTAGTAGTATGGTGATGTTTAATTCATATGTCCAACACACAGAAGGGTTGCAAAATTTTGACCAGCCAGTAGAGTCTTTGTTAACCCCTTAAGGACTCTATTTCACCTTAAGGCCATTTTTTGCAAATCTGACCAGTGTCACTTTAAGTGCTGATAACTTTAAAATGCTTTTACTTACCCAGGCCGTTCTGAGATTGTTTTTTCGTCACATATTGTACTTCATGACACTGCTAAAATTGGGTCAAAAAAGTAAATTTTTTAGCATAAAAAAATACAAAATTTGCAAATATTTTGAAAAATTAGCAGATTTTCAAGTTTCAATTTCTCTACTTCTATAATACATAGTAATACCTCCAAAAATAGTTATTACTTTACATTCCCCATATGTCTACTTCATGTATGGATCATTTTGGGAATTATATTTTATTTTTTGGGGATGTTACAAGGCTTAAAAGTTTGGTTTAATTTTTCTGAAATTTTCAAAAACCCAATTTTTAGGGACCAGTTCAGTTCTGAAGTCAGTTTGCGAGGCTTACATAATAGAAACCACCCAAAAATGACCCCATTCTATAAACTACACCCCTCAAGGTATTCAAAACTGATTTTACAAACTTTGTTAATCCTTTAGGTGTTCCACAAGAATTAATGGAAAATAGAGATACAATTTCAAAATTTCACTTTTTTGGTAGATTTTCCATTTTAATAATTTTTTTCCAAGTTACAAAGCAAGGGTTAACAGCCAAACCAAGCTCAATATTTATGGCCCTGATTCTGCAGCTTACAGAAACACCCCATATATGGTCGTAAACCGCTGTACGGGCATACAGCAGGGCGCAGAAGGAAAGGAATGCCATACGGTTTTTGGAAGGCAGGTTTTGCTGGACTGTTTTTTTTGACACCATGTACCATTTGAAGCCCCCTGATGCACCCCTAGAGTAGAAACTCCATAAAAGTGATCCCATCTAAGAAACTACACCCCTCAAAGTATTCAAAACTAATTTTACAAACTTTGTTAACCCTTTAAGTGTTCCACAAGAATTAATGGAAAATAGAGATACAATTTCAAAATTTCACTTTAATGGCAGATTTTCCATTTTAATAATTTTTTTTCCAGTTACAAAGCAAGGGTTAACAGACAAACAAAACTCAATATTTATGGCCCTGATTCTGTAGTTTACAGAAACACCCCATATGTGGTCGTAAACCGCTGTACGGGCATACGGCAGGGCGCAGAAGGAAAGGAATGCCATACGGTTTTTGGAAGGCAGGTTTTGCTGGACTGTTTTCTTTTACACCATGTCCCATTTGAAGCCCCCTGATGCACCCCTAGAGTAGAAACTCCATAAAAGTGACCCCATCTAAGAAGCTACACCCCTGAAGGTATTCAAAACAGATTTTACAAATGTTGTCAACCCTTTAGGTGTTCCACAAGAATTAAAGGGGTTATCCGACTTAAAAAAAATATGTGTTAGGGCTGCTTTATACATCATTAAAGATACATTTCTAATGTACTCACTTTATTGATTTTGCGCTGTTTCCACAATGCTGATTTGGGTCATGTGACCCCCGACGTCATCAACCCTTCTCTGGCACTGACGGCTCGTTTACAAGCTTCTCCCTGCTTGAGGGAGTGGCCCAGCTCTGTAAACGAGACGTCAGAGCCTTTGGTGCCCGTCCCCTCTCTCCGGCTGTCGTGATCTCATTAGCATATCAATAGAGCAGCAGGGCTGTCATTACCATACACAGGGCTGACTGTGCAAAACAGAAGCTCCTGTGTTGCACTGAGTGTACAGGAGACCTCTGATTAGGAAAGGGTTACCCAGGTGCTGCCAGTCGCTGTATTGCTGTGATCCAGGAGCAGGAATGAAGGACAAGCAGCTCAGCCTATAAAAGGGAGAAGGCAAGTCAGGACAGCCAATCAGATGAAAGACCCGCCCTCCTTGCTGTTTACACTGGAGAGTAAAAGACATGTGCTTCTGCCTGGGCTCTTAGGTTTCCCGGGGAGAGGAAGGTGGGGGTGACTGCATTGTGTGTATGGAGGGGTGGGGGTGACTGCATTGTGTGCATGGAGGGGTGGGGGTGACTGCATTGTGAATGGAGGGGTAGGGGTGACTGCATTGTGTGTATGGAGGGGTGGGGTTGACTGCATTGTGTGTATGGAGGGGTGGGGGTGACTGCATTGTGTGTATGGAGGGGTGGGGGTGACTGCATTGTGTGTATGGAGGGGTAGGGGTGATTGCTTTGTGTGTATGGAGGGATGGGGGTGACTGCATTGTGTGTATGGAGGGGTGGGGGTGACTACATTGTGTATATGGAGGGGTGGGGGTGACTGCATTGTGTGTATGGAGGGGTGGGGGTGAATGCATTGTGTGTATGGAGGGGTGGGGGTGACTGCATTGTGTATATGGAGGGGTGGGGTGACTGCATTGTGTGTATGGAGGGGTGGGGATGACTGCATTGTGTATATGGAGGGGTGGGGGTGACTGCATTGTGTGTATGGAGGGGTGGGGGTGACTGCATTGTGTGTATAAAGGGGTGGGGGTGACTGCATTGTGTGTATGGAGGGGTGGGGTGACTGCATTGTGTGTATGGAGGGGTGGGGGTGACTGCATTGTGTATATGGAGGGGTGGGGGTGACTGACACGGCATTGTCTATGGGGGGAGGGGTGACAGTAAATACATAGTATATAGTCAACATAGATATGGCTGTAATATAGCTTAGATAGATATAGGTGTCATATATGACACCTATATCTATCTAAGCTATATTAGATACATACAGCTTAGATACACAGAGCTGCCTCAGAGCTTAGATACACAGAGCTGCCATAGAGCTTAGATACACAGAGCTGCCATAGAGCTTAGATACACAGAGCTGCCATAGAGCTTAGATACACAGAGCTGCCATAGAGCTTAGATACACAGAGCTGCCATAGAGCTTAGATACACAGAGCTGCCATAGAGCTTAGATACACAGAGCTGCCATAGAGCTTAGATACACACAGCTGCCATAGAGCTTACAGTCATGTGAAAAAATTAGGACACCCTTTGAAAGCATGTGGTTTTTTGTAACATTTTTAATAAAAGGTTATTTCATCTCCGTTTCAACAATACAGAGAGATTAAAGTAATCTGACTAAACAAAGAAAACTGAAGAAAAGTCTTTTCAAGATCTTCTGTAAATGTCATTCTACAAAAATGCCTATTCTAACTGAGGAAAAAGATAGGACACCCTTGCCCCTAATAGCGAGTGTTACCTCCTTTGGCTGAAATAACTGCAGCGAGACGGTTCTTGTAGCCATCTACCAGTCTTCGACATCGGTCTGAGGAAATTTTACCCCACTCCTCAATGCAGAACTTTTTCAGCTGTGAGATGTTTGAGGGGTTTCTTGCACGTACAGCCCTTTTCAAGTCACCCCACAGCATCTCAATGGGATTCAAATCTGGACTTTGACTTGGCCATTCCAGGACTCTCCATTTCTTCTTTTTCAGCCAATCTTTGGTTGATTTACTAGTATGTTTTGGGTCATTGTCATGTTGCATGGTCCAGTTCCGCTTCAGCTTTAATTTTCTAACTGATGGTCTCACATGTTCTTCAAGCACCTTCTGATACACAGTAGAATTCATCGTGGATTCTATGATGGTGAGCTGACCAGGTCCTGCTGCAGCAAAGCAGCCCCAAACCATGACACTTCCACCTCCATGCTTCACAGTTGGTATGAGGTTCTTTTCTTGGAATGCTGTGTTTGGTTTACGCCAAACATGTCCTCTGCTGTTGTGTCCAAATAATTCAATTTTGGACTCATCTGTCCAATGAACATTATTCCAGAAGTCCTGGTCTTTGTCAACTTTATCTCTGGCAAATGTCAGTCTGGCCTCGATGTTTCTCTTGGAAAGCAAAGGTTTCCTCCTTGCACACCTCCCATGCAAGTTAAACTTGTACAGTCTCTTTCTGATTGTAGAGGCATGTACTTCTACATCAACAGTAGCCAGAGCCTGCTGTAGTTCTCGAGATGACACTTTAGGGTTTTTGGAGACCTCTTTTAGCATCTTGCGGTCTGCTCTTGGGGTGAACTTGCTGGGGCGACCAGTCCTGGGCATGTTGGCAGTTGTTTTGAAAGCCCTCCACTTGTAGACTATCTTCCGGACAGTGGAATGGCTGATTTCAAAATCTTTTGAGATCTTTTTAAATCCCTTCCCAGACTCATAGGCTGCTACAATCTTTTTTCTGAAGTCCTCTGACAGCTCTTTTGCTCTCACCATGGTGCTCACTCTCACTTCAACAGTCAGGAGCACACCAAACTAAATGTCTGAGGTTTAAATAGGGCAAGCCTCATTCAACATGCAGAGTAACGATCTACTAATTATGTGCACCTGGTGTGATATACCTGTGTGAGATCTGAGCCAATTTAAGAGGGAATACATGTGAGGGTGTCCTATCTTTTTCCTCAGTTAGAATAGGCATTTTTGTAGAATGACATTTACAGAAGATCTTGAAAAGACTTTTCTTCAGTTTTCTTTGTTTAGTTGGATTACTTTAATCTCTCTGTATTGTTGAAACGGAGATGAAATAACCTTTTATTAAAAATGTTACAAAAAACCACATGCTTTCAAAGGGTGTCCTAATTTTTTCACATGACTGTAGATACATAGAGCCTGTGTTTCTGCAATGTGACAGAATGATCTGTCTGTGTGAGCTAGGAGATGATCATGTGACTGGTTTATGCAAAGTTAGGATGTGCAGAGCAGGGTGAGGGGAAGGTCAGATTGTTCACGCCGAGAAATATTCATGAGGCAGAGCTAAGGCTTTGTTGTTACACGCCCCCTCAGCATTGTACTTCAGCATGTAAACACGGCAATAACAGAACCATGAAAAGGTGTAAGTATGGGTTTTAACTTGATGAAATCTAGCTTAACCAAATTATATGTATATCCTGATGGGTTTTAGGAGGTTTTATTTATTTTTTTATTAACTCGGATAACCCCTTTAATGGAAAATAGAGATACAATTTCAAAATTTCACTTTTTTGGCAGATTTTTCATTTAAATTTTTTTTCCTGTTACAAAGCAAGGGTTAACAGCCAAACCAAACTCAATATTTATGGCCCTGATTCTGTAGTTTACAGAAACACCCCATATGTGGTCATAAACCACTGTACGGGCACACGGCAGGGCGCAGAAGGAAAGGAATGCCATACAGTTTTTGGAAGGCAGGTTTTGCTGGACTGTTTTTTTTTACACCCATGTCCCATTTGAAGCCCCCTGATGCACCCCTAGAGTAGAAACTCCATAAAAGTGACCCCATCTAAGAAACTACACCCCTCAAGGTATTCAAAACAGACTTTACAAATGTCGTTAACCCTTTAGGTGTTCCACAAGAGTTATTGGCAAATGGAGATGAAATTTCTGAATTTAAATATTTGGGCAAATTTTCCATTTTAATCCATTTTTCCCAGTAACAAAGCAAGGGTTAACAGCCAAACAAAACTCAATATTTATGGCCCTGATTCTGTAGTTTAAAGAAACACCCCATATGAGGTTGTAAACAGCTGTACGGGCACACGGCAGGGCGCAGAAGGAAAGGAATGCCATGCGGTTTTTGGAAGGCAGATTTTGCTGGACTGTTTTTTTTTGACACCATGTCCCATTTGAAGCCCGCCTGATGCACCCCTAGAGTAGAAACTCCAAAAAAGTGGCCCCATTTTATAAACTACGGGATAGGGTGGCAGTATTGTTGGTACTAGTTTAGGGTACATATGATTTTTGGTTGCTCTATATTACACTTTTTGTGAGGCAAGATAACAAGAAATAGCTGTTTTGGCACAGTTTTTATTTTTTGTTATTTACAACATTCATCTGATAGGTTCGATCATGTGATATTTTTATAGACCAGGTTGTCACGGATGCGGCGATACCTAATAGGTATACTTTTTTATTATTTATTTAAGTTTTACACAATGATTTCATTTTTGAAGCCAAAAAAATTATGTTTTAGTGTTTCCATAGTCAGAGCCATAATTTTTTCAGTTTTTGGGTGATTACCTTGGGTAGGGTATGATTTTTTCGGGATGAGGTGACAGTTTTTTGGCACTATTTTGGGGTGTGTGTGACTTTTTGATTGCTTGCTATTACACTTTTTGTGATGTAAGGTGAAAAAAAATGTTTATTTAGCACAGTTTTTATTTGAAATTTTTACGGTGTTAATCTGAGGGGTGAGGTCATGTGATATTTTTATAGAGCCGGTCGATACGGACACGGCAATACCTAATATGTATACTTTTTTTATTTATGTAAGTTTTACACAATGATTTTATTTTTGAAGCTAAAAAAATCATGTTTTAGTGTTTCCATAGTCTGAGAGCCATAATTTTTTCAGTTTTGGGCGATTACCTTGGGTAGGATATGATTTTTTGCGGGATGAGATGAAGGTTTTATTAGCACTATTTTGGGGTGCGTGTGACTTTTTGATCGCTTGCTATTACACTTTTTGTGATGTAAGGTGACAAAAAAAAGGTTTATTTAGCACAGCCGGGCGATACGGACGCGGCGATACCTAATATGTATACTTTTTATTTTATTTCTGTAAGTTTTACACAATATCATTTTTGAAACAAAAAAATAAAAAACATGTTTTAGTGTCTCCATATTCTGAGAGCCATAGTTTTTCAGTTCTTGGGCAATTATCTTAGGTAGGGTCTAATTTTTTGTGGGATGAGATGGTGGTTTGATTGGCCCTATTTATATGACATTTTGATCGCTTGCTATTACACTTTTTGTAATGTAAGGTGACAAAAAATTGTCTATTTAGCACAGCATTTATTTTTATTTTGTATGGTGTTCATCTGAAGGGTTAGGTCATGTGTTATTTTTATAGAATCGGGCGATACGAACGCGGCGATACCAAATATGTGTACTTTTTTTTATTTATGTAAGTTTTACACAATAACAGCTTTTTTAACCACCTCATCTCCCCTAATGACCAGACCACTTTTTACAATTCTGCACTGCACTACTTTCACGGTTTATTGCTCGGTCATACAACTTACCACCCAAATGAATTTTAGTTGTCTCAACCCGAACTCCAGACTGGGCAGTGAAAGGGGGAACTACTGGTGCGGCTGAAGTTGGGGGCTGCCAATCAGGGTTTGCCAGCACCTCAGGGACTCTAGGGGCTCTACGGGCCTGTCTGTGCGGTGGCTGCAACTGGGGAACTAATGCACGTGCCACTGTACCAGCTTCAACTGCCCTTCTGGTGCTCGCCACTTCACCTTGTTATACGGCAGTGATGGTACTAGGTCCAGGATGGGCTGCGCTGCTGGTGTATGCCTCACCACGTAATCCGACAGCGCCAGCCCCACTCTGCTGCCCTTGAAGCGGATCCTGCGCAACCTGTGGTGTAGCAACACAGGGCCGGGTATGCCTGGTGGTATCAGGGACCTCAGCCTCATCATCCGAACTTTGGGTCAGACTGCCACTTTCATTCTACAGGTTCATATTCTGACCCGCTGGATTCGTTAGATGAGGGTTCCCATTCCTCATCCGACTGTGTCAGAAGCTTGTAGGCCTCTTCAGAAGAATACCCCTTACTTGCCATTTGGTCAACTAAATTTAGGAGGTATTCCCTGAGACTACCCAAGAAAAAAAGCAAGCCTGTCTTACAAATGGGAGGCTAGCGAAGTACAGGAAGCTGCTGCGATTGATAAAAAATATCAAAACGGATTTTTTTACCGCCGCAGCGCTTGTGTAGTGATTGCGCAGTGATAAAAAATAAATAAAAATGTTGTCACTGAGGCGGGCGTGGGTGAACGCACGTGTGGGCGACTAATTGGGCCTGATTGGGCAAACACTGCGTTTTGGGTGGAGGGCGAACTAAGGTGACACTAATACTATTTAAAGATCTGACTGTGATCAGTTGTGATCACTTACAGATACTATAAAAGTATCAATGCTGAATAGCGATACGCTAATCAGCGAATCAGTGACTGCGGTGCGGTGGGCTGGGTGCTAACCGACGCTAACTACCTACAAAAGGGGCCTAAACTAACCTAAAACCTAACCGTCAATACTGGTAAAAAAAGTGACAGTTTACACTGATCACTTTTTTCCCTTTCACTAGTGATTGACAGGGGTGATCAAGGGGTTAATTGGGGTGATGGGGGGGTGATCTGGGGCTAAATGTGTAGTGTTTTGTGCACTTACAGTTTATCTGTGCTCTCTGCTGGGACCAACCGACGAAAAGGACCCAACAAAGAGCACAGAAGCCATTTAACACACTATATTTATAAATATAGTGTGTTAAACGGCTTTTGATTCGATTTTTCAAAAGTCACCAGCCTGCCAGCGATGATCATTGGCTGGCAGGCTGGTGACGAACTTCTGCTGCGACGATTCCCGGCCCGCACTGCGCATGTTTGGGCTGGCTTGGTGCGTCATTTCGCGTCTCGCGAGATCACACACGGATGCGTCCAGGAGGAATAACCTGACCACCCGCAGGATGCATCCCTGCATTAGGCGGTCGGGTAGCGGTTAAAAACAAACCGCCATCTCCATATTCTAAGCTATAGTTTTTTTATTTTTTGGGCGATTGTCTCAGGTAGGGGCTCATTTTTTGCAGGATGAGGTGACGGTTAGATTGGTACTATTTTGGTGGGCAAACGCCTTTTTGATCGCTTGCTGTTGTACTTTTTGTGATGTAAGGTGACAAAAAATTGTTTATTTAGCACAGTTTTAATTTTTTATTTTTTACGGTGTTCATCTGAGGGGTTTGGTCATGTGATATGTTTATAGAGCCGGTCGATACGAACACGGCGATACCTAATATGTATACTTTTTTCCCCCTATTTTTCCAATTTTTTTTTTACTTTATTTGGGGAAAATGACGTTTTTGTTTATTTTTACTTGAAACTTTAAATTTTTTTCGAGGAAAACTTTATTTTTTCAAATTTTGTTTCACTTTATTTTTTTGTCCCACTTTGGGACTTGAACTTTTGGGGGTATATTCTTTTACAATGCATTTCGATACTTCTGTATTGGAATGCATTGGCTGTATGAGTAATACTGTGTATTACTCATACAGCTTCCGGGGCCTGTGAGATCCAGGGGGCTGGATCTCACAGGCTCTTCACCAGAAAGCAGCGCAGATGCCTGAGGAAGCCCCATGGGGACCCGATGGCACCGCCGCCGCACAATAAAAAGCCGCAAACCGCAGGTCATGGAACCCCCGGGCATTTAGCCGAGGTTCCTGCTCAATGATTTGAGCAGGCATCTCGTTCCGATCATCGCCCGGCGGGCAGAGGTGATCGGAACAACCTATGACGTACCGGTACGTCATGGGTCCTTAAGGACTCGGGATCCATGCCGTAATGGTACATCATGGGTCCCTATGGGTTAAGCATAATTCAAATACGTACATCTCAGATATTTAACTGGTAACGTTAATTATTCACCCAATCAAAAAAGTCTGCATAGGCTGTTCCTCCCAATTTAGCAAAACACTTTTAGGGGGTTATTTACTAACAGAAATACATCTATATTAAGAGTATTTCTGGCACACATTGCGGCACAAGGGTTATTTGCGCCGCAATCTACGACTTTTACCTGCTCACGAAAGTGGGCGTGACACAGGCTGTGAAAAGGAACTCATTCATCATTTTCTATGCCTTTTTGAGATAAGAGTTATAATATGACCAGCACAAAGTGAAAGTACCAGTCACACAGTTAGAAAAACAGTTAGCCCTTTGTGACAGAACAGTTAACCCTTTGTGACAGAATGGCTCAATATTTTTGATAAGGGCCAATAGAAAATATGATTTTTAGCCAAAAATAAGTAAAATGTAATCATAAACAAAAATTGCCTCCAAAGGTGTAAACAGGTGGGAATTTATCATTAGCAGAATATTTGAAGCAAAACTGCTTCAGTCTGTGTTGGAGTACTTTGTACCACATTTGTCAAATGTTGCATGTTTGATAAATTTGGCTTGTCCTTAATCCTAACACTTCTGTCTACAGAAGCTACTCCAATTTTCCTACTCCACCCTGCTCCTGGAGTGAAATTGCGACTTTTAAAAAAAGTCTCAATGATAAATCTGGAGTGAAACTCATTAACATAGCTCACCACGCCCACTTTTCCACCTATATTACAAAACTGGAGTGAGTGATGTACACATGCAAAAAGTCGCAAAAGTTTGTGCAAGTGAGTGTAAAAAGTTGCAAATATTTGCGCAATTGCATAAATTATGCGCAAGCAAGTGCAAAAAAGTCAAAAAAGCCCTATTTTGCGACTTTTTGATGCCAGAATTCTGGAGTGAAGGCATGATAAATCAGGGCCACAGTCTTTAAACTTATTTTGAGTCTGGAGGATAAATTTGGTGCAGAGATAGACACTTTTGCCTAATTTGAGCTTAAGACAGAATTTTACCTAGAATTGTGGCACAATTTTGTCACAAATCGACTAGGGATGAGCAAACCCGAACTGCAAAGTTCAGGTTCGTGCCGAACTTTATGATTTTTGGACCCCGGACCTGAACATTTCAGTAAACGTTCGGGTTCGGTATTCGGCGCTTTCTTGCTGCTTTTTGAAAGGCTGCAGAGCAGCCAATCAACAAGCGTTTAATAGTGTGACCTTAGAAGCCATCACAGCCATGCCTACTAATGGCATGGCTGTGATTGGCCAGTGGAGCATGTGACCCAGCCTCTATATAAGCTGGAGTCACGTAGTGCTGCACGTCACTCTGCTGTGCTTAGTGTAGGGAGGGGAGGCTGCAGGTCATTTGAGGGAGAGAATAGGGCAGAATCTGTGATCAGAACTCCAATTGAACTCAGCGATCTACATAGATTTAAGCTAGAAATACAGCCATAATTTTCTGTGTTTTTACAAACACCCTTTTTTGGCAAAATACACTATTTTACAACACTTGATGCATCTGCACGTGTGAAATTCAAGCTTTATATACAGCTTTCATATTCTAAAATGGAAAAGAATTGTGATGGCACACTCGCATTTGGATAGAATGGAAGGATTTTTATTGTTCTATAAAATAATTAGTAATATTATTTGAATTTCATAAAAGTTATAAAAATATAAGAGATCCTATATGTATATAAAGTATATTATATATTCTGATCAAAGTAACTGTTCTTGGTATTATTCAGTACGAAATATATATTTCATTGGGTATTGTTAAACAGGGATTCCCTAGAATTGAAAAATAATGTCCATAGATGTTTAAAAGAGTTCTTCAAGGAGGTCCTGAAATCAGCGAATTTACAATCCACAAGAAGGCTAAATAGTAATTGATGACTGTCTTTAGTTAAATAGTGATATTCTTAAAGAATGTGCAAGCTCGCATATAAGGTCCAATATATTATGAAAAAATATGAAAAAATATATTTTAAGAAAAAAGTGCCGTGCAAAAAATTGAAAAAGTTGAAAAATGTGCTCAATGAGTAAAATACGTTGTGCACAACAAAGGTAATTTATAACATGCAGTTATTCTTAAAAATGTGTTGATAAAAACGTACACCATATAGATAATGTTCATATATTATGATGATGAGGAGTCGATGTTATTATGAATACACCAGTATTTGGTCCTGTATTCACCGGGTTTTCAAGTGTTGGTGTCCGCCTTTTAAAGAGAGAGCGACTCTCCTGGCAATTTTCCAATTCACTTGAAATTGGATGATAATTATCCCGATATATTTCAGTGCTTTGCCGTTGTTGTGGGCAGAGTACATATGTTGTATTTATGGAGAAATAATACAAGAAGATGTAGTTTACTTTACCCCTATTCAGTTCGTTACAGCGTCTTCCGTCCTGCAAGGACCTTCGTGGCGTCCCACGTGATCACTTGCCTTACCACGTGATGCTGCACGTGATGATGATGTAGCCTGACGTCACGCGGTGGTTGTTCCTGATTGGCCAATCTTCCTCGCTGCGGGAAATTTGAAAGAATATCGCCGTGGCGAGTATTTTCTTCCGATGATTTTCAGTTTAGTATTGTTAATTTCCTTATGGTCCTCACTGCTTCCTCTGACCAGACGCGTTTCGGGACACTTTCTGGTCCCTTCTTCAGTGGTCACGTAGTGATGAGTCCGGAGCAAGTGAGGGTTTTTATGTGCGGTCTTCTTTAAGGGGTGTTGCCTTAATTCCATTGGGTTAATTGTAAATCCTGGACTGGATTTTTTTCCCGTGGCTAACTAAGTTTGTGTCGGCATAGTTTATTTTTGGGATATTTTAATATGCTGTTACAATATGGATGCTTTTTTGGCAAAAGTGTATAAATTATGTTTCTGTAAAAGAGGTCTATTTCTATAAGAACTTAGTAGTAATCATTCAGTTCCACTAGAACGCATTGTGTGCTACTTGCGGTTTTTTTGTGCGGTTTTAGTGCGGTTTTTTTAAAAGGTGCGGTTTCAATGCGTTTTTTATAAAAGTTTTAATTTTGAGATAGGATCCTTTATAGATATACTACTATCATGTTAGTCCATACCACTGAACGCTAGCAAACGTTTATAATGGAATTGATAATAAAAATTAAAATTGATAATAAAAATTATATATTTCATATTTTATTATTTTTCTATGAATCTCTTATTTATGTATGATCTAAGTTTTTTTGATAATGTGTATAACTTGTATTTTAGATAGTCTTTCACTATATGGGATTATTACTGATTATCTTGATGTAGATGGGAAGTGTATGTAGGGGAGGCGCCTAAATAGGAAAGGAGATAGAGGTGCTGGTAAAGTCTTTCACTATGTGAGATTATTTCCGATTTTCTTGATGTAGATGGGAAGTGTGTATAGGGGGGAGGGGCCTAAATAGGAGAGGAGATAGAGGTGCTGGTAAAGTCTTTCACTACGTGAGATTATTTCTGATTTTCTTGATGTAGATGGGAAGTGTGTATAGGGGGGAGGGGCCTAAATAGGAGAGGAGATAGAGGTGCTGGTAGAACAGCCTGACCTCTATTTCTCTTTCCCAAAGAGGCACATCCCCATTTATAAGAAGCCAAAAATTTCTAATTCGGCGTTTAATCCTGCAGGCATTAGGGTGTCAAATTCATAAATTCTCTTGGATTCGGTTCTTGACATGTTGTTGATGTGATTTCCCCCTCTCCAGGATTTGTTGATTTTTTCAAAGGCTATGAATTTAAGGGATGATGGGTCACAATTGTGGTGAATTTTGTAATGTTTGGATAGTGTGTGTTGTTCGTATCCTTTTTTGATGTTTGCTATGTGTTCTGATATTCTTTTCTTCAGTTGTCTTTTTGTTCTTCCAATGTATTGTTTGTGACAAGGGCATTCCAGTATGTATATGACGTCTGTTGTGTTACATGTTAGGCACTCTTCTATTTGGACTTTGAATGAATTTTGTGTGGAGCAGACTTGTATAGTTTTTTTAGGAAATTTTGTCACTCTGCAATTGCTGCATCGCCCACATCGAAAGAAACCCTTTAGGGAAAGCCAGTTGTGTTGTGTGTTTGTTCTTTTTTGTTTTATTGTTGGAGCTACTTTTAATCCTAAATTTGGAGCTTTCGTGTAGACTATAGATGGTGTAGTGTTTAGTAAGGGGCCTATTATTTTGTCTCTGAGTAAGTGATGCCAGTGTCTATTGATGATTTTAGCGATAGTTTTATATTGAGCATTGTAGGGTAGAATCAGTCTGGCTTCTTCTTTTTGGTGTGTGTCGCTCTTTTCTTTTTCTTTGAAAAATTCTGATCTATCCATTTTTTTAACTTTATTTAGTGCATTATCTAATAATTTGTCTGGATATTTTTTATATGCAAATTTTTCTTTCATTTGAATTGCCTCTTCTTCGAATTTAGTGTTGATGGTACAATTTCTTTTTAGTCTTCTGAATTGATTTGTTGGAATATTGGTTAACCATTGTGGAAGATGACAGCTGGAGAAAAGAATATGGTTGTTTTTCATTACCGGTTTTTGGTATGTGCTACATATTAGTTTTGTATTTTCTACTTGAATGTTTAGGTCAAGAAATTCTAGCTGTGTTTTTGTTGTGTTGGACGTGAATCTTAAGTTTAAATTGTTTATATTAATTTCATTTAAAAATGACTGTAGGGAACTATCTGTGTCTTGCCATATAAAGATCACGTCATCTATATATCTTCTCCATAGCACCAGACTCTCCCCGAGTCTAGGGCCAACCATCTCACGCTCCCATTCGGACATAAAGATGTTGGCGTAGCTCGGGGCGAATCTGGTGCCCATTGCCGTGCCGACTTTTTGTTGATAATATTCAGAGTTGAAAATAAAGTAATTATGTGTTAATATGAAGTGGACCCCAGATGTGATAAAATCTATTTGGTCTGTCTTGAGTGGTGAATAGTCTGTTAAGTGTTTTTTGAGTGCTGTTGTGCCTTGTTTGTGGTCTATTACTGTATATAAGGAATTGACGTCAAGAGTGCCAAGTGTCCAGTTTTCATTGTATTCTATTGCTTCCAATGTAGTGATAATGGCCGTGGTGTCTTTTATGTAAGAGGGAATGATTTTCACATATGGTTGTAGCATTTTATCAATGTATTCCGATAGATTTGATGTTATTGACCCTATGCCTGAGATTATGGGTCTTCCTGGGGGAGCTATTGGGTTTTTGTGTAATTTCGGTATGCAATAAAATGCTGGTAATCTTTTTTGGGTGGATATGATGAATTTATGTTCCCGTTCTAAGAGTATATTTTCATTCAGGCCTGTATTGCAGTAATCTATCAGTTTTTTTTGGTATTCTTCTGTTGGGTCATGTTTTAGTTTTTGATATGTTAAACAGTCAGTAAGTTGGCGCATGCATTCTTGGTTGTAGCTGGCGGAGTCTAATATAACTATCGCCCCTCCTTTGTCTGCTGGTCGGATGGTGATCTCTTCCATAGCTTGAAGTTGTTTCATTGATTCCCTTTCTTTTCTTGTTAGATTATTGAATGTTGAATGTGTTTTTAATTTTCTGATATCTTGTTCTACACTTTTACGGAATGTTATGATCTCATGACTTATTTCTTGTCTTGGAAAATGTTTTGATTTATTTTTTAGGGCAGTATGTAAAAATTCGTTACTTTCTGCTGTTTGCGGAGTGAGTGGGTTTTTTAAATGGTATTTCTTTAAACATAGTTTTCTGATATATTTTTCTATGCCTATATAGGTTGCAAATTTATTTAGATTGGTTGTTGGTGCAAAATTAAGTCCCTTGTTTAGTAAGTTTTTCTGATCTGGTGTTAGGTTTATATGACTCAGATTGACAATTATGTCTTCTTGTTCTATCTGTTGTGGTGTCTGTTTGAATAGTGTTCTTCTTCTTCCTCTTCGTATCTTTCTCTTCGTTGATATGTACGTGTTTTGGGTGGAATCCATGTTTGTTGTGACGATTTTTCCCTCTGATATTGATTTTGGTGTGAGGTTTGGTGTCTGTATTGAGTTGGACAATCCCGTGGTTGGTAGGTCGGTTTGTTGTTCTGTTTGTATCTCAGGTTGTAGTCGTGAGTGGAAAAGTGTGTCTGATTGTATTTTTTCTCTAAGGTTGGTAGCGGTGTCGTTTTTTGTCTGGTTTTGTGATGAGGGGGAGTTACATCTAAAAAATGTGGGGTTGCTAATGTTTCATATCTATTAGAAGTTGATACATTGTAATGGGTGGGAGAGTTGTCTGTGGTTAGGTTGTGTTGTTTTCTATTTGTCCCATTGTTTATCTTTTCTTTAGTTGTTTCTGAGTCCCCTCCTTTATCTTTATTTGAGTGATTTTCTGAGTGATTAGGAGGTATATGGTTTGTGTGTTCTACTGATTGGTCATAGTGGTCATGTTCAGAGTGTTGTGTGGTATGCTCTTCATATTGGTAATGTCTTAATTTTTTTGTTTTCTTAAGTATTATTTCCTTTTCTAGTGTATCTAGTCCCTTGCATACTCTCTCTGACCATTTATGGTATTCTTCATCTCTTACAAATAATTCCATTTTTTCTTTTAGTTTATCTATTTGTGTGATGATTTCTTCTAATAGTTGTTTTCTTCTTTTTATTATTAGTTCTACCAAAGTGCATGATTGCTTTTTTAGAAAAGAGTCCCATTCTTCTTTAAATTCTGAACTATATAGGTCTTGTGCTGGATCTTTTAGTAGTGTCAACCCTTTTGGGATTTGACCTCTCTCTAAGCACTGAGTTAGTGCCTTTATTTCCCATCTATGTTTCAGTTGTTTGTGAAGAAGCTTCTCTAATTCTTTGAATGTGATTGTTAGTGATATTGTGGCATCTGGTGTGAGTTTGCTATTGTTATGTTCGTCAAAGGAGTAGGTGTCTATTTTTCTGCATTTGTTTTCCATATGGGTCCAAATGTCCATATTTGATCGGCTGGGAGCGCACCAGATAGGTGTGTATGTAGTTATAAAATAGAGGGGGTTCTGTGGCTCACCAGACGGTCAGTATGGATAGAGGTGCTCAATCACCGGTACACCTAAAACCGTGAGGATGTGTTAAAATGGAAAAGAATTGTGATGGCACACTCGCATTTGGATAGAATGGAAGGATTTTTATTGTTCTATAAAATAATTAGTAATATTATTTGAATTTCATAAAAGTTATAAAAATATAAGAGATCCTATATGTATATAAAGTATATTATATATTCTGATCAAAGTAACTGTTCTTGGTATTATTCAGTACGAAATATATATTTCATTGGGTATTGTTAAACAGGGATTCCCTAGAATTGAAAAATAATGTCCATAGATGTTTAAAAGAGTTCTTCAAGGAGGTCCTGAAATCAGCGAATTTACAATCCACAAGAAGGCTAAATAGTAATTGATGACTGTCTTTAGTTAAATAGTGATATTCTTAAAGAATGTGCAAGCTCGCATATAAGGTCCAATATATTATGAAAAAATATGAAAAAATATATTTTAAGAAAAAAGTGCCGTGCAAAAAATTGAAAAAGTTGAAAAATGTGCTCAATGAGTAAAATACGTTGTGCACAACAAAGGTAATTTATAACATGCAGTTATTCTTAAAAAATGTGTTGATAAAAACGTACACCATATAGATAATGTTCATATATTATGATGATGAGGAGTCGATGTTATTATGAATACACCAGTATTTGGTCCTGTATTCACCGGGTTTTCAAGTGTTGGTGTCCGCCTTTTAAAGAGAGAGCGACTCTCCTGGCAATTTTCCAATTCACTTGAAATTGGATGATAATTATCCCGATATATTTCAGTGCTTTGCCGTTGTTGTGGGCAGAGTACATATGTTGTATTTATGGAGAAATAATACAAGAAGATGTAGTTTACTTTACCCCTATTCAGTTCGTTACAGCGTCTTCCGTCCTGCAAGGACCTTCGTGGCGTCCCACGTGATCACTTGCCTTACCACGTGATGCTGCACGTGATGATGATGTAGCCTGACGTCACGCGGTGGTTGTTCCTGATTGGCCAATCTTCCTCGCTGCGGGAAATTTGAAAGAATATCGCCGTGGCGAGTATTTTCTTCCGATGATTTTCAGTTTAGTATTGTTAATTTCCTTATGGTCCTCACTGCTTCCTCTGACCAGACGCGTTTCGGGACACTTTCTGGTCCCTTCTTCAGTGGTCACGTAGTGATGAGTCCGGAGCAAGTGAGGGTTTTTATGTGCGGTCTTCTTTAAGGGGTGTTGCCTTAATTCCATTGGGTTAATTGTAAATCCTGGACTGGATTTTTTTCCCGTGGCTAACTAAGTTTGTGTCGGCATAGTTTATTTTTGGGATATTTTAATATGCTGTTACAATATGGATGCTTTTTTGGCAAAAGTGTATAAATTATGTTTCTGTAAAAGAGGTCTATTTCTATAAGAACTTAGTAGTAATCATTCAGTTCCACTAGAACGCATTGTGTGCTACTTGCGGTTTTTTTGTGCGGTTTTAGTGCGGTTTTTTTAAAAGGTGCGGTTTCAATGCGTTTTTTATAAAAGTTTTAATTTTGAGATAGGATCCTTTATAGATATACTACTATCATGTTAGTCCATACCACTGAACGCTAGCAAACGTTTATAATGGAATTGATAATAAAAATTAAAATTGATAATAAAAATTATATATTTCATATTTTATTATTTTTCTATGAATCTCTTATTTATGTATGATCTAAGTTTTTTATGTATGATCTAAGTTTTTATGTATGATCTAAGTTAGAAAAAACTTAGATCATACATAAATAAGAGATTCATAGAAAAATAATAAAATATGAAATATATAATTTTTATTATCAATTTTAATTTTTATTATCAATTCCATTATAAACGTTTGCTAGCGTTCAGTGGTATGGACTAACATGATAGTAGTATATCTATAAAGGATCCTATCTCAAAATTAAAACTTTTATAAAAAACGCATTGAAACCGCACCTTTTAAAAAAACCGCACTAAAACCGCACAAAAAAACCGCAAGTAGCACACAATGCGTTCTAGTGGAACTGAATGATTACTACTAAGTTCTTATAGAAATAGACCTCTTTTACAGAAACATAATTTATACACTTTTGCCAAAAAAGCATCCATATTGTAACAGCATATTAAAATATCCCAAAAATAAACTATGCCGACACAAACTTAGTTAGCCACGGGAAAAAAATCCAGTCCAGGATTTACAATTAACCCAATGGAATTAAGGCAACACCCCTTAAAGAAGACCGCACATAAAAACCCTCACTTGCTCCGGACTCATCACTACGTGACCACTGAAGAAGGGACCAGAAAGTGTCCCGAAACGCGTCTGGTCAGAGGAAGCAGTGAGGACCATAAGGAAATTAACAATACTAAACTGAAAATCATCGGAAGAAAATACTCGCCACGGCGATATTCTTTCAAATTTCCCGCAGCGAGGAAGATTGGCCAATCAGGAACAACCACCGCGTGACGTCAGGCTACATCATCATCACGTGCAGCATCACGTGGTAAGGCAAGTGATCACGTGGGACGCCACGAAGGTCCTTGCAGGACGGAAGACGCTGTAACGAACTGAATAGGGGTAAAGTAAACTACATCTTCTTGTATTATTTCTCCATAAATACAACATATGTACTCTGCCCACAACAACGGCAAAGCACTGAAATATATCGGGATAATTATCATCCAATTTCAAGTGAATTGGAAAATTGCCAGGAGAGTCGCTCTCTCTTTAAAAGGCGGACACCAACACTTGAAAACCCGGTGAATACAGGACCAAATACTGGTGTATTCATAATAACATCGACTCCTCATCATCATAATATATGAACATTATCTATATGGTGTACGTTTTTATCAACACATTTTTTAAGAATAACTGCATGTTATAAATTACCTTTGTTGTGCACAACGTATTTTACTCATTGAGCACATTTTTCAACTTTTTCAATTTTTTTGCACGGCACTTTTTTCTTAAAATATATTTTTTCATATTTTTTCATAATATATTGGACCTTATATGCGAGCTTGCACATTCTTTAAGAATATCACTATTTAACTAAAGACAGTCATCAATTACTATTTAGCCTTCTTGTGGATTGTAAATTCGCTGATTTCAGGACCTCCTTGAAGAACTCTTTTAAACATCTATGGACATTATTTTTCAATTCTAGGGAATCCCTGTTTAACAATACCCAATGAAATATATATTTCGTACTGAATAATACCAAGAACAGTTACTTTGATCAGAATATATAATATACTTTATATACATATAGGATCTCTTATATTTTTATAACTTTTATGAAATTCAAATAATATTACTAATTATTTTATAGAACAATAAAAATCCTTCCATTCTATCCAAATGCGAGTGTGCCATCACAATTCTTTTCCATTTTAACACATCCTCACGGTTTTAGGTGTACCGGTGATTGAGCACCTCTATCCATACTGACCGTCTGGTGAGCCACAGAACCCCCTCTATTTTATAGCTTTCATATTCTGTTAGTAAAAGAACACCCTTTTTTGGCAATATCCAACATCTGGTTCCTTTGCATGATTAGTCAGTGTGCAATTTAAGCTAGAAATACAGCCATAATTTTCTGGGTTTTTGAAAACACCCTTTTTGTGCAAAATACACTATTTTACAGCCCTTGATGCATCTGCACATGTGAAATTCAAGCGTTATATACAGCTTTCATATTCTGTTAGAAAAAAACACCCTTTTTTGGCAATATCCAACATCTGGTGCCTTTGCAGGATTAGTCAGTGTGCAAGTTAAGCTAGCAATACAGGCATAATTTTCTGAAATTTTCAGGGTTTTTAAAAACACCCTTTTTTTTGCAAAATACACTATTTTACAGCCCTTGCAGCATCAGCACGTGTGAAATTCAAGGGTTATATACTGCTGTCATATTCAGTTATTAAACAAACACCCATTTTGGGCCAAAAACTTAATTTTGCAGCCTTTGCTGCATATGTCATTGTGAGATACACACTTTAGATACTGTGGTTCTATTCAGTTATTTGAAAAACAACATTTTGGGCAAAAATCTTTAATTGTGGCCTAGTCTGGATCAGTCCGTGTGAGATACACACTTTAGATACTGTGGTTATAGTCTTCTTTTAATAAAACATCCTTTTTTGGCAAAATACACAATTTTACAGCCCTTGCTGCATCAGCACATGTGATATTCAAGGGTTATATACTGCTGTCATATTCAATTATTAAACAAACACTCATTTTGAAAAAATAAAATTTGCAGCCTTTGCTGCATATGTCATTGTGAGATACACACTTTAGATACTTTGGTTCTATTCAGATATTTGAGAAACAAGACATTTTGGGCAAAAACTTTAATTGCGGCCTAGTCTGGATCAGGACGTGTGAGATAAAAACTTTAGATACTGTGGCTATATGTCACGGATGGTGTTGCAGAAAGCTGGAACTTATAAATAAACATCCGACTGGCTTGATCCCAAACTAAGGAGCATATAGGTGTGCCCTATAAAACCCCTAGAGCTCTCCCTGACTGCTATGCCCATGCAAAGGTCTTTATGGTAGACGATTGCATGCCCATGTACCTAATACTATGTAACACCTGAAAACCCTATAATAGTGAGGGGACACGACCACCGGATCCCTGCACTTAATACGGACGGAGTCAGGGTCACCTAGAATCAAGCCAGCAAGGAATACACAAATAAAGGAAACAGACTTATCTGAGGAATCAGCATCCAGCAGTGAACAACTCATCCAGGAAGAAGTAAAAAATGCAAAGTGAGGCAGTATGGGAGGGAATATAAAGGGAGACAATTAGTGTAAATAGGTGACAGCTGGGAGAAGGGAAGGAGATGACAAAGTGAAACCAAAACAAAAAACGTCATGCAAGAGGTAGCAAAGAACGTCTAACAGACCTTCTCACAGAACTGGTGGTGACATTATATTCTGTTATTTTAAAAACAAGTCATTTTGGGCAAAATACACAATTTTACAGCCCTTGCTGCATCAGCACGTGTGAAATTCAAGTGTCATATACTGCTGTCATATTCAGTTATTAAACAAACACCCATTTTGGGCCCAAAAAATTTTAAACACCCATTTAGGGCAAGATCCTAAATTTGAGAAATATGAGGAGAGCATCAAATAAAGGATGTGGCCCACATCATGGTGCTGCTAGTGGAGCTCCTGTTGCAGGGAGAGGACGTGGTCGATCTGTGCCAGCTACACGAACAAGTGAAACCCCTTCTTCAGGTGCAAGTAGGTAACAGAACCTGCAGCGGTATTTGGTCGGGCCTATTGAGGCTCTACGAATGGTGAGGCCTGAACAAGTACAGGCAATAGTAGACTGGGTGGCCGAGAGTGCCTCCAGTTCCTTCATATTGTCTCCCATCCAGTCTCCTGCTGAAAGATCACAGTTGGCACCTGCAGCCCATGGCCATCAGTCTTTCACCTCTTCCCCTTGCAAATCAGCCAAGCAGTCTGAGCCCCAAGTCATGCAGCAGTCTCTTCTGCTTTTTCATGACTCTGTTAGCAGGGTTTCCCAGGGCCATCCACCTAGCCCTGCCCCAGAAGTGGAAGAGATTGATTGTACCGATGCCCAACCACTTATGTTTCAAGATGAGCACATGAGAGGACCATCGCATCACGTGTCGGATGATGACGAAACACAGGTGCCAACTGCTTTGGCTTTCTGCAGTGTGCAGACCGACAAGGAGGGCAGAGGTGAAGACTGGGTGGAAGATGATGTGGAGGACGATGAGGTCCTCGACCCCACATGGAATCAAGGTCATGTGAGTGACCTGTGTAGTTCGGAGGAAAAGGCGGTGGTCGCACAGAGCCACCAGCACGGCAAAAGAGGGAGCAGGGTGCAAAAGTGGAGCGGCAGTCCCCTAGACAGTACGCCTGCTACTGCCCACCACAGCAAGGGACCTAGCCACCAAAGCCAGCTCCAAGGAGTTCCCTCACGTGGCAGTTATTCAGACAATGTGCTGACGACAAGACACAAGTGGTTTGCATACTGTGCAATCAGAGCCTGAAGCGAGGCATAAACGTTCTACACCTGAGCACAATCTGCATGACCAGGCATCTAAGTGCAAAGCACAAGCTGCAGTGGAGTAGACACCTAAAAAACCAAGAAAGGTCTCTGGCTCCTCCTGCTTCCTCTTCTGCTGCAGTCTCGGCCTCTTCACCCCCCTCTGGAGTGACAGCTGCCACCCCGCAAACAGAGGATGTGCCAGAAACGCCACCACCTGGGTCACCAAGCATCCCCTCAATGTCCCATGGAAGCGTTCAGCTATCTATCTCCCAAACACTTGAGCAAAAGAGGAAGTACCCAACTACCCACTCGCGATCCCTGGCCCTGAATGCCAGCATTTCCAAATTCCTGGCCTTTGAAATTCTGTCATTCTGTCTGGTGGACAGCCACCACTACTTTTCAAGGCGAGCCATTCCTTCCCTGCACAACCAAGTGGGGGACAAAATGAAGTGTGCACTGCGCAACGCCATCTGTGGCAAGGTCCACCTAACTATGTATACATGGACCAGTAAGCACGTTCAGGACATTATATCTCCCTAACAGCACACTAGGTAAATGTAGTGGCGGCTGAGCCTGAGGCGGATAGCAGTTTGAGCGTGTCCTTCCACCACCGAGTATTTCAGGGCGTTTCTCTTTGCCTCCTGTTGCTTCCTACTCCGCTTCCTCATCCTCTACCGGCTCCTTATCTGGTCAGTGCAACACTTTCACCAAAAACTTCAGCACAGCCAAGGGTAAACGACAGCAGGCAGTTTTTTTTTTTTTTTTTTTTTTTTTTTTTTTTTTTTTTTAATAAACTTTATTTTATTTATAATACAAAGAATAAATATCAATATAGCCTTAATAGTGTTATAAATCCTAAAGTCCGTAAATTTCTAATTTGTAAGCATAATTAGTACCGATTGCATACAAATAACCATACTTATGGAAATAAAACAAATCAAATGGAGATCTCAGCTTGCTAAGAGGGAGAGCGGGACTCGCAGCCACACAAAGCATCTAACTTAGCATGTTAATATCCAGAAAAAGGCAAAGGTCGGGGACCCACGGTCCGGGCAGCCATCGGGGAGCGAGCACGCGCCCCGCGCGTCCTTTCCCGAATATGGGTAGAGAGAGCGGCGGGATTAACGATCTTAAATCCATTCACCTGATACTCACATTGACCATACATAGCGGGCTTATAGCGATCTTTAATCGCAGACATTTCTTAAAGCAACCTGGGGGGGTCCAGCAGTCTTCTGTCACAGTGGAGAAAAAAAAGAAACAGAAAGCCACAGCATATTTTACTGCCTCTTCCCCATATATAGTTAAGATTGAAAATTTGTGCCCAGCTCATCCATACCTCACATACAGTCACACCGGTATCTCAGGTGCGAGGGGGCTCAAACAAGTATCACTCACCGGCATTTAGAGAAAATGTGGGCAGAAACACCACCAAAAACCGGCTCTGTCCCCTAATTGCACCCATACCACATATATCGTATCGCTGCCTACAGTCCAACCATATATCGAAAAGAAAGAGCCGCATTTCAGGGCGCACCCGGTCGGAATAAAAACCCGATAGTCCCAAACCCCGGGTCCCCGCCCATAAACGCGGAGTGCCTTGTTTTAACGAGAACTTTATCCCTTATACAGTGCCTGAGAGTCCCGCCGTCCTCCAGCGTTCTAGAGATGCTCCAATATTCAGATGCGATTTCACATCCTTTCCCAATTGCACTACATAAAGAAAAACCGGACTAATAAGATCATTCCCACCCACCCCCCCCCCCCACCCCCCCAACTTGCAGGAAAGGGAAAAAAAAAAAAAAAAAAAAAAAAAAAAAAAACAAACAATTCCAAATTAATTATTTACCCGTGCCCCAATCTTCCCACAATTTACACCACTTTAGATAGGATCCTCTTTGTTTATACAAAATCCTCTCATAAATCTTCACTTTCTCGACCAGGGCCAACCAGTTGCTGCAATCTGGAGCAGAGGAGCAAAACCATAGTCTAGAGACCAAAAGCCTGGCCAAGAATATAACCTTAATCAGTAGTTGGCGTTTTATGGGCTGGTAATCAACCTCCGATAGGTCTCCCAGGACCCATATCCTGGGGGACAAAGGAACAACAATGTTAAGTTTACGAGCCAAGGTATTTTGGACCGATCTCCAATAGCTACCCACTATCGGGCAGTCCCAAAACAGATGTAGATGGTCTGCCTCGGAGTCGCCACAGCGTGGGCAGTCAGAGGAGACTCTGAGTCCTCTCCTATATAACCACATGGGTGTCACGTATATTTTGTGCAGAATGTTAAATTGTACAACTGTGTGATTGAAATTCTGTGAAACAAGTTTTAAGCTTTCCCCTATGTTTTCCCAATCTACGGGACCCACCTCTGAAAGTGTCAGTGACCAGGATTTCTGTCCTGGAGAGAGAAGACCCTCAAAAAATTTTTCATTAAGTGTCTATAACAGTGTGATATTTTACTTTTCATGACAGTTTTCTTAATAATTAAATCATGTAAAAATTCAGGAGTATCTATAAACAGAAGGTGACTATTCAAAGTGCTGGAAAGTGCTGACCTCAATTGAAAATATGCAAACCAAACCACCTCGGCCAAATTTACCCTTTGCCCTAACTCCATCGGGGGCAAAATTTGTCCGCCACTAACCACCTGATGTAGGTACTGAACATTCTTAGTCCTCCAGTACTGGCAGCAATTCAAATCCCTTAAATTCAAAAGCTTTGAGTTATGCCATAATGGAGTGCAAATAAGTGATGCCTTAATTCCACACCAACTCCTAATAGTCCGCCAGGTCTTTATAGCCATTCTGCAAAAAGGTGTATACTCAGTCTGTATATTTAATAAATAGTCGGACTCCAATACAGTAAAGAAGTCCGTAAAACCTGAGTCTTTCACTACCCTGTTGCAGAACTGGCTATTTTCCCAGTCGTTAAAAAAGCAAAGTTGAGAGGCCACAAAGTAACCCCTAAAGTAGGGCAGATTGAGGCCTCCCTGATTATAAGGCATGGAGAAATAGAGTGTCTTCAATCTCACACGCTTCCTCCCCCATAATAGATCATTAAGCATCCGCTCTATCAATCTAAAATATTTGTCTGCGATCCATACAGGCGAGTTGCGCAGGACATAGAGGACCTGGGGCAGTACTACCATTTTTATTAAAGAGATTCTGTCTGCTCTTGCCTTTACAATTTTTTCCCATATCTTAATTTTAGCCCTCAGTTTTACCAACAGAGGAATCAGATTGAGTTGTAAATATTCCTGAGGTTTGGCAGAAACTGAAATCCCCAGGTACTTTATTGAATCAGAGACTGTTAGTTGGTTATCCCAGTCACCTCGCAGCTCGTCTATAGGGAGGAGGACCGTCTTCTCCCAATTAATTTCCAAACCAGACGGTGCAGAGAAAGAGCCAACCAGATCCATTATCCGAGGGAGAGTGGTTTCTGTTTGATGAGCAAAAACCAAGATATCATCTGCGTAGAGAGATACACGGTCGTGTTTCCCCATTATACCAAAACCGGCCACTTGCGGATCCTGCCTTATACTGGCTGCTAAGGGTTCGATATAAATATTGAACAAAAGAGGGGAAAGAGGGCAACCTTGGCGGGTACCTCTTCCTAGGGTAAAGCTCTGGGTGAACGTATCATTAATCCTAATCCTAGCAACTGGGGAGCGATATAATAGCTGAACCATCGCCATAAATCTAGGGCCAAAGCCCATTTTTTTCATTACCTCCCAGAGAAAGGTCCACTCCACCCTGTCGAATGCTTTAATGGCATCCAACGACAGGATGGAGCGGGTACCACCTCCCGGGGACTGAATATTCATAAATAGTCTATGCAGATTATAATGGGTACCCCTTTTTGGCATAAAGCCGTTTTGGTCTGGATGGATAATAGAGGATATCACCCGTGAAAGCCTCCTTGCCAAGACTTTTGATAATAACTTAGCGTCTGTATTTAATAGTGAAATTGGCCTGTAGGAGCTCATTTCTATCGGGTCTTTATCCTTTTTGGGAATTAGAACAATAAGAGCCTCCATCATAGAGCCTGGTAGGCTCCCTCCCCGCACCGCCTGGGAGAAAACCTCTAGCAACTGAGGAAGAATCACATCACTATACTTACGGTAGACCTCATATGGAAGGCCATCCGTCCCTGGCGACGAATTCCCAGAGACCGATCCCAAAGCCTCCTGGAGCTCCGAAAGAGATAACTCCTCTTCAAGATATTCTATTTGAGCTTCATTTAAAGTAGAAAGTGGAATCCCCTCCAGGAACTGCGTCGCCAGCCCGGGTGTCATGCCAAAAGAGGAGCTGTATATCTGAGTGAAGTATTGTAAAAAGGTGTCCCTAATTCCTTCTACGTCCGTGATAATTTCCCCCGCTGTATTGCGAATAGAGATAATAGATTGATTTTTCTTATCTTGTTGTGTGATTATCCTAGCTAGCAGCCTACCAGGACGTCCAGACTCCGTGAAATATTTTAACCCCTTAAAAAATACTCTATGATTTGCTTTCTCTATTAGGTATTTTTCCAAGGAGCAGCTGGCCTCCTGCATCTCTTCCCTATTATACTCAGTAGGTTGGCTAGTAAATCGCTCAGTTGTGTCCGCAGCAGCCTTGGCCAGTTCCTCCTCTTTTTTTTTAAATGTTCTCTTTGCTGCAACAATCTCGCTTATGAAGACCCCCCTCAGATATGCTTTCATGGAATCCCATACTACATTGATGTTCGCAGAGGGAAGGTTAACCTCCCAAAAGGAGGACATCAGAGATTTAATGGACTGGAGATTATCCATAATAGTAAGCCAGTATGGATTCAGCCTAAATCCTAACCCCCGATTATCCTTATTCCTCCCCGTGCAGACTTCAACCAGTACGGGTGAGTGGTCAGAAACTGTTCTTACCCCATATCGTATCTTCCGAATATTACTCAGATTGCTCTCATTAGTAAATGCTAAATCAATCCTGGACATTGCTCTGCCACCCCTGCTGACACAAGAGTATACTCTCTTTCCCCCACCAAGATGTTCCCATATATCCACCAGTCCCACCTCCAAGCAGAACTGTGGCAACGGTGAATTGCATACATTCCTCATCTGTTCTGCATCTAGAGAGAATCTATCTTTATTGGGGTCCATAACTGCATTAAAGTCCCCCATCAGAACTAACCGGCATTCTGATCTCCCTTCAGAAAAACGTGTAAACTGGATCAGTGGGTACATAGAGAAGGGCGGGGGTATGTAAAAAAAAGCAAGAATATAGCTGCAACCATACAGCTTACCATACAGAAAGATAAACCTGCCTTGGTCATCAATATGAGATTCTATAAGGGTGAAATCCACAGAATTATGAATTAGAACTGAGACGCCCCTGGAGGAACTACTAAAAGTGGAATGATAAGATTGAGAATACCATCCCGTTGTCAAGCGAAACACGGTTTCTTTAGTAAGATGAGTTTCTACCATGCAAACAATTGCTGGAAGGTATCGTTTTAATGCATCCATAATAGCTTGTCTTTTAACCCTTTCCCCAAGCCCTCTAACATTCCAGGTTACAATTCTAGTAGACATCCTTCACTACCGCAGAAAGAAAGAGGAAAAAAAAAAATAAATAAAAAAAAAAAAAAAAAAAAAATCCATACCTGCAAGGTGGGTTGGCCCCTCCCCCCCCCCCCCCCCCGTTGGTCCGCCCGATCTAATCAGCAAACCTCTAACCTCCGGCCATTCTCCCTTGCCCTAACCCCACCTCCCCTCCATGATAATGTTACACAATTTCATATGCCCGTTTGCTCCATCCAGTCTAACGCTTGTTGTGGTTTTTCAAAAAATTGCGAAATCCCGTTATAAATCACTCTTAATTTTGCTGGATATTGTAGAGAATATTTAATATCTTTAGACGCCAAGCGTTTCTTTATCTCTATAAAGTTTCTTCTTTTTTCCTGAGTCTGCCGAGCAAAGTCCGGAAAAAAAAGCAGTTTAGTGCCCTGGTATTCAATAGGTGTGCACTCTCTTGCTCTTCTCAATATCATGTCTCTATCGGCAGATAATAATAATTTCATTAAAATTGCTCGCGGCGGCCTCCCTGGGATAGATTTCCCTCCTGGTATTCGGTGGGCTCTTTCTATTTGAAACATAGAGGAAAAATAATCACTACCCAGATTGTTCAAAACTACGTCTTTAAGTTGTTCCTCTAGCTGTCGGCCTTCAGCTCCTTCTGGAAAACCAATTATACGAACATTGATTCGCCTTGCCCTATTTTCTAGATCTTCCAGCTTATTTTGTAGTGATTGATTTTCTGAAGCTAACAGAGCGGTTTTGGATTTTAAAATATCTATATCAGTTTGCAAAGAGTCCACAATTTTTTCCACATTCTGGACCCGGTCCCGGATATTTACTAGATCTTCTCTTATTAAGGAAATATCGCTCTGCACCGAACCCAGCTGAATAGACATCCCTTGCACTAATGTGCCGTTATTTTCTACGGTGCCCAAAATTTTATTCAAAACTAAAGGGTCAAGTTCAGTTCGCGTTTGTGCGGCTTCCGTTTGTGCAGAGAGACTCCCCTCATCTAGCACCTGACCTGCCTCCACTGATTCACCATCAGAGGATTCATCAGTTTGGGGGATTTTCACGGGTTTCTTCAAATTAGCAGGCAATTTTGTCTTAGCTATATTCTTTTCATTTGGGAAAGGTGATTTCAAAAATTTATCGATTTTATTCTCGGGAGTCTTAGACGCCATCTTCGCTACAGAGGAATCCACCGACCGTCGTTTTGGGGGCATTTTTTCTTCCCTTTTTCTTTCTTTCCCTCCTTCCCTTGCTCTTTTTCTCTTTCCTATTTTTTTCTTTTCCTTTCTCTTTTTTCTTTTTTTTTTTCCTTCTTTCCTTTTCTTCCTTTTTCCTTCTTTTTCTTTCCCCCCCCCCCTTTTCCTCTCTTCTATCCCCCCCTCCTCCAAACTACACGAGAGGAAAGGGACAAGACCAAAAAATCTGCACCCGTTTAGCAGGAGGGTTAGCAAAAAAAAAACAAAAGACAAAAAATAAAGTCACAATTGGCGGATAACAATATTTCTCACGTGTCCAGTACGCTCAAGGTCCCAATGTGCGCCGCGGATCAAGCAGGAAATCCAGGGCCAGCCAGAAGAGAGGAAACAAGGAGTCTTTACAGGTCACCGGGTAATAGATGCTGGTCATCCGGATAGTAGATGGGCCAGAGAATCCGCGAGCCGCGAAGTACTTGGCTCCAGCAGCAAGGCAGAGACCCGGACCAGGCAGGAAGAAAGTAGCAGGGAGAAACGAGGATGAAGTTCCAGGAACCACCAGCAGAGGGCAGGCAACGAACTTGTAGAAGAAAAAAAAGAAAACAGCCGGCTCGGGCAAGCGCCGGCAACCACCGCACACCAGGGCAGAGAACCAGAACCAGAAGCCGCTGAAGGAGAAGACCAGGGGACCCCCAGGACCAGCCGAAACCACAGACCAAGAGAACCACCTTCAGCCAGCAACAGACGAGCCGTCGGGAGACAAACCAGCAGAGCAGGAAAGGAAGGTAAGCCGCGCCGGAGCTCAGCCTCAGGGCATCAGCTGTTTCGGCTCAGAGACATGGAGGGAGGAGGCTAGCGCAAAGGGAGAGCGAGACGTGTCCCTCACGTCATCACGCCGCCACCCCTCCAGCAGGCAGTTTTAAAACGTATCTGTTTGGGGGGCAAACCCCACACCGTGCAGGAGCTGTGGACAGGCATTGAACAACAGGCCGATGAGTGGTTGGTGCCAGTGAGCCTCGGCCTGGTGGTGTGCGATAATGGGCGAAATCTCGTATCAGCTCTGGGACTATCCGGTTTGATGCAAATCCCTTGCCTGGCACATGTGCTGAACTTGGTGGTGCAGATATTCCTGAAAAATTTCCACAATATGTCAGAGCTGCTGCAGAATGTGCGGGCCGTCTATGCGTGATTTTGGCGTTCTCACCCTGGTGCTGCTCGCCTTTTTTAGCGCTGCAGCATAACTTCGGCCTTCCCGCTCACCGCCTAATATGAGATGTGCCCACAAGGTGGAACTCCACCTTGCACATGCTGGCCAGACTGTGCGAGTACACAATTGTCCACCCAGAGCACATTACTGGAGGATGACTAGGTGGAGGATGAGGAGGAGGAGATGTAGGAGGAGGAACAGTGTTCACAGCAGGGTGGCACCTAAACCAGCTCATGGCCATCACTGGTGCGTGTTTGGGGGGATACAGAGGACACAGACGATATACCTCCCACAGAGGACAGCTTGTCGTTGCCTATGGGCAGCCTGGCACATATGAGCCATTACATGCTGCAGTGTCTCCGCAACGACTGCCGAGTTGCCCACATTCTAACTTGTGCTGATTACTGGGTGGCAACGCTGCTGGATACCCATTACAATGACAACGTACCGTCCTTAATTCCGTCACTGGAGCGTGATCATAAGATGCGCTAGTACAAGCGCACGCTGGTAGACGCCCTGCTGGTGGCATTCTTACCTGACAGCGGGGGCACAGTGGAAGCACAAGGCGAAGGCAGAGGAGGGGGAAGAGGTCGCCAACACAGCTGGGGCACCGCCAGCATCTCAGAAGGCAGGGTTAGCATAGCCGAAATGTGAAAAGCTTTGTCAGCACGCCTCAACAACCAGCACCACCAGCTGATATGGAACGTCTTAGCCGGAGGCAGCATTTTAGCAACATGGTGGAGCAGTATGTGTGCACACGCCTACACGTAATGACTGATGGTTCTGTCCCCTTCAACTTCTGGGTCTCCAAATTGGGCACATGGCCTGAGCTTGCCCTTTACGCCTTGGAGGTGCTGGCCTGCCCTGCAGTTAGTGTATTGTCTGAACGTGTGATTAGCACGGCAAGGGGCGTTATCACAGACAAGCGCAGCCGCCTGTCCACAGCCAATGTGGACAAGCTCACGTTCATTAAAATGAACCAGGCATGGATCCCATAGGACTTGTCCGTACCTTGTGCAGAATAGACATGTTTATCGGCCTTACCCAGCCATTGTTATTCTCAAGCACACTTTCTCATTGTTTTATTTTTTATATTTTCCAAAGTTTTGGGGTGTACACTAATTTAAACAAAAAACAATACAAAACAAAAAACAAAACAGGGTTAGCTACCTCCTCCTCCACTGCTGCTTCCACCTACACTGCCACGTCCACCGCCTTCTCAACCTCCTGCTCCATATGGAGCTCCATCTCCTAGATCAGTGATGGCTAACCTTGGCACTTCAACTATGGTGAAACTACGACTCCCAGCATGCTCCATTTATTTCTATAGAGCAACCAAGCAAGGCGGGCATCTTGGGAGTTGTAGTTTTACCACAGCTGGAGAGCCAAGGTTAGTCATCATTGTCCTAGATCAAGATTATAATTTTTTATTTTACCATATTTTATGTTATTTTAAGTAATTTCACTAATTCGTCTGTTACACAACAATGTGTGACAATAACCAATTTTTGGCTGTGATATACCCCTGCTCTACATAGTGGACATGGAAATACATTTAACTAATTTAACGAGTGAGAGTGAATCTGGACCGCACATCCTCAATACTATGCTTTTGATATAACAACAATTTTTCAGTATAATAAAACATGGCTTTTCACCACAATATTAATAAATATAACCTTATGCTATGCACTAAAAGGAGGCATTGGTATATAGTTTGATCAAAGAGCATATGCCCACTTACCATCAAGTAGGGACCTACTCTAAATTTAGCGTGGCTCTGTGCAGCGACCACCGGCACCTCTACACTGCGCCAGTAGGCGACGGGACCCAGTGGCCACACAGCAACCTCACTGTGCGGCAAAGCCACCTTGGCCCTGTATCCCAACGCTCCACCAGCACAGCACAAAAGCAGCACCACATTTAACAAATTCATCTGTTACATTGTTGGGCGACATTCGCCAATTTTTGGCTGTGATATACCCCTGCTCTACATAGTGGACAGGGAAATACATTTCACTAATTCGTCTGTTACATTGATGTGTAACATTCACCATTTTTTGGCTGTGATATACCCCTGCTTTACATTGTGGACAGGTAAATACATTTCACTAATACGTCTGTTACATTGTTGTGTGAAATTCACAAATGTATACCTCTTTCCAGAATAGACTTGCCTATTGGGTCCCTGGAGGCCTCATCGTATATTTCCTCTATTGAATACCTACTACGTAGTCTGTCAGACCACTCCCCCATCTGTTTAGAGATGCAACTTGTTAAAAAGGTAGGGAGCACAGTGGACCATTTGTTTGAAAACTTAACCCATTCTGGATCCAGCTATTGGATGAGGGAGATCCCCTTACAGAACAGATTAATGAGTTATTTCTCCTTAATTTAGACTAAGCAGCCAAGGTATTCAAAACTGATTTTACAAACTTTATTAACCCTTTAGGTGTTCCTCAACAGTTAGTGGCAAATTTAGCTGTAAAAAATTTGTGAGACTTACAAGTTTCATGTGTACGAGGGGTGAGATTCCCGTATTCAACCCCCAGAATTTACCCTTACTCTGGGTGTTAGCAGGAAACTTGTGTGGGACCTTATGCACCCACTGCTAGATAAGGGTTAACTTAATATTTATTACCCTGATACTGCAGTTTACAGAAACGCCACATTTGTGGTCGTAAACTGCTGTATCACTAAAAGGCAGGGCACAAAAGGAAAGGACCGACATGGTTTCTGGAAGGCCGATTTTGATGTTTTTTTATTGACACCATGTCCCTTTTGAAGCCCCCCTGATGCACCCCTAGAGTAGAAACTCCCTAAATGTGACCCCCATCTAAGAAACTACACCCCTCAAGGTATTCAAAACTGATTTTACAAACTTTATTAACCCTTTAGGTGTTCCTCAACAGTTAGTGGCAAATAGAGATGCAATTTCAGAATTTCAATTTTTGGTAACCTTACCTCACAAAAATGTAATATAGAACAACCAAAAATCATATGTACCCTAAAAATAGTCCCAACAAAACTGCCACCTTATCCCGTAGTTTCCAAAATGGGGTCACTTTTAGGGAGTTTCTACTCCAGGGGTGCATCAGGGGGGCTTGAAACAGAACACGGTGTAAATAAACCGGTCCATAAAAATCAGCCTTCCAAAAACCACACAGCTCTCCTTTCCCTCTACGCCCCGCCGTGTGGCTGTACAGTAGGGTGTTTCTGTAAACGGCAAAGTCAGGACAATAAAGATACAGTCTTGTTTGGCTGTTAACCCTTGCTTTGTTAGTGGAAAAAATGGGTTCAAATTGAAAATTTGGCAAAAAAATGAAATTCTCAAATTTCATCCCCATTTGCCAATAACTCTTGTGCAACACCTAAAGGGTTAACATAGTTCATAAAAACTGTTTTTAATACCTTGAGTGGTGTAGTTTTGTAGATGGGGTCACTTTTATGGAGTTTCTACTCTAGAGGTGCATCAGGGGGGCTTCAAATGGGACATGGTGTAAATAAACCAGTCCAGCAAAATCTGCCTTCCAAAAACCATATGGCGCACCTTTCCCTCTACGCCCTACTGTGTGCCCGTACAGTAGTTTACGGCTACATATGTGGTGTTTCTGCAAACTACAGAATCGGGGCAATAGATATTGAGTTTTGTTTGGCTGTTAACCCTTCCTTTGTTACTGGAAAAAATGGATTAAAATGGAAAATTTGCAAAAAATTCTGAAATTTTATCTCCATTTGCCATTAACTCTTGTGGAACACCTAAAAGTTAACGACATTTGTAAAATCAGTTTTGAATAGCTTGAGGGATGTAGTTTCTAGAATGGGGTCATTTTTTGGGTGGTTTCTATTCTGTAAGCCTCACAAAGTGACTTCAGACCTGAACTGGTCCCTAAAAATTGGGTTTTTGAAAATTTCTGAAAAATTTCAAGATTTGCTTCTAAACTTATAAGCCTTGTAACATCCCAAAATATAAAATATAATTCCCAAAACGATCCAAACATGAAGTAGACATAAGTAAATTAATAACTATTTTTAGAGGTATTACTATGTATTATAGAAGTAGAGAAATTGAAACTTGGAAATTTGCTATCATTTACAAATTTTTGGTAAATTTGGTATTTTTTTATAAATAAAAATGATTTTTTTTTTACTTCATTTTACCAGTGTCATGAGGTACAATATGTGATGAAAAAAGAATCTCAGAATGGCCTGGATAAGTCAAAGCGTTTTAAAGTTATCACCACTTAAAGTGACACTGGTCAGATTTGCAAAAAATGGCCTGGTCCTTAAGGTGAAATAAGGCTGTGTCCTAAAGGTGTTAAGGAATTAATTGGTCTCCAAGAATAATATGACAACGCATCTTTGTGGCGCAATCCATGTTTACCTGAAATGTTTAGACTAGAAGGTTTTTCCCCCTGGGAAGAAAAGGGTTTTCTTTTTCTTCATCAGATTCCGATGGGAGGTGTTATGAAACCGTTTTCACAATTACAACAAGAATTTGGTCTTCTAGATACTGTATTATACCATATATTGCAGTTGACAGATGCATATCAGGCGCAGTTTAAGGAAGGCATACAAATGTCAGCTTCCCCTCCGATAGTCCAACAGGTATTATGTGGTAGCAGCTCTAAGGGATTCATTTCTGTGCTCTATAGGCATCTGTTTGATAAATTTACCTTATTGAGCTGTTTACCAATCAAAGATAAATGGGAACGAGATGTTGGTATTATTACGCAAGAGCAGTGGGACACTGTCCTGGCTATAACTCCTAGCATCACACTAAGTGAGGCTCAATGTTTATTCCAGCTATACCTTATACATAGACTGTATAAAAACCCTGTATTCTTACACAAGATAGTGCTACGGACGATGGATTGGAGGGGAGGAGGCTTCCTTGATACATATGTTTTGGGAATGTCCTGGGTTAGGGGTCACGGAAGGAAGTTTTGCAGATAGTTGCCCAGACAATTCAGATACAGTTAACAAGCGATTTAAGTCTGTGTGCTACATCTCGTAGACCTGCTGGGAGGTGATAGCAGAATATCTCTGAACATTTAGCGAATGCTCTTCCAAGCTAGAATATTAATAGCCAAACACTGGATAGAACAGAGCCCACCCACTAAACAGGAATTTGTAAACCGACTTTCCTGCGATTTTATTAAGGGATATATACCTGCACTTGCGGAGAGCAGATGATACCACCCTGCTTGATTTTTTTAAAATATGCCCCACCGGATTTCTCTCGCTCAGTATGTTAATACTGAGCATCGGAAAAATGAGGTGAAGACTGACTCTTTTTTCCTTGGGCGTCTCCTTCTCCCTGGCTGTAATGCTGTCCAATCGCAGCGCAGAGCGTCACAGCAAGGGAGGTTTTTTCTCTTATTTAAAAAAAATCAAGCAAATCGCATAAAAGTATATCCCTTAATAAAATCGCATGAAAGGTCCTCTTTAACAATATTCTGAGATATGAAAGAGGAATATATTTGAAAAGAAGATGCCAAGCTAAGTTCATGGCTATCTGGCAGGGATAGTTTGAAGCCCCTGGACTGACGTCGTGAGCTTTAACAAGGGATTGTTTACAGGCAAATGGTGTGAACCTGGAAGACTCCTACTATGGCTCTGACATGTGACCATGGTCAGACCCGACTTTCTGGACTAGGCAATTAACTGTACAGACAGTGTTATAGTATACCAGTCAAGCACCGTGATACGGTGTCTTCCTAAGATAAGCTAATGTAGTCGTCTCTCCGAAGGGATGTTAGGGTTGGGGGTTTATGTTTGTACTACCTGTTTTGGTATTCTGTAAAAATTGATATAGAAATAATGACAAGTTATGCAATATTTGTATTAATGTAATACTTTATTATGTGTTGACTCTGATTTATGGACCAATGTATAAGATATATTTTTTCTTTTAATAAAAAATAGACTTAATGTAAAAAAAAAAAAAAAAAAATTTATTATTGGTTGGTACAGGAGCTTTGCTCACTCAATCAGTACAGAGGTCTGGCTGTTATTGACAGCCAGCCCATGCTGTATCTACCAGCATCAGCAGTTTCAGTGAACTAACCTCTTAGATACCACTATTAGCACTGACTATAGCATCTAAGGGGTATACAGAGGGAGGGGGCTTCGTCTCTAACACCATCAGCTCTTTGCACACAAATCACAAATTTTAAAATTTCACCACAATAATCCTTTGGTTCTTGTGGAAAGTGGGTTCTATGAAGTACGTCCCTCAAAGTGACTTCAGAACTAAAATGGTCCTTAAAAAAGTTGGTTTAGACAGCTTTCTAATGTCCTAAAATATAAAATGACATTTAAAAAATGATGGCAACATAAAGTATACACATGGTGAATGTTAATTCATAACTATTTTATAAGTTACCACCAGTGTCGGACTGGGGTGACTAGGGCCCACCATACGGATACATTTAAATATTACCTGCTCACAAAGCAGCAATATGCTACCAGATGATTGAATATGTGGGTCCCTGCAGCCTCTTTGAGAAAGTAGGTCCTGGGGAGAAGAGGATACTGGCAGCTTTACTTTGTTCCTAGAAGGCATCTCAGCTCTGATTGTGTCTATAATAATAAACTGGGGTGTATCTTTAATAATCTATCAAGTTTTTTATATGAACATAGGCTGGCTGAATATATGTACTGTATGTAGTGCAGTAAGTCTACTGTGTTATGTCCCACTGGTGCAGAGGGTGGGAGTCTAGGGGCCCACTGTGGGATTCACCTGTACCCCTGTGGGCCAGTCTGAGCCTGTTTGCCACTATTTTCTTCTTAAGAAAAGAGACACAAAATTTTGGAAAAAAGCTATTTTTTTTCCAAATTTTCTATAGATTTTGGATTTTTTATATATTAAAGTGAAACATATTGATCACTAACTTTAAGTCAGATGAATCATGAGAGCCAGTGGGCTGAATAAAAAGAATAGCAAAGTTATTTACACATAAAGTGACATGTCAGATTTGCCAAAATAGGCTCTGTTACGAAGGTCAAAAATTGACTATATGAGGAAGACATTTGTCATAATAAACACTAGACAGTGTTTTTGTACACTAGATAGTGTAATACAATTTATACTAAATGATAGATTTATTGTACAGAAAATCTGAGCCCTAGGACAATGATTAGTACTTTTTAAGAACCACACACTTAAAAGTTGAAGTTTTTTCATTTCAAAATCATTACCAAAAATTGTTTAGAATGCTCCTCTATAAAGTATCGTTACTGTGGTAAATGACACATTGATACTTCTCTGACACATTATATGAATATACTTCCAGATGTTTTTCCAGTAAGACTAACGGAGAGGATAAAGGGAGACAAAACAGACAATTGCAGTTAGGTACCATGTTTTTCTTTATTTTTTATTAACCTCATTTCCTCATTTGCTGATTCTTCCCATGAGTATGATCCAAAATACCTGTATTTACAAGGAAGGCACATTAGGGTAGACTTACTAGTGAATACACCAGAGTACTGATACAATGGACCCGCCCCCCCTCAAAAAAAAATATATACAGTACAGACCAAAAGTTTGGACACACCTTCTCATTCAAAGAGTTTTCTTTATTTTTATGACCATGAAAATTGTAGATTCACACTGAAGGCATCAAAACTATGAATTAACACATGTGGAACTATATACATAACAAAAAAAGTGTGAAACAACTGAAAATATGTCATATTCTAGGTTCTTCAAAGTAGTCACCTTTTGCTTTGATTACTGCTCTTGGCATTCTCTTGATGAGCTTCAAGAGGTAGTCACCTGAAATGGTCTTCCAACAGTCTTGAAGGAGTTCCCAGAGATATTTAGCACTTGTTGGCCCTTTTGCCTTCACTCTGCGGTCCAGCTCACCCCAAACCATCTTGATTGGGTTTAGGTCCGGTGACTGTGGAGGCCAGGTCATCTGGCGCAGCACCCCATCCCTCTCCTTCATGGTCAAATAGCCCTTACACAGCCTGGAGGTGTGTTTGGGGTCATTGTCCTGTTGAAAAATAAATGATGGTCCAACTAAATGCAAACCGGATGGAATAGCATGCCGCTGCAAGATGCTGTGGTAGCCATGCTGGTTCAGTATGCCTTCAATTTTGAATAAATCCCCAACAGTGTCACCAGCAAAGCACACCCACACCATCACACCTCCTCCTCCATGCTTCACGGTGGGAACCAGGCATGTAGAGTCCATCCGTTCACTTTTTCTGCGTCGCACAAAGACACGGTGGTTGGAACCAAAGATCTCAAATTTGGACCCATCAGACCAAAGCACAGATTTCCACTGGTCTAATGTCCATTCCTTGTGTTCTTTAGCCCAACCAAGTCTCTTCTGCTTGTTGCCTGTCCTTAGCAGTGGTCTCCTAGCAGATATTCTACCATGAAGGCCTGATTCACACAGTCTCCTCTTAACAGTTGTTCTAGAGATGTGTCTGCTGCTAGAACTCTGTGTGGCATTGACCTGGTCTCTAATCTGAGCTGCTGCTAACCTGCGATTTCTGAGGCTGGTGACTCGGATGAACTTATCCTCCGCAGCAGAGGTGACTCTTGGTCTTCCTTTCCTGGGGCGGTCCGCATGTCAGCCAGTTTCTTTGTAGCGCTTGATGGTTTTTGTGACTGCACTTGGGGACACTTTCAAAGTTTTCCCAATTTTTCGGACTGACTGACCTTCATTTCTTAAAGTAATGATGGCCACTCGTTTTTCTTTACTTAGCTGCTTTTTTCTTGCCATAATACAAATTCTAACAGTTTATTCAGTAGGACAATCAGTTGTGTATCCACCTGACTTCTCCACAAGGCAACTGATAGTCCCAACCCCATTTATATGGCAAGAAGTCCCACTTGTTAAACCTGACAGGGCACACCTGTGAAGTGAAAACCATTTCAGGTGACTACCTCTTGAAACTCATCAAGAGAATGCCAAGAGTGTGCAAAGCAGTAATCAAAGCAAAAGGTGGCTACTTTGAAGAACCTAGAATATGACATATTTTCAGTTGTTTCACACTTTTTTGTTATGTATATAATTCCACATGTGTTAATTCATAGTTTTGATGCCTTCAGTGTGAATCTACAATTTTCATAGTCATGAAAATAAAGAAAACTCTTTGAATGAGAAGGTGTGTCCAAACTTTTGGTCTGTACTGTATATGCCTTAGGGTACTTTCACACTAGTGGCAAGGCTGTTCCGGTGGGTGAACAGCCTGTCGGATCCGTGCTTCCGCTGGTGCACACGTGGCCCAAGACTACCGATCCGGCCCCACTGTCTATAATGGGGGCGGTCCGGAGTTCCAGCAGCAGCACTGCAGCACATGCCGAGAGGCGGCCGGAATAAAAGTACGACATGTAGCCTCCCTCTACCCGAGATAACTAATGAGGGACTCCCCTCGATGAACTCATAATTGTGGAGATTTACTCATCAAGATTTGCTAGAGCTCTGGTGCAATTTATGTCAAAATGACTGAAGTACATACTATGTACCACGTTTATTAATCTGTTTTGAAAGTGGTGATGCTTATCCAGTCACAAATTTTTTCGCAAAAAAATGCACAAAATGTTAACATCGCTGCCAACATTTTTATGCTACAAAACTGACGTAGCAGATTGAATAAATGTCCCGCATAATTTCTTTGAAGCAATGGCATTAGGAAGTTGGAACACTCAGAGTGAACATAGAGCCTCCAAGTAGCTGCTGCCTCGGTCAAATTTAAGACCCTGGTGCTGCAAGGCAACAACACTAATCCAGAGGTCAGCAACCAGCACTCCAACTGGTGTAAAACTTCAACTCTCATCAGGGCTCATTCACTTCTGTGAAAACCTCTAAGCATGTTGGGAGTTGTAGGTTCACAACAGCTGGAGGTTTCTGTCTCCTACACTTACTGCTGAAGAATCTTGTCACCCACTTGCAAATATAGAGAAACACATTGCTCTCCTAATTTACTGTAGTATAATAAAGGGTTAATTGACTATCATGCATTGCTACATCAAAAGAAAATTGAGACTTCTATGGAAATCAAAACTGTACGATCGCCGTCAAAGGCGCTATCAGTGGTATCCCAACTCTTCGCTATACAGTGCCCAGATCAAAACAGGCAAACATTGTCTTCTGAGCCGTAATGTGCATCAAGACTATTAGTAAATATGACCTAAAGTCCAAAGATAATGATCTTTTTTTTTGTATGTTACATTGTGAACTGCACAGTTTGAATCATTAAATTAAATATTGTATCACAGAGCTGGGCCACAGAGATTAAACAGAGCTTTCACTCAGTTCACAAAGAACTAAAGCTGTCTTTCCCTTAGAATAATGTGTCAACCATAATGCCCCATAAAGACAATTTTTTAATATAATGTGTAGTTCATAGAACCTCACTGTGTGATATCCCACACAAATCAAAAATGAAACAAAGCTTTTATATATTCCATTAAATAAAAAAACATTATGAACTGTATTATAGACCCAGTCAGCCAAACCAATACTTTAAGAAACCTGGAAATAATATCCTTTGTAGATGATTTCTAGAAGGAAGCAGCAGATAAATATTTTCACAGGTGTAGGAATTTAGTGTAATGATGATTAATGTTTCAAAGATAAAAAAGCTCCTATATTAACCAAATGATAACCAGGCCTAACAATTAAACCTAGAACTCCGGCTTTGTAACAGTGACTGCCATGCCTGTGTATTTAACTGAAAAACTGAAAAATAATTTATAATATAAAAGATCTGCAATGTGATTATCTTCTGAGTACACTCTGAAGCAATTTATTTAAATGCTTCTCATACCAAGAGAGTTGAGTATCAAATGACATTGCATGCTACTGGAAGATATGGCTTGTTCCGGTGCTTTACCAAAGGAAAATAACAGAAGCCTCAATACAGAAAGCTGAAATATCTAAATGTGAATCTAGAAGTGATACCAACAACATACTCCACAGTTTCTATCTATCTATATATCTTTATCTATTATTATAGTATGGTTAGAGATGAGCACATTTTTCTAAAGTTCAATTCGGCTGATTCCCTGAATCTTACCCCAAAATTCCCTTTGTGACGAATTACGTTGTCACAAAGTGCATTTTTTTGTAATTAGTGGGTGTACCCCGCAGATGCCATATTCATACATGATCGTGGCATCTGAGTGTAAAAACAGTGTGAAATTAACATTTAAAAAAATTCTATCAAACTTACTACGTCCATTTACTCGCTATGGCCCGCCCACCCGCCTGGTGGCCCATCGCGAGCAAATGGAGGTGGTTAGAATGCTTTTTGTTTTTTTTTATACTATTTCAGATTAAATCGATTTGCTTACATGAAGCACGAGAAAATATGGCTTTGAGGCAAATCAAATTTATCCTGAAATTCGTGGGATTCGATTAGCTCATCTCTATGTATGGTAATTGACATGTAACTTTGCTCCAGATTGGCTACCTCTATCCCACCCTTGTGTTCCTGTATTAAAACTCATGATTACTACATTTTAGTATATAATATGTTTATAACCTTCTCTATTTCTTTAGAGGCATTCAGTTTTGCATTTAGACATAGAAGTCTATGGGAAGCATAATGAATACTGATATTTGCATGTTATAATGGAAAATAATAAAGTAATTCAAAAATCACCCGAACTTTCAAAGTTTGGTACGAACCCAAACTTTGCAGATAGGATCCCAACCAGGAAATGCATGTGTTATCTGGGCTTATATGTTGTGATACAATGTCTCACAGATTGAATTTAATTAATTGACTGACAAAGATATAGGTTTAACTAGGAGAAAGTGAGTGTGTCACTGTGTAACTTAGTCAGGTTGCCAGCTATTTTCGGTAAGTGTCACAGCAGCAAATAAAGCTATACCACTTTATTTTTATTTTTTATTAATCTGTATCACTCCAATGTATATTACATAAATTACAATCATAAACATAAATCATTTACAATATTATCCTGGAATCCGGGTGCTGATGGTATACCTTCTGATGTTTTTTTTTTACATATATATTATAACTAGCTGAAGGACCTGGCTTCGCATAGGTATATTTAATCTATTTCATTCAATGTATGTGTATGTCGTTAAAAGATATCAACAGTATCCACTATAACAGTGACATCCACAGCCCTCCACCCCTTAACACTGACCCCCCACAGTGCCCCGTCTCCTTAAAATGTGACCCCCACAGCAGCCCACCCCCTTAACTTTGACCTTTAAAGCAGCCTGTTGTCACGGATGTAGTAGGAGAGAACACCAAAAGACGACAAGAAGGAAGAGGAAAGACACTAGGCCTCACCGCTAGGGAAGGAACCTATAAAACCCTGCTCCTGGCCCTAACTCCTATCCGTATGGGCACCTTTCGATGGTAGAGATGCCCATACACAGGAACTTAGAAAACCCTGGTGACCCTCAGATGCCCTCAGAAATACAAAACACAAGTGGAACACTTAACTTCTGAGGATGATGGATGAACAGGACTTCAACAAAAACCACACTCCAGCAACACACAGACAAAGTGAAACCAAAAGAGGCTGTCAGATCACTCATGTGCAGTCAGTCTTTCAGACCTTCTAACACCTGTCACAGGTGTGACACCTGCCCCTTTAACAGTGAGTTTCACAGCACCCCCTCACTTGGCAGTGACCTCCACAGGGGCCCACCCACTTAACAGTGGACTCTACAGCACCCACTCCTTATCACTGAATAAAGGTTACAGTCCCCTTAACCGACCTCCACCATTCCCGGACCCCTTAACAGAGACCTCCACAGCAACTGCTCCTTTAACCGTGACTGCCACAGTACCACATTTCCTTAACAGCGACCTTCACCATACCCCGCCCGTTTAACAATGACATCCATAAAGCTCTGTTCCCTTAAAATGTGACTTCCACAACACCCCACCCCCTTAACAGTGACCTCTACAGCACCCTGCTCCTTAACACTGACCTCCATAGCGGACTGTCCCCTTAACTGTGACCTCCACCGTTCCCTGCCCTCTTAACAGAGATCTCCACAGTGCCCGCCCCTTTAACAGTGACTTCCACAGCATACTGCCCCCTTAACTGCCCCCTCCACAGCGGCTGCCCCTTTATTAGTGACCTCCACAGTGCCATCTCCTTAACAGTGATTTCCACAACACCTGCCCCCTTAACAGTGGCCTCTACAGCAATCTGCCCCTTAACACTTACCTCCATAGAGGACCGTTACCTTAATTGTGACCACAGCAGCCTGCCCCTAGATTTGCCAGAGGTCTATTTTTAGGTCAGACAGCCCGGCTTTTAGACTCCCTGTCCTCTGTCCGGCGCAGTGTCTGTACAGACACAGGGATGTCCTTTTGAACAGCTCACTCTCAGACAGCAGCACTGTGCTGTGTGAGTGTCAGCTGCAGGGATAAAGTCACCCTCCCTCCCACCCCTGCAGCTAAGAGAAGTTGATTTTTACCTTAATTTTTTCAATACTCGTCAGCTGCAGAGTGGGAGAGGGAGTAGCATAACCAGGTCAGGGGTGTGGCTTAGCAGGACATGGGAGCGGGGTTTTTAAGCCTGTCTTTTGAGGGTGCAAATAGAGAAGGGATTGGGCGGCACAGCTCACATTCCTAAACAAATCCCTGTGTTTCGATCAATCAACCACCGATATCTAATGCACCTCTTGTCAAAACTGCAGTGCAGTGGTGCACGCCTCCAAACAGACAGTCATAAATACCAGAATAGAAGAGGATATTAAGGCGGCACTCACCCAGCAGTGTTCTGTAAAATCCTTTATTTCATCCAGGATAACTAGCAGAATGAGCGGGGGCAGACGGCGAATCTTCCATGCATAGCGGCGATGGCTGTTTCGCGCAGACAATGCACCTCTTCAGGCGGGCTTACGTAAGCGTGTTTAAATACGCTACCTTTTAAACAACCCGGGGGAAGATTGTCATGACAACGCATGGTGCCCTATCACCCTTCTGGTGTACAATGCAATAAGAGACAAATCGTCTATCATAAAAACAAACAGTGCAACAATAAGATAATCACAGAAACACACTGAGATCATTGTGGTCATTTAAACCAAGTTCACTCAAGGCGTTCACACGCAGAATCCACCTGGCTTCTTTTTATAATAAAAAATGTATACCTATCTCTTCCTGCAGGGGGATTAGGAACCAATTTGATGCCAGCAAACTCAAGGGTCATACAGTTCCCATTATGTGTCTCCCTTATGTGTTTTATAAATCTGGGGCAGCCCTTACCTGTCCAATGAGTTCTGAAGCATTTGGCTGAATATGAGCAGATAATATTGCCCGAAACACTTCAGAATTCATCCTGCTGCTTTTGTCAGCAGTCACATGATCAATAAATACAAGAGAAACCAGTTCCATTGGCAGCCATACATGCCCAGGGCATGACACTACCACCACCATGCTTTACTGATGAGGTGGTATGCTTAGGATCATGAGCAGTTCCTTTCCTTCTCCATACTCTTCTCTTCCCATCACTCTGGTACAAGTTGAACTTGGTCTCATCTGTCCATAGGATGTTGTTCCAGAACTGTGAAGGCTTTTTTAAAAGTCATTTGGCAAACTCTAATCTGGCTTTCCTGTTTTTGAGGCTCACCAATGGTTTACATCTTGTGGTGAACCCTCTGTATTCACTCTGGTGAAGTTTTCTCTTTATTGTTGACTTTGACACACATACACCTACCTCCTGGAGAGTGTTCTTGATCTGGCCAACTGCTGTGAAGGGTGTTTTCATTCACCAGGGAAATAATTCTTCGGTCATCCACCACAGTTGTTTTCCGTGGTCTTCCGGGTCTTTTAGTGTGGCTGAGCTCACCGGTGTGTTCCTTCTTTTTAGGAATGTTCCAAACAGTTGCTTAGGCAACGCCTAATGTTTTTGCTATCTCTCTGATGGGTTTGTTTTGTTTTTTCAGCCTAATGATGGCTTGCTTCACTGATAGTGACAGCTCTTTGGATCTCATCTTGAGAGTTGACAGCAGCAGATTCCAAATTTAAATAGCACACTTGAAATGAACTCTGGACCTTTTATCTGCTCGTTGTAATTGGGATAATGAGGGAATAACACACCTGGCCATGGAACAGCTGAGAAGCCAATTGTCCTATTACTTTTGGTCCCTTAAAAAGTTAGAGGCACATATGCAAACTGTTGTAATTCCTACACCGTTCACCTGATTTGGACGTAAATACCCTCAAATTAAAACAGACAGTCTGCAGTTAAAGAACATCTTGTTTGTTTCATTTCAAATCCATTGTGGTGGTGTATAGAGCCAAAAATGTTAGAATTGTGTTGATGCCCCAATATTTATGGACCTGACTGTTTGTTGATGTCACTTTGACATTACTATTGCTGTTTTGATGTTAAAGAGCTTGAAAAGGCTTGGATAGAGTCCTAGGAGAGAACAGTCATGGATTTTCAGGGCAATCAGGCACTTTCAGTTTGTGTTAAAAAAAATTGGAATCAAATTTGATGACCAATTACTGTGAATCGAAAATAAATTTGCTCATTACTTTGCCATTTTTTTTTATATTTGTGTTATATATTATGTTGTGACTAAGTATCTATACACATATATATATATATATATATATATATATTGTGAGACAGTAACAGGTCTCACGCAGGTTAGAGGTAAGGAAGGGGTGGATAATGCGGTCCACACCCCTGTTCCACCACAGGTGAGAGAAGCTGGAGGTAATCATCCTGGCATAAGGCACCTCCCAGAGTGTCAGAAAGGGGGGAGTGTGTTACCTGTGGACAGAGGCCTGGAGGCTCTGTCAGTGTGGTCCAAGCCAGGAGGGCTGAGTGACCACGATTCCCCAAGAGACACTGGACTGGAGACAGTGGGCGTACTGTGCTCTGTACAGCCAGGAGGCTGTGGGACATTGGCTCAGAAAGCCGCACGTGTTCACAGGGTGTGAGTCAGGGATCTATTTGTTTAGTTAGAGCCCAGCCGGGCGAGTGTTTATTATTTTGTATTATTGTTTATGTTTATGCGGATGTGCCGCAGTAAAGCACCGTGTTTGGATCTTAAACTTGGTGTCCTGAAGATATCTGGGAGAATGACCCCCGAAAGAGAGCTGATTCCCTACAATATATATTGTAAGAAGGTACAAGGAATCATCGTGGATGATAGGTACGTGTCACAGAGGTTCCTGGACTCGGTGGAGTAAGAGACGGTTTTTATGTGTCAGCAGAAGTTGTTTGACACCTTGATACTTAGTATGGCTGTAATAGTTGATCTGGGACAGCTCTTACTGGGAGTAGTCAAAGTGCTGGGTGGGTGACTACTCCCCATGTTCTAGGCTGGGTTTTGCCAAGCATAAAAACCAGCCAGCACTGCCAGGTGGGGAGGATTACCTCCATCTGACAGTGGAGCTCAGGAGGTCTGTGTGCTGTGATCTGAGGGCTGTGTTGGGATCCGTCGCTTGAGCCGGGCTGGAGAGCTCAGACTCCTGTGAGACCTAATACCTGCCTGTGGACTTGACAAGGCAGAACTTCCAACAGGGTGTGAAGTAACACCCAGGAGAAAAGGTGACTGTTTTATATATGAGCTTTTCATGTAATGATCCGTTCATAATGCATCAATTTAGCTGCATTTGGTCTCTGTTGCGTTTTTTAGGCTGTCACTACCGCAGCTTGCAGCGTTTTGGTGTCCATCTGACTATGCGGAGCCAAACGGATCTGTCCTGACTTGCAATGTAAGTCAATGGGGACGGATCCATTTTTCATTGACACAATATGGTGCAATTGAAAACTGATCCATCCCCCATTGACTTTCAATGTAAGTCATGACGGATCCATTTTAACTTAGATTTTTTTTTTTATGAATAATGCAAACAGATCCGTTATGAACTGATACAAGCATTTGCATTATCGGTGCGGATCCGTCGGTGCAGATACAAGACAGATCCGCACCAAACGCCAATGTGAAAGTAGCCTAAGCTGTAGAAACCAGTGTCAGACAGCTGCTGCCAAGGCCAATAAGATAATGGGTTGTATCAAAAGGGGCATAGATGCCCATGATGAGAACATAGTTCTACCACTTTACACATCACTAGCCAGACCACACATGGAGTACTGTGTACAGTTCTGGGCTCCTGTGAACAAGGCAGACATACCAGAGCTGGAGATGGTTCAGAGGAGGGCAATTGAAGTAAAACCTGGAATGGGTGGACTAGTACCATGAAAGATTATCAAAATTAGGGTTATTCACTTTAGAAAAAATATGACTCAGGGGAGATCTAATAACTATGTATAAATATATCAGGGGTCAGTACAGAGATCAATCCCATCATCTATTTATCCCCAGGACTGTGACGAGGGAACATCCTCTGCGTCTGGAGGAAAGAAGGTTTGTACACAAACATAGAAGAGGATTCTTTATGGTAAGAGCAGTGAGACTATGGAACTCTCTGCCTGAGGTGGTAATGGTGAGTTCACTAAAAGAGTTCAAGGGGCCTGGATGTATTTTTGGAGTGTAATAATATTCTAGGTTATAGTTACTGGAAATGGGTAATTGATCCAGGGAGCTATTCTGAATGCCTGATTGGAGTCGGGAAATATTTTTTTCCCCTAAAGTGTGTAAAATTGGCTTCTACAGCACATTTTTTTTTTTTTTGCTTTTCTCTGGATCAACTTGCAGGATAACAGGCTGAACTGGATGGACAGATGTTTTTTTTTCAGCCTTATGTTACTATCAGGGGCATACATAGAAATCAAGGGGGCCCCATAGCAAAACTCAGAATTGGCCCCCCCCTAAAAAAAAAAAAGTTTAATTATTGCACTGACCTAAGGGCTCATGTACACAAACATATTTTTGTCCACATCCAATCCACATTATTTGCGGGTCGGATGCGTAATGCAGACAGACAGCGTTCATGTTTTGAGGACTGCGAAAATGGCTATGGACATGTGCATGAGCCCTCATAAAAACAATATGGGTACATATTATGTGCGTTGTGTTTATGTTCAGATTAAGCATCTAACAGGTTAAAGGGTTTGTCCGGGTTCAGAGCTGAACCCGGACATACCTCCATTTTCACCCAGGCAGCCCCCCTGAGAAGAGCATCGGAGCAGTTCTTGCTCCCGTGCTCTCCTTGGCTTTGCACTAAATCGAGCAGGGCTAAGGCATCTTTTGGAGATCCGATGATGAACTGGGCTCTCTATGGGGCTGCCAGGAAGCCTGGTGACGTCACCGGCACTGATGGGCGGGCTTTAGTGCTGCCCTAGCCTGTAAAATGGCTAGGGCAGTGCTAAAGCCCACCCATCAGAGCCGGTGACTGTCATGGTCTTACCTTCTTGCTGTTCTCCTTCGTTTGACATGTGCTGGCGGCCATCTTGGTTTCTGGGTTTCTTGTAGCCTCCCACCCTGCGGCTTCTCCTTCCCACTGGGAGGAGCTGGATGCCTAGCTCATATATATAGGAGGTCTGTGGCTTCAGTTCCTTGCTTGGTCCTCCTGTGTTCACATGCTTCTAAGACTGCTGCTGCTTCTGGTTCCTGATCCTGGCTTCGTCTGACTACCCTGCTGGTTCCTGATCCAGGCTTCATCTGACTACCCTGCTGGTTCCTGATCCAGGCTTCGTCTGACTACCCTGCTGGTTCCTGATCCAGGCTTCGTCTGACTACCCTTCTGGTTCCTGACCTCTGGCCTCGCAAGACCCTGCTTCGGTTTAGCCATCCGTTTGGACTTTTGCCTTACAGCTTGATTTTCAATAAAGCCTTCTTATTTCCACTTATCTCTTGTTGTACGTCTGGTTCATGGTTCCATGACAGTGACGTCACCAAACACACTGCTGGGCGGAAGCCTCCGCCTGGCAGTATGTTGTTGCAAATAAAAGAGCCCTTGCCCTGCGTGATCTAGCTTAGGGCAAGGGAGCCCATCGGAGCATCTTATGCTCCGATGCTAGCATCAGGGAGGCTGCCTGGGTGAAAATATGGGTATTGAACCCGGACAACCTATTTAAGATGGCGGAACTGGTGCTAACTCAAGTCCAGCTAGATTCAGCAATGTATAGCTGACACTAACAGCTGATGGCACAGGCTCAGCTTTTGAGCCTGTGCCATCTCTGCACTACACATCTATGTAGCAGAGCAAGAAGAGATCTTACAATACATAATGTATGTGTGTGTGTGTGTGTGTGTGTATATATATATCTTATATATACACACACACACACACACACACATAATATTACATCGACATATGCTTCAAATTCTGAGAGGGTTCAGTATCTCCTACCTTCCATTGCCTTCTGAACCCCCACTTCAGAATTTGAAGCATATGTCTATGGGGGGGTTGCTGTGTGGTAAAGCGCTGCTAACCCTTCCAGGGTCGCTCTCTCTCACAGGGTTCTGCTGCTTCTAAAACTGTAATGATGACAGGTACATCATGCAGGAGAAGCAGCAGCAGGGCCGGTTTTAGACAAAATGTCATCCTGGGAAAAATCAAAACAGGGGGCCCACATCTTGTAATAATGTGCTTAAAACACAGTCCAACACTCCTGCCGATCAGCTGTTTGAAGAGACGGCGCATGCTGTTCACTGCTGCTGTCCCATAGACATACAGCAGAAGGGCAGGAAGGGAGAAGGGAGATGGCACGTGCGCACACCACACGCCATCTCCTCAAACAGATGATCGGCGGGAGTGCTGGGAGTCAGACCCCCGCCAATCTAATATTGATGACCTATCCTAAGGATAGGTCATCAATATGAAAAAACCCAGAGAACATCTTTAAGCTAATCCCAATACTGTGCCAGTTCTGCTCCCTCTCCATGTCCACAAATACTACACTATACACCCAGACTGCCCTCATTAGTAATGGTGCCCCCAATAGTGATAATACTCCCCATTAGTAGCAATGTCCTCCATATTGCATCAAATAATAATAACGCCCCTAAAGTACTCTAGTAGTAATAATATAACCATAAGGCTCCCAGTGGCTCTAATACCCCCCTGTAGTGCCCCCCACTAGTTCCAATATATAATGCTTCCCCCCATGTGCCAGTATATGTATAATGTTCCACTGTAGTTCGAGTATGTATATAATGCTCCTCCATTCCTCCCCAGTAGTGCCAGGCATATATATCGATCTCTTTCACCCCATCCCTGGTGCCCCCAGCAGTGCAGACATTTAGTATATATATATATTTAAAAAAAAACTACAGTAGGAGGTAAAGCAGGTGCGGACTATAACTCTAAGCATGTCTAAACCATTATTATTTAATATCAGAGCACATTATAGGGGGACGTATAAGAGGATAGGACTACAACTCCCAGCATGTCCAAGCCGTTATTATGTATTATCAGAGCACATTATAAAAGGAGATATACAACTCCCAGCATATCCAGGGTGTTGTAATGTGCCCTGATATTATATAATAATGGCCTGGACATGCTGAGAGTTGTAGTCCTCTCCTCTTATACTTTATCTTGTAATGTACTCTGTTATTACATAACAGGAGGTATAAGAGGACTGCAACTCCCAACATTTCCCTGGCACTTACATTGAATTCATACTTCTTCACATGCATGGCTGGTCTTTATTACTTTACTGCACTACTGAGCTCCGCCTACTGTTCTGGTCACATGATGGTGAGGTCATTGCAGGTCCTTCATCCCCTCTTCTCTGCTGCATTCCGACTGCTGCATATGACATTATTGCAGGTCCTGCCAGCACTGGGTAATGATTTCTATGTGAGGGATCCTCCCCCCAGGAGCAGAGTGAGACACAAGGATTTGGCAGGAAGCTGCAGGGGCAGATAGGAAGTGAGCAGAGTACTCAAGTCAGAAAGGGGGCGGGGCCATTCAGCCTGGCCAGGCCCCTTCAACTCACAGGCCCCATAGCAACTGCATAGTCTGCCTCTATGCGCGGTACGCCACTGGTTACTATGTATTTGAGGCCTTTGTTATAACAATGTATATTAGTGGAAAAAGGACACCCTTTTGGCATGGATTTTTCTATTGCACAGGATGGGCACATTAAACATATACATCAGGAGATTTTCCCAGAAGACGTGTATAATGTTCATCACAAAGGTGGTGTAAAGCTAACATCCAGTGCATGGTGTAGCTAAATTTTACCTACGATATTTAGAATCTAGAAAATCCTATGTTCATTGCTAGTTCCAAGATCTGTGCAGGAATGGGAACCGTTGTGATGGAATGGAGAGAAGAGCAATGCACGTGTGCTCATGTTCATTGCCTGTGACTTTTATCTCTCTAATATTATGTAGGTTCAGTACATAGACTTTTAAGTAAAAGCCATTGTACGTGTTTGATGGTGAGCAAAGAACATGCAAAGGGTTACCTGTCAGTGACATGCATTGTGGATGTGCTTTGTGGCACTCTGCATCTTGTTGCCTGGCAACGTCAGCATCTCTTGTGTGTTTCCCTTTGAAGCCATAGAGGCTTAGCTTAAACACCCACAGTCATCCGTCACATATACAAGGTTGACCATAAAGCTGGGTTTAGCCTTTACTTGGCCAGGCAATGTGCCAAGCAAGAATACATTTCCCTTTTGAATGAGAAATCCTCATGCAATGAATTTAGCAAAGCCTTTGTCTGGGTTAGCCAAAGGGCATGCAAATATAATAGTATTGTAAAAATTAAAAAAAATTAAATATCACAGCGGGGAATCTCACATGTTGAAATAAAATGCTTTACGTTTGTATTATAAGCATCTCAAACACCATGTGAAGGTTAAAATTACAATCCAAGGACTCCGCATGCAAACTGATCTCATATTGGGAGCACGTTTCATATTGGTCTTACAAGGGTTTTATGGAGAAATGGAATGATTCTTTAATTCAGCAAATCACTAAATAAAGAAAAGGTATTTGAATCATAATCATTGTTCCACCAGAAATAGAAGCATGTTGACATGTGGCATTCTTTACAATAATGGGGAAATTTACTGGAACACCATTCTACTGGCGCAGTAGTCTCTCCACCATTGGAGCATGCGCCAAAATCGTCAAGAGGATGCCCATCTGGCCATAGGCTAAACCCAGGATTTTGTACTATTTTGTATTCTTTTTCTAAGTAGAAAAGTATCAGAGAATAAATGAATGGAGTAGTGCTGAGGTTTTTCCAACTTTTTCAAGAACAGCCATAGAAAGCTAGTTTAAATAAAGTGATAAATCTGCCCGATATTTGCCCCCTATATTTGCCTGCAAACAGGGATTTTACTGCTCTTTAGGGTACGTCCACAAGGGATGTAAACTGAGCAGAGAAAATCCACAGCAAGAGTCCATGACAAATCCAAGGACAAATCAGAATGAATTACACGCAGATTTGTCATGGATTTTGCAGCAGATTTGCTATGGATTTCATCCTATGCACTGAAAAGAGTGGAAAATCAGCAGTGGAAATCCATAGCACAAATTGATATGATGTAGGTTTTTTCCAAAGCATGTCGATGAGATGAAGCAAAATGTCATCCATTTTGTTGGTACGGTAATTTGCTGGTGATTTTCCATTGCAAGTGGAAAATCCACAGTGTATACACCATGTGTGTTATGTACTTACCAGTCTGCACTCACACAACCAGCACTATGGTAGCCCTACCAGCCCCGCTGATAGTGCAGCTTGTCGACCTATCAGGAAGCAGGGACATAGGACCAATCAGGCTTCCTGAGTGCAGGCTGCTTAAACAGGCAGCTGCTGGCCAAGTTGCCTTGGATTGGTATTCTTGCCTCACTAGCTGGTAGCTCTGGTAGACATCTGAGAAGCTCTGACAGAAGCCTATCAGAACCTCCTCCTTGAGTTTTCTTTGTTTTGAATTTCAGTTCCTAATCTCGTTAGCCTCTCTCAGCTGTCATGTAGTTGGACTGATTACATCTCTTTAAATTCCTCCCCATAATGCATTAGTGTGCGGCTTATACAACTTCCTGGAGTGTGTGTGCATGCTGATCCTATTTTCCAGTCTTCTAGAAGAGAAGTGCTGTACATTTATTTGTGATTTTCTGTTTGCTGGATCCCAGGTGACCCTGACTCCCTCCGTGTCTAGTGTAGGGAGCCGGTGGTCATGTCCCCTCACTATTGTAGGGTGTTCAGGTGGTATATAGTCAAGGTACGTGGATATGCAATCATCCACCATTGGGATTTTCGCATAGGCTGAGCAGACAGGGAGAGTGCCAGGTCTTATGCAGGGGTCTCCCTTTTGTTCCTTAGTTTTGGATCCAGTGAGTCATATATTCATTTTGCATTGTCTTGTTTCCTGTACACCTTCCGTGACATTATAAGCCGCTAAACCGTCTCAAGCATGGATCCGGTTTCACTTTTGACTGAACGCTTCCAGGGTCTTTCATTGGAGGTAGCTGATCTCCATAAGACTCTTTCTCAGTTTCTAGTGACCGGTTCAGCTTGCGTTCATGGAGTTTGTTCTGAGCCTAAGATCTTGCTCCCAGATACGTTCTCCGGGGGTAGTGAGAATTTTGTGCGTTTCTGAGAGGCTTGCAAACTCCATTTTCGCCTTCATCCCCATTCCTCTGGTGATGAGGAACAGAGGGTGGGGATCATTATATTGCTGCTCAGGGGTAACGCTCAGTCGTGGGCCTTTTCGCTGCCGGTGGGGGCACGGCCCCTCCGTTCAGTAGATGATTTCTTTTTAGCCCTGGGTCAGATATATGATGATCCGGATCGTGTTGCTTTGGCTGAGTCTAGACTACGTCTGTTATGCCAGGGTAAACAATCCGCAGAGATATACTGCTCAGAATTTCGGAGATGGGCAGCTGATACTGGTTGGAATGATGCTGCACTCCGAAGTCAATTTTGCCATGGTCTTTCAGAGGGATTGAAAGATGCATTTGCCTTTCATGAGAGGCCTATCTCCTTGGACTGTGCTATGTCTCAGGGCGTTCGTATTGACAGGCGTCTTAGAGAGAGAGGAGAGATCTCTCCTTCCTGTCATACTCAGTCCCAGGACAGTGCAGCGGTCTCATTCTATGCGCAGGGGTCTCAGTCGCTGTCAGCCCCTTCTGAGCAGGAGCCCATGCAGCTGGGGTTGATTGCCTCTGACAATAGAAGATTCAGCCCGCATGGGAAGGTTTGTTTTTGTTGTGGAGGTATAAATCATTTGGCAAATGTTTGTCCCTCTAGGAGATTCTGGCAGTTTTCTGAGAGTAATAAAGAAACAAAAATGAAAAAATATTTTAAAAACGTTCCATCTGTTACTATTGGCATGGTTGAGGCGGAAATTGAAGGTTTTCCGTTTGCTTGTAGTTCCCATTTTGTCCTGCCTGCCAGGGTGGCGCTAGAGAGCAAGAACATTTTTTGTGAGATTTTTGTAGATAGTGGAGCAGCTGTCAATCTCATTGATAATCATTTTGCGATAACTCATGGTTTCCAGGTGTGCACTTTGGGAAAGGATATTCCTGTTTTTGCTATTGATTCAGCTCCACTTTCTCAGAAATCATTAAAGGGCATAGTTCACAATATTCGTTTAATTGTGAGTGATGCTCATGTTGAGGATGGGTCATGTTTCGTCCTTAGCGGATTACCTACTCCTCTTGTGTTGGGGCTACCCTGGCTCACTAAACATAACCCCACCATTGATTGGCAAGCGAGGCAAATAAATGGTTGGAGTGACTTTTGCAGAGAGAATTGCCTCACGACATCTGTTTCTGAGGTTTCTACTAAGACTGTCTTCTCTGAGAGTGGAGTTCAGGATTTGCTCCCGCACAGGGAGTACGATTGCTCTATTAATCTCATCCCAGGCGCCAAGCTCCCTAAATCTCGTTTATACAATCTTTCCCAACCTGAAAGGGTCGTTATGCGTGCTTATATCTCGGAGAGTCTGAGAAAAGGGACACATACGACCCTCGAAGTCACCTGTTGCCGCTAGTTTTTTCTTTGTTAAGAAAAAAGATGGTTCTTTAAGACCTTGTCTGGATTTCAGGGAGCTGAACAGTATCACTATTTGTGACCCTTATCAGCTTCCTCTGATCCCAGACCTGTTTAACCAGATTGTTGGGGCTAAAGTCTTTTCCAAATTAGATCTAAGAGGGGCATACAACCTGGTCAGGGTCAGAGAAGGAGACGAATGGAAGACGGCCTTCAATACCCCTGAGGGCCATTTTGAGAATTTGGTTATGCCTTTTGGTTTGATGAATGCCCCAGCCGTTTTTCAGCATTTCGCGAACAGCATTTTTTATCATTTAATGGGAAAATTTGTATTAGTGTATTTGGATGACATTTTGATTTTTTCTCCTGATTTCAAAACTCATAAGAAACACTTACGTCAGGTCTTGCTCATCCTGCGGGAGAATAAATTATACGCAAAACTGGAAAAATGTGTGTTTGCGGTTCCAGAAATTCAATTTCTGGGGTTTCTTCTCTCCGCTTCTGGTTTTCGCATGGACCCCGAGAAGGTCCGCGCTGTGCTTGAGTGGGAGCTTCCTGAGAATCAGAAGGCGCTGATGCATTTTTTGGGCTTTGCCAATTATTACAGGAAGTTTATTTTGAATTATTCCTCTATTGTTAAACCACTCACTGATATGACCAGAAAGGGGGTAGATTTTTCTTCCTGGTCGGTAGAGGCGCGTAAGGCCTTTTCTAATATCAAGGAGAGTTTTGCTTCCGCTCCCATCTTGGTACAACCTGATATTTCTCTACCCTTCATAGTTGAGGTTGATGCTTCTGAGGTGGGTGTGGGTGCGGTCTTGTCTCAGGGTTCCTCTCCTGCCAAATGGCGACCGTGTGCCTTTTTCTCGAAGAAACTCTCCTCCGCAGAGAAAAATTACGATGTGGGAGATAGGGAATTGTTGGCCATCAAGTTGGCTTTTGAGGAATGGCGCCATTGGCTAGAGGGAGCCAGACACCCTATTACCGTGTTTACTGACCATAAAAATCTGGCCTACTTGGAGTCAGCCAAGCATCTGAACCCGAGACAGGCCAGATGGTCTTTGTTCTTTTCAAGGTTTAATTTTGTTCTCACGTTCCGCCCTGGGGTTAAGAATGTGAAGGCAGATGCCCTGTCACGTTGTTTTCCGGGAGGTGGGAATTTTGAAGACCCGGGTCCCATTTTGGCTGAAGGGGTGGTGGTCTCTGCTCTTTTTCCTGAATTGGAGGCAGAGGTGCAGGCAGCCCAGTCAGAGGCTCCTGATCTTTGTCCTCCTTGGAGGTTGTTTGTGCCTCTCGCTTTAAGACACAAGATTTTTAAGGAACACCACGATACGGTCCTTGCTGGGCACCCGGGGGCAAGAGCCACAGTGGATCTCATCGCTCGGAGATTCTGGTGGCCTGCGCTTCGTAAGTCGGTTGAGGGTTTTGTGGCAGCCTGCGAGACTTGCGCTCGTGCCAAAGTCCCTCATTCACGGCCATCAGGTCCTCTCCTTCCCTTACCCATTCCTTCCCGTCCTTGGACACATCTGTCCATGGACTTCATAATGGACCTGCCTTGTTCCTCGGGGAAGACTGTGATTCTGGTGGTGGTGGACCGTTTTAGCAAAATGGTGCATTTCATCCCTTTTCCTGGTTTGCCCAATGCTAAGACGCTGGCGCAGGCATTTATTGATCACATTGTCAAATTGCATGGTATTCCTTCAGACATAGTCTCTGATAGGGGCACGCAGTTTGTTTCCAGATTCTGGAAGGCTTTCTGTTCTCGCTTGGGGGTTCGGTTGTCATTCTCTTCTGCTTTCCACCCGCAGTCGAATGGCCAGACAGAGCGCGTCAATCAGAATCTGGAGACATATCTGCGCTGTTTTGTGGCGAAGAATCAGGAGGATTGGTGTTCTTTTTTGTCCCTTGCTGAGTTTGCTTTAAATAACCGTCGTCAGGAGTCCTCTGATAAGTCACCATTTTTTGGTGCATATGGGTTTCATCCGCAGTTTGGGACTTTCTCGGGAGAGGGGTCTTCTGATTTACCAAATGAGGATAGATTCTCCTCGTCTTTGTCTTCTATTTGGCAAAAGATTCAGGATAATCTAAAGAGCATGAGTGAGAGATATAAGCGTGTGGCAGATAAGAGATGTGTGCCTGGTCCGGACCTGAATGTTGATGATCTGGTGTGGTTGGCTACCAAGAATATCAAATTGAAGGTTCCCTCCTGGAAGTTGGGTCCTAGGTTTATTGGGCCTTACAAAATCCTGTTTATCATCAATCCTGTTGCCTACCGTCTTAATCTTCCTCAGACTTGGAAGATCCATAATGTTTTTCATAAGTCCTTATTGAAACCTTATGTTCAACCCATTGTACCCTCGCCTTTGCCTCCTGCTCCGATTATGGTTGATGGGAATCTTGAATTTCAGGTCTCTAGGATTGTGGATTCTCGTCTTGTCCGCGGTTCTCTCCAGTACCTCGTTCATTGGGAGGGTTATGGTCCTGAGGAGAGGATGTGGGTCCCAGTGACGGACATTAAGGCCACTCGTCTCATCAGGGCTTTCCATAGGTCCTATCCTGAGAAGGTGGGCTCTGAGTGTCTGGAGTCCACTCGTAGAAGGAGGGGTACTGTCACAACCACACAGCTGAGAAGCTCTGACAGAAGCCTTTCAGAACCTCCTCCTTGAGTTTTCTTTGTTTTGAATTTCAGTTCCTCATCTCGTTAGCCTCTCTCAGCTGTCATGTAGTTGGACTGATTGCATTCCTATAAATTCCTCCCCATAATGCATTAGTGTGCGGCTTATACAACTTCCTGGAGTGTGTGTGCATGCTGATCCTATTTTCCAGCCTTCTACAAGGTAAGTGCTGTACATTTATTTGTGATTTTCTGTTTGCTGGATCCCAGGTGACCCTGACTCCCTCCGTGTCTAGTGTAGGGAGCCGGTGGTCGTGTCCCCTCACTATTGTAGGGTGTTCAGGTGGTATATAGTCGAGGTACGTGGATATGCGATCATCCACCATTGGGATTTTCGCATAGGCTGAGCAGACAGGGAGAGTGCCAGGTCTTATGCAGGGGTCTCCCTTTTGTTCCTTAGTTTTGGATCCAGTCAGTCATATATTCATTTTGCATTGTCTTGTTTCCTGTACACCTTCCGTGACAGTTTGTTACTCTGTATCACTGACCTTTTGCCTGTTTCTCTGACTTTGCCCATGTGTTCTAATTTTTCCCCTGATGTGACCTCCTTGTATTTGACTCTACTTGTTATTTGACCTTGCTTGTTATTAAACACTGTTTGGTATTAGACTCTTCTAGTTGCTGACGTCACCTTAGCCTGCTGAAATTGTTTCTGACGTTATCGCCTATTTTCACTCTGCTGTGTCTTTGACTTAGCTTTTGGATTCTGATCTGGTACTGGTTTTGACCTTTTTCTGTCTGACTACTTTTTTACTCCATTTGGTTTAGGCCCCTGCAGTCAAGTCAGGGACCATTGTCAAGTTGTGGGTCATCATTTGGAGAAGATTGCGCAAGTAGTTTTTTGACAGTGGTGAGGGTGGAGTTCAGGCTGTTCCCTACCTACCTATCATTACAACATGTGAACCAAATCGCCAAAGGGGCTGTTGTCATTTGCTTTGACATGTGATCCTCTTTAACCTGATAATAAAGTAATTACAGGATGTCTCTCTGATAATACCCCAAAGAGTATACTACAATCTTAGGTATGGGGACCTAAAAAGAAGTATTCACCTAGCCAACAATGACAACTCGGGGATAGAGTTGAGCGAACACCTGGATGTTCGGGTTCGAGAAGTTCGGCCGAACATCCCGGAAATGTTCGGGTTCGGGATCCGAACCCGATCCGAACTTCGTCCCGAACCCGAACCCCATTGAAGTCAATGGGGACCCGAACTTTTCGGCACTAAAACGGCTGTAAAACAGCCCAGGAAAGGGCTAGAGGGGTGCAAAAGGCAGCAACATGTAGGTAAATCCCCTGCAAACAAATGTGGATAGGGAAATTAATTAAAATAAAAATTAAATAAATAAAAATTAACCAAAATCAATTGGAGAGAGGTTCCATAGCAGAGAATCTGGCTTCCCGTCACCCACCACTGGAACAGTCCATTCTCAGATATTTAGGCCCCGGCACCCAGGCAGAGGAGAGAGGTCCCGTAACAGACAATCTGGCTTCATGTCAGCAGAGAATCAGTCTTCATGTCATAGCAGAGAATCAGGCTTCACGTCACCCACCACTGTAAGAGTCCATTTTCATAAATTTAGGCCCAGCACCCAGGCAGAGGAGAGAGGTCCCGTAACAGACAATCTGGCTTCATGTCAGCAGAGAATCAGTCTTCATATCATAGCAGAGAATCTGGCTTCCCGTTACCCACCACTGGAACAGTCCATTCTCAGATATTTAGGCCCCGGCACCCAGGCAGAGGAGAGAGGTCCCGTAACAGACAATCTGGCTTCATGTCAGCAGAGAATCAGTCTTCATATCATAGCAGAGAATCAGGCTTCACGTCAGCCACCACTGCAACAGTCCATTGTCATAAATTCAGGCCCAGCACCCAGGCAGAGGAGAGAGGTCCCGTAACAGACAATCTGGCTTCATGTCAGCAGAGAATCAGTCTGCATGTCATAGCAGAGAATGAGGCTTCACGTCACCCACCACTGCAACAGTCCATTTTCATAAATTTAGGCCCAGCACCCAGGCAGAGGAGAGAGGTCCCGTAACAGAGGATCTGGCTTCATGTCACCAGAGAATCAGTCTGCATGTCATAGCAGAGAATCAGGCTTCACGTCACCCACCACTGCAACAGTCCATTTTCATAAATTTAGGCCCAGCACCCAGGCAGAGGAGAGAGGTCCCGTAACAGAGGATCTGGCTTCATGTCACCAGAGAATCAGTCTGCATGTCATAGCAGAGAATCAGGCTTCACGTCAGCCACCACTGCAACAATCCATTGGCATATATTTAGGCCTAGCACACAGGCAGAGGAGAGAGGTCCCGTAACAGACAATCTGGCTTCATGTCAGCAGAGAATCAGTCTTCATATCATAGCAGAGAATCAGGCTTCACGTCAGCCACCAATGCAACAGTCCATTGTCAGATATTTAGGCCCAGCACCCAGGCAGAGGAGAGAGGTCCCGTAACAGAGGATCTGGCTTCATGTCAGCAGAGAATCAGTCTTCATGTCATAGCAGAGAATCAGGCTTCACGTCACCCACCACTGTAAGAGTCCATTTTCATAAATTTAGGCCCAGCACCCAGGCAGAGGAGAGAGGTCCCGTAACAGACGATCTGGCTTCATGTCAGCAGAGAATCAGTCTGCATGTCATAGCAGAGAATGAGGCTTCACGTCACCCACCACTGCAACAGTCCATTTTCATAAATTTAGGCCCAGCACCCAGGCAGAGGAGAGAGGTCCCGCAACAGAGGATCTGGCTTCATGTCAGCAGAGAATCAGTCTGCATGTCATAGCAGAGAATCAGGCTTCACGTCAGCCACCACTGCAACAGTCCATTGTCATAAATTCAGGCCCAGCACCCAGGCAGAGGAGAGAGGTCCCGTAACAGACAATCTGGCTTCATGTCACCAGAGAATCAGTCTGCATGTCATAGCAGAGAATGAGGCTTCACGTCAGCCACCACTGCAACAATCCATTGGCATATATTTAGGCCTAGCACACAGGCAGAGGAGAGGTTCATTCAACTTTGGGTAGCCTTGCAATATAATGGTAAAATGAAAATAAAAATAGGATTGAATGAGGAAGTGCCCTGGAGTCCAATAATATATGGTTATGGGGAGGTAGTTAATGTCTAATCTGGACAAGGGACGGACAGGTCCTGTGGGATCCATGCCTGGTTCATTTTTATGAACGTCAGCTTGTCCACATTGGCTGTAGACAGGCGGCTGCGTTTGTCTGTAATGACGCCCCCTGCCGTGCTGAATACACGTTCAGACAAAACGCTGGCTGCCGGGCAGGCCAGCACCTCCAAGGCATAAAAGGCTAGCTCTGGCCACGTGGACAATTTAGAGACCCAGAAGTTGAATGGGGCCGAACCATCAGTCAGTACGTGGAGGGGTGTGCACACGTACTGTTCCACCATGTTAGTGAAATGTTGCCTCCTGCTAACACGTTGCGTATCAGGTGGTGGTGCAGTTAGCTGTGGCGTGTTGACAAAAGTTTTCCACATCTCTGCCATGCTAACCCTGCCCTCAGAGGAGCTGGCCGTGACACAGCTGCCTTGGCGACCTCTTGCTCCTCCTCTGCCTTGGCCTTGGGCTTCCACTTGTTCCCCTGTGACATTTGGGAATGCTCTCAGTAGCGCGTCTACCAACGTGCGCTTGTACTCGCGCATCTTCCTATCACGCTCCAGTGCAGGAAGTAAGGTGGGCACATTGTCTTTGTAGCGTGGATCCAGCAGGGTGGCAACCCAGTAGTCCGCACAGGTTAAAATGTGGGCAACTCTGCTGTCGTTGCGCAGGCACTGCAGCATGTAGTCGCTCATGTGTGCCAGGCTGCCCAGGGGTAAGGACAAGCTGTCCTCTGTGGGAGGCGTATCGTCATCGTCCTGCCTTTCCCCCCAGCCACGCACCAGTGATGGACCCGAGCTGCGTTGGGTGCCACCCCGCTGTGACCATGCTTCATCCTCATCCTCCTCCACCTCCTCCTCATCCTCGTCCTCCTCGTCCTCCAGTAGTGGGCCCTGGCTGGCCACATTTGTACCTGGCCTCTGCTGTTGCCAAAAACCTCCCTCTGAGTCACTTCGAAGAGACTGGCCTGAAAGTGCTAAAAATGACCCCTCTTCCTCCTCCTCCTCCTCCTCCTCCTGGGCCACCTCCTCTTCCATCATCGCCCTAAGTGTTTTCTCAAGGAGACATAGAAGTGGTATTGTAACGCTGATAACGGTGTCATCGCCACTGGCCATGTTGGTGGAGTACTCGAAACAGCGCAACAGGGCACACAGGTCTCGCATGGAGGCCCAGTCATTGGTGGTGAAGTGGTGCTGTTCTGTAGTGCGACTGACCCGTGCGTGCTGCAGCTGAAACTCCACTATGGCCTGCTGCTGCTCGCACAGTCTGTCCAGCATGTGCAAGGTGGAGTTCCACCTGGTGGGCACGTCGCATATGAGGCGGTGAGCGGGAAGGCCGAAGTTACGCTGTAGCGCAGACAGGCGAGCAGCGGCAGGATGTGAACGCCGGAAGCGCGAACAGACGGCCCGCACTTTATGCAGCAGCTCTGACATGTCGGGGTAGTTGTGAATGAACTTCTGCACCACCAAATTCAGCACATGCGCCAAGCAAGGGATGTGCGTCAAATTGGCTAGTCCCAGAGCTGCAACGAGATTTCGCCCATTATCACACACCACCAGGCCGGGCTTGAGGCTCACCGGCAGCAACCACTCGTCGGTCTGTTGTTCAATACCCCGCCACAACTCCTGTGCGGTGTGGGGCCTGTCCCCCAAACATATGAGTTTCAGAATGGCCTGCTGACGTTTACCCCGGGCTGTGCTGAAGTTGGTGGTGAAGGTGTGTGGCTGACTGGATGAGCAGGTGGAAGAAGAGGAGGAGGAAGCCGAGAAGGAGGAGGTGGCAACAGGAGGCAAAGAATGTTGCCCTGCGATCCTTGGCGGCGGAAGGACGTGCGCCAAACAGCTCTCCGCCTGGGGCCCAGCTGCCACTACATTTACCCAGTGTGCAGTTAGGGAGATATAGCGTCCCTGGCCGTGCTTACTGGTCCACGTATCTGTGGTTAGGTGGACCTTGCTACAGATGGCGTTGCGCAGTGCACACTTGATTTTATCGGATACTTGGTTGTGCAGGGAAGGCACGGCTCTCTTGGAGAAGTAGTGCCGGCTGGGAACAACATACTGTGGGACAGCAAGCGACATGAGCTGTTTGAAGCTGTCTGTGTCCACCAGCCTAAATGACAGCATTTCATAGGCCAGTAGTTTAGAAATGCTGGCATTCAGGGCCAGGGATCGAGGGTGGCTAGGTGGGAATTTACGCTTTCTATCAAATGTTTGTGAGATGGAGAGCTGAACGCTGGCGTGTGACATGGTTGAGACGCTTGGTGACGGAGGTGGTGGTGGTGGTGTTGGTGGTACATCCCCTGTTTGCTGGGCGGCAGGTGCCAACGTTCCTCCAGAGGCGGAGGAAGAGGCCGAGGCGGCAGCAGCAGAATAGGCCGAGGCGGCAGCAGCAGAAGAGGTAGCAGGGGGAGCCTGAGTGACTTCCTTGGTTTTAAGGTGTTTACTCCACTGCAGTTCATGCTTTGCATGCAGGTGCCTGGTCATGCAGGTTGTGCTCAGGTTCAGAACGTTAATGCCTCGCTTCAGGCTCTGATGGCACAGCGTGCAAACCACTCGGGTCTTGTCGTCAGCACATTGTTTGAAGAAGTGCCATGCCAGGGAACTCCTTGAAGCTGCCTTTGGGGTGCTCGGTCCCAGATGGCGGCGGTCAGTAGCAGGCGGAGTCTCTTGGCGGCGGGTGTTCTGCTTTTGCCCACTGCTCCCTCTTTTGCTACGCTGTTGGCTCGGTCTCACCACTGCCTCTTCCTCCGAACTGTGAAAGTCAGTGGCACGACCTTCATTCCATGTGGGGTCTAGGACCTCATCGTCCCCTGCATCGTCTTCCACCCAGTCTTGATCCCTGACCTCCTGTTCAGTCTGCACACTGCAGAAAGACGCAGCAGTTGGCACCTGTGTTTCGTCATCATCAGAGACATGCTGAGGTGGTATTCCCATGTCCTCATCATCAGGAAACATAAGTGGTTGTGCGTCAGTGCATTCTATGTCTTTCACCGCTGGGGAAGGGCTAGGTGGATGCCCTTGGGAAACCCTGCCAGCGGAGTCTTCAAACAGCATAAGAGACTGCTGCATAACTTGAGGCTGAGACAGTTTCCCTGGTATGCATGGGGGTGATGTGACAGACTGATGGGGTTGGTTTTCAGGCGCCATCTGTGCGCTTTCTGCAGAAGACTGGGTGGGAGATAATGTGAACGTGCTGGATCCACTGTCGGCCACCCAATTGACTAATGCCTGTACCTGCTCAGGCCTTACCATCCTTAGAACGGCATTGGGCCCCACCATATATCGCTGTAAATTCTGGCGGCTACTGGGACCTGAGGTAGTTGGTACACTAGGACGTGTGGATGTGGCAGAACGGCCACGTCCTCTCCCAGCACCAGAGGGTCCACTAACACCACCACGACCATGTCCACGTCCGCGTCCCTTACTAGATGTTTTTCTCATTGTTATGGTTCACCACAACAACAAATATATTATTTGGCCCAATGTATTGTATTCAAATTCAGCGGGATATAAATTTGAGGCCTAGTATTTAGGCGCTGGGTGACCGGTATGGATTTAGTGACAGAATTAGACTTGGAAATGCACAGAAGCGTGTGTGTGAAGTTATTCTGAATGACCCTATGTGCACCTTGAATATTATATACCCTTTTGGGATAGATTTCAAATAGCTCTGATATAGCAGGAACCACTAAATTATGAAATTGCTAAATTGGGAATTGTATTTCAACCCAGAACAAAAAATGTGCTTTGACGGACACTAAATATCTTGCCCAGCAACAACAGTACAGCGGTAACGAGAGATTTAGCAGGATATAAATTTGAGGCCTAGTATTTAGGCGCTGGGTGACAGGTATGGGTTTAGTGACAGAATTAGACTTGAAAATACACAGTAGCGGGTGTGTGTGAAGTTATTCTGAATGACCCAATGTGCACCTTGAATATTATATACCCTTTTAGGGATAGATTTCAAATAGCTCTGATATAGCAGAAACCACTAAATTATGAAATTGCTAAATTGGGAATTGTACTTCAACCCAGAACAAAAAATGTGCTTTGACGGACACTAAATATCTTCCAAGCAACAACAGTACAGCGGTAACGAGAGATTTAGCAGGATATAAATTTGAGGCCTAGTATTTAGGCGCTGGGTGACAGGTATGGGTTTAGTGACAGAATTAGACTTGGAAATACACAGTAGCGGGTGTGTGTGAAGTTATTCTGAATGACCCAATGTGCACCTTGAATATTATATACCCTTTTAGGGATAGATTTCAAATAGCTCTGATATAGCAGAAACCACTAAATTATGAAATTGCTAAATTGGGAATTGTATTTCAACCCAGAACAAAAAATGTGCTTTGACGGACACTAAATATCTTGCCCAGCAACAACAGTACAGCGGTAACGAGAGATTTAGCAGGATATAAATTTGAGGCCTAGTATTTAGGCGCTGGGTGACAGGTATGGGTTTAGTGACAGAATTAGACTTGAAAATACACAGTAGCGGGTGTGTGTGAAGTTATTCTGAATGACCCAATGTGCACCTTGAATATTATATACCCTTTTAGGGATAGATTTCAAATAGCTCTGATATAGCAGAAACCACTAAATTATGAAATTGCTAAATTGGGAATTGTACTTCAACCCAGAACAAAAAATGTGCTTTGACGGACACTAAATATCTTTCCAAGCAACAACAGTACAGCGGTAACGAGAGATTTAGCAGGATATAAATTTGAGGCCTAGTATTTAGGCGCTGGGTGACAGGTATGGGTTTAGTGACAGAATTAGACTTGGAAATACACAGTAGCGGGTGTGTGTGAAGTTATTCTGAATGACCCAATGTGCACCTTGAATATTATATACCCTTTTAGGGATAGATTTCAAATAGCTCTGATATAGCAGAAACCACTAAATTATGAAATTGCTAAATTGGGAATTGTACTTCAACCCAGAACAAAAAATGTGCTTTGACGGACACTAAATAACTTTCCCAGCTACAACAGGACAGCGGTAACGAGAGATTTAGCGGGATATAAATTTGAGGCCTAGTATTTAGGCGCTGGGTGACAGGTATGGGTTTAGTGACAGAATTAGACTTGGAAATACACAGTAGCGGGTGTGTGTGAAGTTATTCTGAATGACCCTATGTGCACCTTCAATATGATCTACCCTTTTAGGGATAGATTTCAAATAGCTCTGATATAGCAGAAACCACTAAATTATGAAATTGCTAAATTGGGAATTGTATTTCAACCCAGAAGAAAAAATGTGCTTTGACGGACACTAAATAACTTTCCCAGCTACAACAGGACAGCGGTAACGAGAGATTTAGCAGGATATAAATTTGAGGCCTAGTATTTAGGCGCTGGGTGACAGGTATGGGTTTAGTGACAGAATTAGACTTGAAAATACACAGTAGCGGGTGTGTGTGAAGTTATTCTGAATGACCCAATGTGCACCTTGAATATTATATACCCTTTTAGGGATAGATTTCAAATAGCTCTGATATAGCAGAAACCACTAAATTATGAAATTGCTAAATTGGGAATTGTACTTCAACCCAGAACAAAAAATGTGCTTTGACGGACACTAAATATCTTTCCAAGCAACAACAGTACAGCGGTAACGAGAGATTTAGCAGGATATAAATTTGAGGCCTAGTATTTAGGCGCTGGGTGACAGGTATGGGTTTAGTGACAGAATTAGACTTGGAAATACACAGTAGCGGGTGTGTGTGAAGTTATTCTGAATGACCCAATGTGCACCTTGAATATTATATACCCTTTTAGGGATAGATTTCAAATAGCTCTGATATAGCAGAAACCACTAAATTATGAAATTGCTAAATTGGGAATTGTACTTCAACCCAGAACAAAAAATGTGCTTTGACGGACACTAAATAACTTTCCCAGCTACAACAGGACAGCGGTAACGAGAGATTTAGCGGGATATAAATTTGAGGCCTAGTATTTAGGCGCTGGGTGACAGGTATGGGTTTAGTGACAGAATTAGACTTGGAAATACACAGTAGCGGGTGTGTGTGAAGTTATTCTGAATGACCCTATGTGCACCTTCAATATGATCTACCCTTTTAGGGATAGATTTCAAATAGCTCTGATATAGCAGAAACCACTAAATTATGAAATTGCTAAATTGGGAATTGTATTTCAACCCAGAACAAAAAATGTGCTTTGACGGACACTAAATAACTTTCCCAGCTACAACAGGACAGCGGTAACGAGAGATTTAGCAGGATATAAATTTGAGGCCTAGTATTTAGGCGCTGGGTGACAGGTATGGGTTTAGTGACAGAATTAGACTTGAAAATACACAGTAGCGGGTGTGTGTGAAGTTATTCTGAATGACCCAATGTGCACCTTGAATATTATATACCCTTTTAGGGATAGATTTCAAATAGCTCTGATATAGCAGAAACCACTAAATTATGAAATTGCTAAATTGGGAATTGTACTTCAACCCAGAACAAAAAATGTGCTTTGACGGACACTAAATAACTTTCCCAGCTACAACAGGACAGCGGTAACGAGAGATTTAGCAGGATATAAATTTGAGGCCTAGTATTTAGGCGCTGGGTGACAGGTATGGGTTTAGTGACAGAATTAGACTTGAAAATACACAGTAGCGGGTGTGTGTGAAGTTATTCTGAATGACCCAATGTGCACCTTGAATATTATATACCCTTTTAGGGATAGATTTCAAATAGCTCTGATATAGCAGAAACCACTAAATTATGAAATTGCTAAATTGGGAATTGTACTTCAACCCAGAACAAAAAATGTGCTTTGACGGACACTAAATAACTTTCCCAGCTACAACAGGACAGCGGTAACGAGAGATTTAGCGGGATATAAATTTGAGGCCTAGTATTTAGGCGCTGGGTGACCGGTATGGATTTAGTGACAGAATTAGACTGGGATATGGCCAAAAAATAACCACACTATTGCTGGTTAAATGCACTTGGTGACGGGCGCAGCTTGCCCCTGATGTAGTATATGGCCAAAAAATGAACAGACTATTGCTGGTTAAATGCACTTGGTGTCACAGCTTGACCAACCACACTACTGAGGGTTAAATGCACTTGGTGACGGGCGCAGCTTGCCCCTGATGTAGTATATGGCCAAAAAATAAACAGACTATTGCTGGTTAAATGCACTTGGTGTGACAGCTTCACCCTGATGTAGGCTTTAGCCAGAAAACAACCACACCATTGAGGGTTAAATGCACTTGGTGACAGGCGCAGCTTGCCCCTGATTTTGTATATGGCCAAAAAATGAACAGACTATTGCTGGTTAAATGCACTTGGTGTGACAGCTTCACCCTGATGTAGGCTTTAGCCAAAAAACAACCACACCATTGAGGGTTAAATGCACTTGGTGACAGGCGCAGCTTGCCCCTGATTTTGTATATGGCCAAAAAATGAACAGACTATTGCTGGTTAAATGCACTTGGTGTGACAGCTTCACCCTGATGTAGGCTTTAGCCAAAAAACAACCACACCATTGAGGGTTAAATGCACTTGGTGACAGGCGCAGCTTGCCCCTGATTTTGTATATGGCCAAAAAATGAACAGACTATTGCTGGTTAAATGCACTTGGTGTGACAGCTTCACCCTGATGTAGGCTTTAGCCAAAAAACAACCACACCATTGAGGGTTAAATGCACTTGGTCGCAGCTTGTGCTGGCGCACCACAAGACACAAAATGGCCGCCGATCACCCCAGAAAAATGTGACTGACAAACGGTCTGGGCAGCCTAAAAACAGTGAGCAATTGAGGATCAGCAGCTCAATGATCCACAGCTGCAGATCGATCAGTTAATCAAGTCCTTTGGAGGAGTTAATCTGCCTAATCTCGCCCTACTGTCGCAGCCGCAACCTCTCCCTACGCTAATCAGAGCAGAGTGACGGGCGGCGCTATGTGACTCCAGCTTAAATAGAGGCTGGGTCACATGGTGCTCTGGCCAATCACAGCCATGCCAATAGTAGGCATGGCTGTGATGGCCTCTTGGGGCAAGTAGTATGACGCTTGTTGATTGGCTGCTTTGCAGCCTTTCAAAAAGCGCCAAGAAAGCGTCACAAAAGCGCCAAGAAAGCGACGAACACCGAACCCGAACCCGGACTTTTACGAAAATGTCCGGGTTCGGGTCCGTGTCACGGACACCCCAAAATTCGGTACGAACCCGAACTATACAGTTCGAGTTCGCTCATCCCTACTCGGGGAAAAGAACATGTTATACTGTGCTCTATACAATCAATGAAGGACCCATTTGGTGGGTTTTCAAAAAACAGAGACCCTCTTTTTGCGCACTTGCTTGCTCTGGACATTTTAAAAACCATAATTATAAAAACAGTTACAAAACAATTATTAATTTATCATCCATATATGGTGATTAGTAGATTAAAATAAATGCATTTTCTAAATGCTTGTAGGCAATCCCATACTCATCTGAAGGGTTTTTCTGGTATTACTATGCTGCTGGCCTATCCCCAGGATTGGGGGTCTGACATCCCGCACCCTGCAGATTAGCTGTTCTGCATTAGCTCTGGTTCTACAGAGAGCTAAATACTACACCACTGCTCCCATTTCTTTTAATGCCTAGTTTTGGCATGGGTGCTACTGCTGAACAGCTGATCAGTGGGAGTGCGGACCTCCACCTATCAAATATAAATTGTATATCAGTTTATCTTTTATTTTTGAATAATGATATTTACAAAAGGGACTGGATAGAGACAAATTGCAGATTGTGTTTGCCAATAGATTTGACTTTCTTTTACTTTTCTATGTTCTTTTTAATGAGTGTATGAAAATATTACCATATTTACATAAAAAGGGCGCAATTAATTGATGAAGCACACAAAACTTTCATAGAAGTAAAATGCTTGTTCATTTGCATGAACAAGCATTTATGATAAATATGGTGAAGGGAATAAGGCTTCAAATTGGATAGCTTTAGGTCTGGTCTGTATATATAGAGTTAGTATATTCAGTATTTTAAATCTTACTTGGACACATGGGCATAACTACCATAGCAGCAGACCAGATGACTGCTATGTGGCCCAGGGCAAGAGGGGGCCCAGTCTTAGTTGGGATTATCTCCTCTTCTACTGTGGGGAAAACTTGGTCAGGACTCTACCCTCTAAAGCAGGGATCAGCAACCTTCGGCACTCCAGCTGTTGTGAAACTACAATTCCCAGCATGCTCCATTCATTTATATGTGAGTTCTTAGAAGAGCAGAGTAAGTATGCATGCTGGGAGTTGTAGTTTCACAACAGCTGGCGTGCCGGAGGTTGCCTACCCCTGCTCAAAAGGGACAACTTTTAGCAAATAAAGCAGTGGAAAAAATGGCCCAAGGGTCACTAAAAGGGGTTTAGGCAGAAACCCTTCTGTCCTGTGTGGGGGGGCCTGGTTTGATCCTTGCTATGGGCCCTTACTTCTCTATGTACGCCACTGTTTGGGCATATGAATAGTTTTGTTTGTTTTTTTAAATGAAGATTTCACACATTTGTTTTTAAACTTTGCAATGTCTTTCTTTTTTTATTACAATTCCATTTAATTTTACTTTTAGTTTATTTTACTTTATGCTGTCTAGACAGAATTATTACAGTTGTCCCATTGTCTTTAATGTATATTTTGTAGTCAGGTAGGATATAAAAGCTGAGATGGTGTATTTTTTTTTTTCTTACATTGCCTGTAACTGATGAGCTGAAATACTGTAGATTGGCTCTTATATAACATATTCCAATTACATTGTAACATAGTTTGCAAGGCTGACAAAAGACATCTGTCCATCCAGTTCATCATCATGCTATACTGCAAGTTGATCCAGAGGAAAGCAAAAAAAAACAACATGAGGTAGAAGCCAATTTTCCTCATTTTAGGGGGAAAAATCTCTTCCTGGCTCCAATCAGAACATTCCCTAGATCAACAACCCTTCTCCAGAAACCTAGTAACTGTAACCTGTAATAATATTACACTGCAAAAATACATCCAGGCCTCTCTTTTAGTAAATTCACCATCATCACCTGCTCAGTGTCACGAGACATTGGGGCACAGCGTCCTCGTCTCCTTGGTGATAAGGGGTGGGATGGACCGGCCGCGCATGTCTCCTCCGCACGGCCAGCGTCCCCAGTTTCCCCAGCTACCAGGTGGGTTCTGAGCACTGAGCTGGGCACTCGGTGCTCAGCTGTACTTCCTGCTGCAAGTCATGTGATTCTGGCCACGTCACATGACCCCAGCTAGCCAGTATTTAACAGGCAGCCTGCTGGCCACAGGTTAACGGTTAATTTTAGGTTCCTGGCGATTTGTTTGACTCCAGGCCCTGGGTACCCTCTATTTCGAAACAGACAGGGCTCTGGTAGCCAAGACGGCTCTAAAGGCACTGTTTCAGGACCATCTCCCTGCGGAGGAGTATTGCACCGAATTCAGACGGTGGTGTGTCCCTTCAGGATGGAACGAACCAGCTCTGAAGAGTCAGTTTAGGTCCGGTCTGTCTGATAATTTGAAGGATCTGCTAGTCAGTATTTAACAGGCAGCCTGCTGGCCACAGGTTGCCTGTTAATTTTAGGTTCCTGGCGATTTGTTTGACTCCTGAATACTTACCTGATCCTGTCCCATGACGATCCTTTGCCTGCTCCTCCTGTACTGCGCATCCCTCCTGGTATTTTGACCTCGGCTCCCACCTGACTACCCTTTGCTGAGTCTTCCTGGCACATATTCTAACTAGGGACTGCCATCCAGTTGACCCTGTCATCAGGACTCGTGAGGCAAGTAGACAGGGCCAGAGGTGAAGGTTGGAGCGCAGTAGTCACTATCCTCCCCCTGTGTGTGTGTGTGGACGCAACCGTTACAGATTAACAGGCCCAACAACCACTGTATAATGAATCCTTTCGAGACCCTGACTGACCATGTCTCTAGCCTGATGCAGATGGTGCAGGAGCTAGGGGAGAAACTCTGTTCTTTTGAGTTAGGGCAAGGTTCTTCCACTCCTCAGGCCTCCAGTCCACATTTTGAGCCCCAGATCAAGCTCCCAGAACCCTTTTCTGGAGACCAGAAGAGGTTTATCTCCTTTAAACTCTACTTCCGTTTGCGCCCCGTGTCCTCTGGTCCCGAGAATCAACGCATGGGTACTACTATTTCTTGACTACAGGGTGATCCCCAGGACTGGGCATTCTCTTTTCCTGCTGGAGCCCATTATCTAACTCTGTGGAGGGGATTTTTCAGGCCCTGGGTACCCTCTATGACGAACCAGACAGGGCTCTGGTAGCCAAGACGGCTCTAAAGGCACTGGTTCAGGACCATCTCCCTGCGGAGGAGTATTGCACCGAATTCAGACGGTGGTGTGTCCCTTCAGGATGGAACGAACCACCTCTGAAGAGTCAGTTTAGGTCCGGTCTGTCTGATAATTTGAAGGATCTGGCCCGGAGTAATCATCGCCGCAGACGCGGAGAGTGCTTCTACTGTGGTGATCCTGACCATTGGATCAAAAAGTGTCCTAAGAAGGTCCTTTCAGACAAGTCTCCTAAGGCAAGACAATCTAAGGACCAGTTACACCTTGATTTTTCTAAATGTAAGCTTTTGGTACCCATAACTATTTCTCTGGGGGTTAATAAGTGGCTGGGTAAGGCCTTTATTAATTCTGGCTCAGCGGCCAGCTTTATTGACTTTGAATATGCTGGTAAATTGGGTATTCCAATGTTTGCTTTACCTACTCCTATCCATGTCATGGCCATTGATGCTACTCCCCTGGTGATTGGTGGTACGGTGGGGTCATGTACCTCTGAGATTTCTCTAACCGTAGGTGTGTGCCACTCTGAGAGATGTTCTCTTTTAGTCTTGGAGAACCTCGCGGTTGAGGTGGTACTAGGGTTGCCTTGGCTCCATTTACATAACCCCACTATAGATTGTTCCAAAGGGGAGTTGGTGAGATGGGGACCTAAGTGTGAATCATGCTTATCCGTGGTACAGGCTGGGGTCTCAGTAAAATCTAATACATTATCCTCAGTCATTAAGGAATATTCTGATGTATTCTCATCTCCTACTCCAGAGGTTCTACCCCCAATAGACCTTATGATTGCGCCATAGAGCTAATTGAGGGTGCCAAATTTCCTAAAGGGTAAATTTATAATTTTTTCAAGCCCGAACGCAAGGCCATGGAAGATTATATTAAGGAGAGCCTAGGTAAAGGGCATATTAGACCTTCAGTCTCTCCTATGGGAGCAGGGTTTTTCTTTGTTAAGAAGAAGGACGGTGGTCTTAGACCTTGTATTGATTACCGGAGATTAAATAAAATCACTGTCCAGAATAGATACTCCCTCCCATTGATTCTGGATTTATTTAACCAGGTTCTGGGGGCAACCTGGTTTTCCAAGATTGACCTGAAAGGGGCATATAATCTGCAGCCAGCCAGTAGCGCAGGGGTGGGGTGCACGGTGGACCGATGAGGGGCCAAATTATAACACACAGTTCATCAGTTTACTCATGGTTAGCACAAAGCCTCCCTGGGCTGGCAGCTGGCAGCACAATGTTGAGGTGGACAGCATGAAATCCTCAGGGGCTTGCTCTGTGGTAGGGAAGCATCAGCCAAGATAGTGGTTGAGCTGCCCTTGATGTTAGGGGTGCTTAGGGTGCTTGTTGCGGCTGAGTCCCTTGATGTTTTTTGTCGTGAGGCCAGTACCGATAATGGTGGTACAAACAATTGTGGTAATAATGAGGTAGACAGTGGTAAGATGCAACTCACAACTTTTACTGTGGATGACTTTGGTTGCAGCAGTACAAAAAACTGTCTCTTGATGTTAACAGAGTTGATTCTGTAAATCCACTGTTTCTAGGCTTTTTAGGCTTGAGTTGGAGCTGTGGGTTAGGTGTACCCTGTTCCTATTGATGTGCTCAGTCCTATTCCTTGTCCTTTCCCTACATGCTGAACATTGGGACAGATAAACTCATCTGTTTCTCAGAAGTATGGGGTGGCTGCCAGAAGCTATAAGTCCTCCACCATGCGCAAAGGTGTCTGTGGCCCTCAGTAATGGCTCTTATCACCCATGATTCCTTAGGAAGCATGTTTCTATTCCAGGGAGGCAAACTCTCTCCTACTGGTCATGGATGCAAGTGTATAGTCCGGCCACAAAAGGAAAACACTCTTCTGCGCCTCAAATCTTATTATCACCTCATAGCGAAGTTGGATCTACTCACTAATCTGTGTCATGGCGTCTTCTCTCTACATTCTCTCCCACTAATCTAATCTGACCTCCTCAGATCTGCTCTAAACTCTAGTCTGTTCTTCATCCTAATCTATATAAAAGAAAAAACCAGAAAGAGGCAGCGCCTCTTGTGTAGAACCTTACAGACAATAATACAGAATTACACTGATTATGCTTGCCATGTAGTGTTGTTAAGAGTCACAACACCTATGTTTCACCTTGCTGGAATTTATTCCCGTCCAGTCTGCGGGGGATGGATCTGCATCTGCTGCCTTGGTCTATGCCCTTTTTCCGTCGCTCACGGTCAAAGAGATGAAGCAGGTTTAGTTGAAAGAAGAAGATCGGACCAAATTTAAACGGCGCTGATGCAGAAGAAAGACTCCGTGTTGAGATGTTACCATATAGGTAATCTTTTATTCAAAGGTCTACGCGTTTTCAGGGGCGGACTGCCCCCTTCATCAGGACAATAAAACTTATTGGGATAAAACATGGGTTCTGGTGTGCTTTACTATATAAACTCTGTTTGGGCGCGATGTGCAGTGACATAGGGGGCGTGAGGGGGCGGGTTTGTGGGCGTGGAGGAGTCTGGTGTTGCTAAGCTACTGTGACCTCCCTTACGGCCGGTATCGGTGTTCTCAAGGCAGTGGGTAAGGGAGATTAGCATTAAGGGCGGGGATGGGGCGGGTTACAGAGCGGGGGGAAGATGTCTGTGATGTCGGGGCACTGAACATTAGACGCTGATTGCAGGCAGCGATGTCTGTAAGGGAAATCTGTTGGTAAGCGGGAGGTGCTGACCAGAGGTATTATGTGCCGATCTGAGGCATTTATGGTCCCTCTTCCGATCCGCTGGTCGACAATATAGTGACTGCCGGACAGACGGCTTGGAAGGCGGGACATGGGAGGAGTACTGGCTAGTGGCAGGGGAGGGACCGGGTTATCTGGTCGTGGTACACTAGCTTTCGTTGCTATGTACTTGTGTGACGTATAAGGGGCGTAGAGGCTGGGAATGACGTACAGGGGGCGGTGTTTATAGCCCCGATCACATGACAGTGTCATTCAATTGTGTTTGTAGCATTAGTGACCGTCATGTTTGGCTGCGGGGGTAAGGTATGCAAGTGATGTGGAGGATAGAAATGAAAAGGGGTATTTATGCGTTTATAAAATATAGTAAAAGATAAAGGGTAAAAAATGCAAATATATATATATAAATATATGATAAAAGGAATTATGGAAAGACATAAAAGTTTACCCCTATGTGCTTGTATACACATAAATATGTACACACGTGTATACACAGGGAATAAGTAAAAGGGAGTGAGTTAAATGGAATACATGAATTAAATTAGTTAAATAAATAAATGGATATATGTATACGGCGGTATGTTAAATAAATAGATATATGGTGGCGGTATATGTATGTGCATGTCCTTCTAGGTGATGGCGGTATAAACATGCATATTGGTGTAGGGCGGCCGTCACGAGCATGTGTACCCATGGACACACATATGCAGTGGATCATCTCTAGCCGCACACGTTAGGGTTATTGATCTTACTTTAGTCACACATATTGGAGTAATAAATATAGTTTCTTTATTAGAGTATGGTTTCGCTCATTTCGTTTAATCCATATGGCCTCAGAGTATCCAATTGGTAGATCCAATAGACCTCTCTTCTTTGGAGGATGCTGAATCTATTATATGGGTTGGGTGGTATATGGTCTATAGGAGTGATTGTTAGTTGATGTCTATTTTTTTCTCGTGTGATGGCGCAGTGTCGAGAGATGCTATGTTTGATGGATAGTTTTTGGATGTTATGCCTATGCTGGTTGACTCTGCAGTGCAGTTCCTGTGTTGTGCGGCCTATATATACTGGAGGCCACATTCACATTCGATTAAGTATATGACGTAACTACTTTTGCAAGTTAGATGGTATTTTATTGGGAAGCTAGTGCCGTTTTTTGTGGAACTAAAGGAGGTCCTATTGTGTGTGATGATGTCGCAACACAAGCATCGTTTCGTGGCGCATTTGTAGCTACCCACGCGTTCCTTTCTAGTTATATTTTTAATTTTTGTTTGTTTTTTCTGTTTACTCGGGGCTAGGACACTTTTTATTGTAGGTGCTCTTCTGTAGGTGATCGTAGGTATATTGGGGAGATATTTTTCAAGGTAAGGATCCTGCCTCAAGACGTGCCAATGTTTGGACAGTATTGCGCGAATCGTTTTATTGGATGTATTATATTGCATAATTAGGTTTAAATGTTTTAGATTTTCTTCCTTTTGATCTTTGGCTACACTCAGTAGACATTCTTTCTGTGTATTTTTTAGGCTCCTTTTATATGCGTCTTTTAATAATTGGCTTGGATAGCCTTTATCGGTGAATATTTTTTGTATAATTTTTGCTTGTTCATTGAACGTCTTGGTAATGTCTAGGAAGTCTATTTGTTGTTTCTGGAAGTTTGGAGTGAAGGTGATCCCCCAGTTTGTATTATTCAGTTTTTCGTGAAACTTTAGGGCTGAGTGTTCATCCCCGTCCCAGATCATAAAGATATCATCGATGTATCTCTTATAGTAGATGATCTGCTCGTTGATGACGTGCTCATTCTCAAAGTGGCCCATAAATAGGTTAGCGAAAGCTGGCGCTACTTTTGTACCCATAGCGGTACCGCGACATTGATGATATGTAATGCCGTTGTATATAAGACGAACCGTAAGCACTCCAATAGAAAATTGACCTGTGGTGATTTTAGGGTTGTGTCTTTGCGTAGTGTGGCTTCTACGCACTTGATCCCTAGATTGTGTTCGATGTTTGAGTATAAGGCTTTAACGTCTATGGTGAATAATGCATAGGTGCTCCTCCATGTTATGTTTCCAATTTCTTCCATTAGCTGTCTTGAGTCATGTAGGTAACTTGGTAGATTCTGGACATATGGTTGGAGAAAGAGATCAAGATAATGGGATAGATTACTTGTTGCTGAGTTTGTGTTTGACACAATGGGCCTCCCTGGTTTTTTTTTTGTATTCTTGTGTATTTTTGGTAAATGATAGAAGTACGGGTTTGACGGTGCTTTTGGTATGAGGAAGTTTTTTTCTTTTTTCTTTATGTATTGAGTTTTATGGGCTCTTTTAACAAGGCTTACAAGGTTCTTAATTATATCCGGGAAGGGATTGTTATCTATTACCTGGTAGTACTCAGTATCATTTAGAATATTGTGTGCTTCTTTTTCGTATTCTTCTACATTTTGTATTACAATCCCACCTCCTTTATCCGCTGGGCGGATTATTATGTTTTCATTGTTTTTAAGGCTCCTTAGGGCATATGTCTCTTGATAGGATAAGTTTCCATTTTTCGGGGGTCTCATTGAATTCTGCTCAGGGGCAATTTTCTTTATGTCTGCTGATATTAGGTCAAAGAATGTCGGTATGAAGTGTCCCTGACTTTGGACTGGAAAGAAACAAGATTTGGGACGCACTTCTTGATGTTTAAAGGTTTCAGATTCCTCTATGTTTATGCTCAGCATAGTGTCTTTTTTGTTTCTTGTATTCTCATGTTCAAAATGTCTTTTTATTGTCAAGTTTTTTCTAAATTTTTGGATGTCCAGGTACAGTTCGAACATATTGACATTATTATAGGGACAGAAAGAGAGACCCTTTTGGAGGAGGCTATTCTCTGACTTTGTGAGTTCATGCGATGATAGATTGAAGATTTTCACCGTCGGTATGGGGGTGATTTCAGTAGGACCATTTTCCTTTTTATTTTTATTTATATTTATATTCTTTTTGTTCTTCTGGTGTTTGCCTCCCCTGCATCCTCGGGTTCGTATTTTCTTTTCCCTGGGGTGGGTTTGAAGAATTTTGTTATGTGCTGGGTATTCATTTTTTGGGGGTCCACCAGTTCTTTGTGTTTCGCTGTGGTGCTGGGTATTTGTGTTGTCTGTTTGATATGGTCTAAAAAAGGTACCAGGGCTGATGTTCCTGCCATGGTGTTGTCGATAGTAATTACAGACTCGTATTCACTGTTTTGTTCTTGGGTCGAGGTCTGGTGTATTGTAAGGAGGGAATTGTTAAAATCATCGTCTAGTAGGAGGTTTGGACTTGGTGACTTTATGTTTGGGCTGCCACCTGATAGCAGGTCGAATGCTTCACTGATTTGGGTGTTTTTCTTTGGGCTCGGTGTTCTGGGTAACAGAGCTGTTACCGTATCTGTTTTAGTGTCTGTTTTTGTGGCGTGTCTCATTTTATATTCGAAATATTTTGTTTTTAGTGCTTTGAATTTGACTAAGAATTCGTCGTTTGTTGAATCTGAGTCAGTGTGGCTTGTGGAAAGGTTGAGAAGCTCCTCTGGTGGGGTTACCTCCTTTGGTTTTTGTGTATGTCCAGTTTCTATTGTCGTATTGTTCGTATTGTAAGTTGTCAGTATAATATTATTTTTCTGAGGAGGTAAAGGGACTGGCAGAGGTGGGATATTGCTTTTCTGACGAGGTAAGGGAACTGGCTGCAGTAGGATATTACTTTTCTGAGGAAGTAGGGGAACTGGCAGAGGTGGGAGACTACTCTTAGATGCTTGGTTAGTTGGGGAGTTTGTCATGCCTGTCTTTTCAAACGTGATGGAAGTATTTTGTAGTGTATATGGGCCACTCTGGTGAGGTTTTATATATGATGGCTGACGTGTATCTAATATACTGGCTGTCTCCTTCCTATACATTTTAGTAATGGTATTATTTTTGTTAATGGTACCTGTCTCAGTGGTATCTATGTTACATGGTTTCTTATACGTTTGGTTGGTAAAGGAGCGTGTTTTGACATTAAAGTTAGTATAGGGTCTATGTTCCATGGGGGGATTTTTGTTATTTTGGTGTCCCCATTTTTGTTGGACTGTGGGATTATGTTGGGTTTTTTTGGGGTGCGCTAGCCTATATGTACCTTTTTCTTTATCGTGTCTGTCTCTTTGTAGTTTATTGGCTTTGCTAGCTATAATGTTCTGTTCATTCTGATATATTCTATTGGTTAGATTGTGATTCATAGTGGTATAATCAGGATGATGGGTGAAGGGCTGTAGTTCTTTCATTATTGTTTCAATTGTTGTTATATGTTTAGTGGCAAGGGCCTCTCTTTTGTTGGATATGATACGCATTAGCCCTACGACACACTGATCTAGATAGGAGTTCCATTCGTTAGAAAAATTGGGGTCATCAGAGAAGGTGGGGACAATACCTATTCTTAGTCCACGTGGTGCTATGTTCTCATCTATGTATAGCTGTAAAAACAATGTGTCTAGGGAGTGTAGAAGCTCACTTCTCAGGTTATCCTCTAAGTCATTAAAAAGTTTACACATAGTTTCAGTTTCATCAGGGGTAAACGCCCCCTATGTCACTGCACATCGCGCCTTAACAGAGTTTATATAGTAAAGCACACCAGAACACATGTTTTATCCCAATAAGTTTTATTGTCCTGATGAAGGGGGCAGTCCGCCCCTGAAACGCGTAGACCTTTGAATAAAAGATTACCTATATGGTAACATCTCAACACGGAGTCTTTCTTCTGCATCAGCGCCGTTTAAATTTGGTCCGATCTTCTTCTTTCAACTAAACCTGCTTCATCCTAATCTGATCTCCACACTGATCTCAACTGACTAACTAAGTCTGACCTAGGTATGTATATATATATATATATATATATATATACAGTATATATATATATATATTTATGACCTAAGCTTTATCCCCATCTATTGGTGGGATGTATGAATTACACCTAATCTGCCTGGTAACAGGGATTTTGCAGATACATTAAAGGGCTTCTGTCACCCCACTAAACCTTTTTTTTTTGCTTACTTATAATCCCTACACTGCGATTTATGGCTACATGATCAAATTAATCATTTTGGTCCTGTAGATTTAGTTTAAAACAAGCTTTTAAAATATGCTAATTACCTTGCTACCAGCAAGTAGGGCGGCTACTTGCTGGTAGCAGCCGCATCCTCCGATCGTAAAGACGCCCCCTCCACATTGTGATTGACAGGGCCAGCGAACGGGATCGTTCTCTGCTGGCCCTGCCTGTTTGCATTTAAAATCTTGCACCTGTGCCGCGGCCGTACCTGTCTTCAATTGGCGCAGGCGCTCTGAGAGGCGGCCGCTCCATCCTCAATGCGCCTGCGCCGGGTGTAGATGTGACGTCATCGGCGCAGGCGCATTGAGGATAGAGCGGCCGAGCGAGCGGCCGCCTCTCAGTGCGCCTGCGCAAATTGAAGACAGGTACGGCCGCGGCGCAGGCGCAAGATTTTAAATGCGAACAGGCAGGGCCAGCAGAGAACGATCCCGTTCCCTGGCCCTGTCAATCACAATGTGGAGGGGACGTCTTTACGATCGGAGGAAGCGGCTGCTACCAGCAAGTAGCCGCTCTACTTGCTGGTAGCAAGGTAATTAGCATATTTTTAAAGCTTGTTTTAAACTAAATCTACAGGACCAAAATGATTAATTTGATCATGCAGCCATAAATTGCAGTGTAGGGATTATAAGTAAGCAAAAAAAAAAAAAAAAGTTTAGTGGGGTGACAGAAGCCCTTTAATACAAAGTCATACAATACAGCATAATACATTTGTTAAGATAAAAAGTGCTTTTAAGCAGTGCCCACACACACGTAGTGGGACCCTGCAAATCTATTCCGAATCAAGGAGGGAGACGAATGGAAGACAGCGTTCAATACTCCGGCAGGACATTTTGAATATCAGGTGATGCCTTTTGGACTTAGCAATGCCCCAGCTGTGTTCCAAAATTTAATTAATGATATTCTTAGGGAGTTCCTAGGTAAATTTATTATTGTCTATCTGTACGACATTTTGATATTCTCTCCTGATTTCGACTCTCATGTGTCTCATGTCAAACAAGTTTTAGAGGTGTTGAGGGAGAATCGGCTATCCGCTAAACAAGAGAAATGTGTCTTTGGTGTACAGGAGATACTGTTTCTAGGACCTGTTCTGACTCCTCATGCCTTTAAGATGGATCCTGGTAAGGTACAAGCAATAAGGAATGGGTAAGGCCTTTATCCTTAAATGCCTTACAACGGTTTTTAGGTTTCGCTAATTACTATCGTAAATTTATTATGAATTTTTCTGTAATTTCTAAACCGTTGACCGACCTTACTAAGAAAGGGGCTGATTTGGAGAACTGGTCTACTGAGGCCATCTCTACATTTGAAACATTAAAAAAGCCATTTAGTAGCGCTCCCATTCTGATCCTGCCTGATCAGGAGAGACCCTTTATTGTGGAAGTGGATGCGTCCGAGGAGGGCGCAGGAGCAGTCCTTTCACAAGGCCCTGCTAGCCTCACTAACCTGAGACCGTGTGCCTTCTTTTCCAGAAAATTCTCTCCCACGGATAGAAACTACGACATAGGGAATAGGGTGCTGCTGGCTATTAAATGGGCATTTGAAGAGTGGAGATATTTTTGGGAGGGGGCAAGGCATCGGGTAACTGTTGTCACTGACCATAAAAACCTAATGTTTCTTGAGTTTGCTAAGAGGTTGAATCCCCGTCAAGCCAGATGGGCTCTGTGTTTTACCAGTTTTGATTTCTCTATTACGTTCAGGCCGGGAAGTAAAAATGCAAAGGCAGACGCACTATCTCTGAGCTTCCATGTGTTTCAACCCACTGAGGCACCGCCTGAATCCATCCTACCAGCAAACATCTTCTTAGCAGCTCTAACCCAGGATATCTCGGCTTGCATTAAGGCTGAACAACATCTGGCAACGGCATTCACCCCAATAGATAAGTTATTTGTTCCTGTACAATATCGTCTCCAGCTGTTGGGTGAGTGTCACGATTCTGCCTTTTGTGGACATCCAGGTTTTGAGGGCACTAAGGATCTGGTTTCTAGATCTTATTGGTGGTCCACTCTGACCAGGGATGTCAAGTCCTACATGTCAGTCTGTGAGGTTTGTGCCAGATCCAAGACACCTAGGAATCGCCCTGCTGGTAACCTACGACCCCTAACCATTCCCAGTAGACCCTGGTCCCATATCTCGATGGACTTTATAACTGACCTACCACCGGCGGAGGGTAAAACTGTGGTTTGGGTAGTGGTCAATCCAGGTTTAGCAAGATGGGTCTTTTCATTCCCCTGTCTAAACTTCCGAATGCCAAAACCCTGGCATCAATTTTTGTGACAGAGATTGTTCGTTTACATGGTATCCCGGAAAATATTGTTTCTAACAGGGGTGTACAGTTTGTGTCCAAATTCTGGAGGGCCTTCTGTCAAAGATGTAAAATTTCATTGTCTTTGTCTTCCGCCTATCATCCTGAGAGTTAGGCCTCATGCACACAACAGTATTTTTTCACGGTCTGCAAAACGGGGTTCCGTTGTTCCGTGATCTGTGTCTGTTTTTTCTTCCGTGTGTCTTCCTTGATTTTTGGAGGATCACCAGACCAGAAAAGTGAAAAATAAATCTAAGTCAAGTTTGCCTTGAAAATGATAGGAAAAAAACGGACACGGATCACGGACGCGGATGACAATCTTGTGTGCCTCCATGTGTTTTCATGGACCCATTGACTTGAATGGGCCCGCGAACCGTTGTCCGTCAAAAAAATAGTACAGGTCATATTTTTTTGACGGACAGGAAACACGGATGACGGACACGGATGACAAACAGTGCATTTTCCGAGTTTTCAACGGACCCATTGAAAGTAAATGGGTCCGCAGAAAATCACGGAAAACGGAACAACGGACACGGATGCACACAGCGGTCGTGTGCATGAGGCCTAATGGATAGACTGAACGCCTTAATCAGGCTATGGAACAATTCTTGAGGTTGTATGTTGCTGATGACCAGCAATTATGGGTCAAATTCCTTCCGTTGGCTGAATTTGCATTGAATAACCAAGTTAATTCTTCTGCTGGGGTTTCACCTTTTTTTTGTAACCATGGTTTCCATCCCTGCTTTCATTCTAGGTCATCCGTTCATCCGTCTCCTCCTCTAACCCTGAGGCGGATAGGCTCTCCTCTGAACTGAGCACAGTTTGGGCTCGGGTTCAAATGAACCTAGAAAAAGCTCAAGGTTCTCAAAAACTCAAAGCCAATAGGAAACGTTCAAGGGGGGTGAATTTTATGGTTGGGGATAAGGTATGGTTATCCTCCAAGAATCTCTCTCTCAAGGTAGATTCTAAAAAATGTGCTCCTTGTATTATTGGACCATATAAGATCATGGAGGTGATTAACCCGGTTTCGTTTAATTTGGAGCTGCCAAAGTCATTCCACATTCATAATGTGTTCCATAAATCTCTACTTAAAAAATATGTTGAACCAGTAGTATCATCAAAAGCCTCACCTCTGCCGGTTCTTGTTAATGATGCTGTCGAGTATGTGGTGTCTAAAATAGTGGACGTCAGGAAGGTGTGTAATTCCTTGCAGTACCTTATTCACTGGAAGGGGTATGGACCTGAAGAAAGTTCTTGGGTACCCGCCAGGGAGGTTCATGCTCATAGACTTGTTCGAAAATTTCATTTAGAACACCCTGAAAAGTCATCACCGGAAGTCTTAGGTCAGGTGGCCCTGCATAAAAAGGGAGGGTACTGTCACGAGACACTGGGGTGCTCACTCTCCTCAGCGCCGCTGGCGTCACGTTTCTGTGTAGGAGCGAGGACGCGCAAAGCGTCCTCGTCTCCTTGGTGATAAGGGGTGGGACAGACCGGCAGCGCATGTCTCCTCCGCACTGGCCGGTGTCCCCAGTTTCCCCAGCTACCAGGCGGGATCTGACCACCGAGCTGGGCACTCGGTGCTCAGCTGTACTTCCTGCTGCGGGTCATGTGACGCTAGCCACATCCCATAACCCCAGCTAGCCAGTATTTAACAGGCAGCCTGCTGGCCACAGGTTGCCTGTTAATTTTAGGTTCCTGGCGATTTGTTTGACTCCTGAATACTTACCTGATCCTGTTCCCTGACGATCCTTTGTCTGCTCCTCCTGTACTGTGCATCCCTCCTGGTATTTTGACCTCGGCTCCCACCTGACTACTCTTTGCTGACTCCTGTGGTACTTCTCTACTCTTCTGGTATTTGACCCCGGCTTCTCCTGACCATTCTTTGCCTAACCCTCTGTACTACGTGCTCTCTTGGTTCTGACCCGGTCCGTTCACATTCTGTATTTTGTCTTGTATGTCTTCCCAGCACATATTCTAAGTTAGGGACTGCCGTCCAGTTGTCCCCTGTCATCAGGACTCATGAGGCAAGTAGGCAGGGCCAGGGGTGAGGGTGGAGCGCAGTGGTTTCTATACTATCCCCTGTGTGTGTGTGGACATGACCGTTACACTCAGGCAGAGAGTTACGTACTCTCACTGCTCTTACAAACCTTCTTTCCTCCAGACACAGAGGATACCCTTTGTCATGGTCCTGAAAATAAATAGATCTTTGTACTGACCCCTGATATATTTATACATAGTTATTAGATCTCCCCTCAGTTGTCTATTTTCTAAAGTGAATAACCCTAATTTTGATAATTTTTCAGGGTACTGTAGTCCACCCATTCTAGTTATTACTTTAGTTGTCCTCTGAACCCTCTCCAGCTCTGCTCTGTCTTCCTTGTTCACAGGAGCCCAGAACTGTACACAGTACTCTATGTGTAGTCTGACTAGTGATTTGTAATATGGCAGGACTAAGTCCTCATCACAGGCATCTATGTCCCTTTTAATGCAACCCTTTATCCCATTTGCCTTGGCAGCAACTCTACAGTTTAATTTGCTTTTTGCTGTCCACTAAAATTCCTTTAGTTAGTGTTAGCGTTACCCAGTGTTTTACCATTTAGTGTGTACTGGTGACTTGCATTATTCCTTCCCATGTGCATAAACTTACATTTGTCAGTGTTAAACCACATGTACCACTTCTCTGCCCGATCCTCCAATCTATCCATATCCCTCTGTAGCAGTATACGGTCCTCTTCCATGTTAATTACTTTACACAGTTTAGTGTCATCTACAAAAATGTATATTTTACTGTGCAAGCCTTCTACAAGATCATTAGTAAAATAAGAATAGGGCCCAACACTGACCCCTGTGGTACCACACTAGTCACAGTGACCCAATCTGAGTGTGTACCATTAATAGCTGCCCTCTGTTTTCTATCGCTGAGCCAGTTACTTACTCACATACATACATTTTCCCCCAGTCCGAACATTCTCATTGTATATACTAACCTTTTATGTGGCATAGTATCAAATGCTTTGGAGAAGTCTACAACTTACCTCTACATAGAAACTGATTAAATTAGTTTGACATGTCCGATCACTCATGAAGCCGTGATGATACAGCGTTATTCGCTTATTTTCATTGAGGTACTCCGAAATAGCAACTCTCCGAAAACCTTCAAACAGTTGACCCACTAAAGATGTTAAACTTACTGACCTATAGTTTCCAGGCTCTAATTTTTACCCCCTTTTGAATATTGGCACCACAATTGCTAAGAGCCAATTGTGCGGAACTCACCCTGTCCTTAAATATCAGAAATAAGTGTTTGTCTATGACCATTACTTAATTCTCTTAGGATACGGGGATGTATGCCATCTGGTCCAAGTGATTTCTCTATTTCAAATTTTTAAGATGCCACTGCACTTTTCCTGGATGAGACAGGGCACTTTTAATGGGGCATTCACTTTTAAACTCAAAAATTCATCTTACAGTTTATTTTCCTCAGTGAATACAGTGGAGAAAAAAATTTGCTATTAATAGCTTTGCTTTCTCCTCATCAGCTCTCTGCAACTCCATCTTCATCACTCTGTAAAGGGACAACACCTTCAAGGTTTATACTTTTTACCATTTATATAATTGAAGAACATTTTAGGGTTAGTTTTTCTCTCTTTGGCAAAGATTATCTCTGTCTCTAGTTTGGCTATTTTTATTTGTCTTTTACATATTCAATTTTTTTCCCTTATAGTTTTTCAATGCCTTCTTGCTACCATCCTGTTTTCTTCATTTAAATCCTTTCATTTGTCATTTATTGCTTCCTTTACATTTCTTTTTATCCACATATTTACATCTTTTTATCCACACTTTACATTTCTTTTTTTCCTGTTCCATACCCTTTTATTCCCATGATGTATGTACCTCTCACAATTGGAGATTAGGATGATTTTAAGAAATGAGTGATATAAGTTTGAGAACAATTCCTAAAGGGGTTTTGTTCCACTATAAGAACTAAGCTTCTATCCACAGAATAGGGCATAAGAATCTAATCATTAGGAGTCCAACTGCTAGGAACCCCAGCAATCTCAAGAATGAGATGCCTTAGTCCCTGGAGTGAATGTACACTGCAACTGTATTCAACTTTATGGGACAGCTGAAGAGAAGCTGTGTACAGTGTTCAGCTATCTACTACAGTCCCATAGTTCTTATGGCAGTTCATGGTTCTTATGTTAAAGAGATGTTGACACCGTTCAACATTAAAATGTCAATCATTGGTATATTTTATCTATTCAATAAATTTGTCAAGACATAATGATTTCCAGGTGACAATAAAAAATTGTCATATTTTTTTTTATCTTACCTCCATGATTGTACCATAAGAAAGGGTATAACACAAAAATGTCTACCCTTGGGTAACATCTTGTTTATTATATAACCATAGTCCATGTCTCATGGCTTAGTTGCATCTTAGCCCCCATTGTAGTCAATGGGGCTGAGCTACAATACCAAAGACAGCCACTGTCCAATGTACAGCACTGTGCTTGGAGAGCTGCTGAGAAGAGCACCAGAGCTCTGGTGAGCATGGTAGCACCCTGAAATAGCTGTTCGGCGGGGGTGAACTTGGAGAATAGGTCATCATCATCATTTCACAGATAACCCATTTCACTAGCCACCTTTGTGACATCACTCTGTAGTTTATAACCCAGTTGGCTCAGATACTGGCAAGTTCAAACAGCTTCATTTATACTTCCCCTGCCAACATCAGAAGCTGGTCTCCTGGACAAAATGATTAGTGATGAGCGGGAGGTGCCATATTCGATTTCGCGATATTTCGCGAATATTCAAATGAATATTCGTGTTATATTCGTCGAAATCGAATATTCGTAATTATTCCAATTATCGCGAATAATATACAAATTTTTTATTTTTTTCGCGTATTGCGATTATTTATCTTGATAGTATAAGGCAACGTTCCTATGCTAATTGACTATGGCTAGGCTAATATGTGTATTTTACGAAATTTCGTGATTTGCTCTAACTTCATCTCTTAGAATATTACGAATATTCTAAAAGACGAAGTTAGAGCAATATTACGAAATTTTGTAAAATACACATATAGATTGTAATTTAGCTAATATAGGCTTTTTTTGCCTCTAAATTTTTTTTGCCTCTTCTGAACTTAAGTTTTGTAAAATATGTACACTATTAAAAAATATTACTATAGCAGTATATTAGCTTAAATACAATCTATGTGTATTTTACGAAATTTCGTAATATTGCTCTAACTTCGTCTTTTAGAATATTCGTAATATTCTAAAAGACGAAGTTAGAGCAATATTAAGAACATTTGCAAAAGCCGAAATTGCGATGCGAGTAATATAATACGAAATAGTCGCATGAAGATTTCAACTTAGCACTGCTATATTCCATATTCTAGCCTAATATGGAATATAGCTGTGCTAAGTTAGCACTGCTATATTCCATACTAGGCTAGAATATGGAATATAGCAGTGCTAATTTGAAATCTTCATGCGAATATTTCGTATTATATTACTCGCATCGCAATTTCGGCTTTTGCAAATGTTCTTAATATTGCTCTAACTTCGTCTTTTAGAATATTACGAATATTCTAAAAGACGAAGTTAGAGCAATATTACAAAATTTCTAAAAGACGAAGTTAGAGCAATATTACGAAATTTCGTAAAATACACATAGATTGTATTTAAGCTAATATACTGCTATAGTAATATTTTTTAACAGTGTACATATTTTACAAAACTTAAGTTCAGAAGAGGCAAAAAAAATTTAGAGGCAAAAAAAGGGATTATAGCACTATATTAGCTAAATTACAATCTATATGTGTATTTTACGAAATTTCATAATATTGCTCTAACTTCGTCATTTAGAATATTCGTAATATTCTAAAAGACGAAGTTAGAGCAATATTAAGAACATTTGCAAAAGTCGAAATTGCGATGCGAGTAATATAACACGAAATAATCGCATGAAGATTTCAACTTAGCACTGCTATATTCCATATTCTAGCCTAGTATGGAATATAGCAGTGCTAACTTAGCACAGCTATATTCCATATTAGGCTAGAATATGGAATATAGCAGTGCTAAATTGAAATCTTCATGCGATTATTTCGTGTTATATTATTCGCATCGCAATTTGCGAAATTTCGTAAAATACACATATAGATTAGATTGTAATTTAGCTAATATGGAATATAGCAGTAAGTTGAAAACGCCACTGACTGGAGCAGCCAGGAAGCCAGGAATCCAAAGGACAGGTAAGAACAACTTTAGAGAAGTGGGAAAGAAAAAAATATAATAATAAAAAAAAAAAAAAACGAATATTCGAATTCGCGAATATATAGAACGATATTCTAAATATTCGCGAAATCTCGAAATTGCGATATTCGAGAAAAAAATTCGCAATTAGAATATTCGCGCTCAACACTAAAAATGATTATCCTTGTACCTACTGTGCCACTCTTCGAATTTAATTTAGGTTGATTCTCATTTTCTTCCATTACTTTATTACTTGTCATTTTAATTGCTTGTTACCTATGGTGAAATACACTACTTACAAAAAGTTAGGGATATTTTGCTTGTGGGTGAAATTTCAGGATGAACCTAAAATTCACTCTAACCTTTACAGGTGAATTTAATGTGATATCCTCTACACTTCTGAATACACATGTCCAACTGTTGAATGTTTCAGTACTTTTTGCAGAACTTGCTGTTCTCTAATAAGGAGCTTAACGGCAAAATTCACAACAGGTGTTTGATCCATGAATCGCCCAATAAATTTCATGGTTCAATTAGAATTGGTATTTAAACAGTCCTCCTCATCAGTCCTCTGCCTTATCTATCGAGTCCTCCTCATCAAGCTATTCACATTTTGACATCATGAGACCAAAACAACACCTAACAATTGGTCAACAGCACCTTACCATTGCGAGGTTTCAGGCAGGATGTTCTCAGATGGAATTGGCCACTGAGCTTAGAGTTTTACAGAGTGTCATCAGCAGGATGCAACAGAGATACAGAGAGACTGGAAGAGTCACAGAAAGGCCCAGAAGTTGATGGCCTTTCGTCACAACCCACACTGATGACCGCTTGATAGTAAACAATTCCCTGTGGAACCTGCTGATGAATGCCACTCAGCTCCAGGCACATTTGAGGGAGGTAAGAGGCACCCAAGTCTCACATCAAACCATTCAAAACCGTTTACATCAGCGTGGTCTGTGTGCTAGATGACCTGCAAGGGTACCAGACCACACCACTAGGCACATGCATATTGTTTTGCAAGGGCCAGGAAGCATCTATGCTGGACGAGGGACCAGAGGGCCTCCTTACTGTTCACTGATGAAAGTCGATTCACGCTGATCAGAAATGATAGCCGCCAATGATGTTAGAGATGTCAAAGAGAGCGCTATGCATCAGCCACAGTTGTCACCAGACGAGTCTTTGTTGGCGTTGGTGTTACAGTGTGGGCAGGTGTGTCTAGTCAATACAGAACTGCCCTACACTTTGTGAATGGTACAGTGACAAGCCCATACTACTTGAATAACATCATTAATCCAGTCATTGTTCCTCTGCATGAACAACACAGGCCTAATGTAATCTTCATGGACAACAATGCGCCAGCTAATCAAGGTTGCATCATTAGGGAACGGCTGCTAGAGACTAGGGTACCTCAAATGGAGTGGCCTGAACTTTCTTTCTCTAGATATCTGTAAAGAATAATTCAAGGCAACTGGACGTACTGTAGATTTCTTGAAAACGTTTCTTTCTCTAGACCTGAATCTCATTTAAAACCTATAGGATAAGCTCAGTTGCTGTGTAGAGGCTCATAGTTTTTCCACCACACCCCACAGATACTCAATAAGATTGATTTGAAATCTGTTGAATTGGAGGCCAAATCAATACCATCACAATTTTATATAAGCTCGAAAGAAACAATGTACAGCAAACTGAATCCCTAAGCAGGGGTGTACATAGAAATCACTGGGCCCAATAGCAAGAATCTAAATTGGGCCCCAATGCCCCTTTAATAGCCCCCCCACTAACCATTCCTTGCTAGTATATACAGCATTGTACTGATATGTGAGATATGCGGTATAAATTACAGCTAGTACCTCACATACCAGTACACTGCTGTATATACTATTTATCTTAACGCACTGCATCAATTATACCTCGTACCTTACATGTCAGTACACAGATATATATACTTTATATCTGTACACATTGCATCTATTATACCTCGTACACCGTTGTATATAATATATACAGTACAGACAAAATGTTTGGACACACCTTCTCATTCAAAGAGTTTTCTTTATTTTAATGACTATGAAAATTGTAGATTCACAATGAAGGCATCAAAACTATGAATTAACACATGTGGAATTATATAAATAACAAAAAAGTGTGAAACAACTGAAAATATATCATATTCTAGGTCCTTCAAAGTAGCCACCTTTTGCTTTGATTACTGCTTTGCACACTCTTGGCATTCTCTTGATGAGCTTCAAGAGGTAGTCACCTGAAATGGTCGTCCAACAGTCTTGAAGGAGTTCCCAGAGATGCTTAGCACTTGTTGGCCCTTTTGCCTTCACTCTGCGGTCCAGCTCACCCCAAACCATCTCGATTGGGTTCAGGTCCGGTGACTGTGGAGGCCAGGTCATCTGGCGCAGCACCCCATCCCTCTCCTTCATGGTCAAATAGCCCTTACACAGCCTGGAGGTGTGTTTGGGGTCATTTTCCTGTTGAAAAATAAATGATGGTCCAACTAAACGCAAACCGGATGGAATAGCATGCCGCTGCAGGATGCGGTGGTAGCCATGCTGGTTCAGTATGCCTTCAATTTTGAATAAATCCCCAACAGTGTCACCAGCAAAGCACCCCCACACCATCACACCTCCTCCTTCATGCTTCACGGTGGGAACCAGGCATGTAGAGTCCATCCGTTCACCTTTTCTGAGTCGCACAAAGACACAGTGGTTGGAACCAAAGATCTCAAATTTGGACTCATCAAACCAAAGCACAGATTTCCACTGGTCTAATGTCCATTCCTTGTGTTCCTTAGCCCAAACAAGTCTCTTCTGCTTGTTGCCTGTCCTTAGCAGTGGTTTCCTAGCAGATATTCTACCATGAAGGCCTGATTCACACAGTCTCCTCTTAACAGTTGTTCTAGAGATATGTCTGCTGCTAGAACTCTGTGTGGCATTGACCTGGTCTCTAATCTGAGCTGCTGTTAACCTGCGATTTCTGAGGCTGGTGACTCTAATGAACTTATCCTCCGCAGCAGAGGTGACTCTTGGTCTTCCTTTCCTGGGGCGGTCCACATGTGAGCCAGTTTCTTTGTAGCGCTTGATGGTTTTTGTGACTGCACTTGGGGACGCTTTTAAAGTTTTCCCAATTTTTTGGACTGACTGACCTTCATTTCTTAAAGTAATGATGGCCACTTCTTAAAGTAATGATGGTTTTTCTTTACTTAGCTGCTTTTTTCTTGCCATAATACAAATTCTAACAGTCTATTCAGTAGGACTATCAGCTGTGTATCCACCTGACTTCTCCACAACGCAACTGATGGTCCCAACCCCATTTATAAGGCAAGAAATCCCACTTATTTAACCTGACAGGGCACACCTGTGAAGTGAAAACCATTTCATGTGACTACCTCGTGAAGCTCATCAAGAGAATGCCAAGAGTGTGCAAAGCAGTAATCAAAGCAAAAGGTGGCTACTTTGAAGAACCTAGAATATGACATATTTTCAGTTGTTTCACACTTTTTTGTTATGTATATAATTCCACATGTGTTTATTCATAGTTTTGATGCCTTCAGTGTGAATCTACAATTTTCATAGTCATGAAAATAAAGAAAACTCTTTGAATGAGAAGGTGTGTCCAAACTTTTGGTCTGTACTGTATATCTGTACACACTGCATCTATTATACTTTGTAATTCACATATCAGTACTAGTGTTGGGTGCAAATATTTGAATAGCGAAAATTAAGCGCGAATATCGGCACTTTGAGAATTCGTGAATATTTAGAATATAGTGATATATATTAGTATTTTAAAATATTCTAGATTTTTTTCATCTGAACCCATAATCCCTCTCTGCATCTTGCTTGTGGGCCAATGAAAAGGCTGCAATGTCTTTGTCAGAGCTTAACAATATCCCTAGAAACCAATAGGAAAGTTGCCTACCCCTCACTATATAAGAACCTCCCCAGCAGCCATTTTCTACAGTTTTTAAAGTTCTGAGAAAGACAGCAGTGGCATTGTTGTGCTCTGTGCTTTGCTGTGTCATTACATTAGATAGATAGTGAGACAGCTTATATATATAAACAGGGGCGCTGCTAGGGTCTCAAAAGATCCACATACATGTCACATCCAGTGCCTCCTAGGTGAATTCTCCTCTGATGTAGATCTCCTGTCATCATCTTCTCCATTCGGTCCAGACAACTTCTTTCAGCCGCGCCTCGTCTCTGCAGAGTGTGACACACAGACATATTAGCTTCCTCACATATCTATCATCATCTCTCAACCTGGAGTCCCTACAGTGTTATCCTGCTGCTCGCTGTGCTCCCCAATACCCCTAAATACTATGCTGAAGAAAAATTTGTGCTCCCCATAGTAATAGTAATTCCCTTCTACAATGCCCTCATTAGTAATACTTCCCCCTACAGTTCACCCAACAGTAATAATGCTCCCGAAGACTACCTCCATTAGTAGAAGAGCCCTCTAGTATTAATAATGCCCTCACTGGAGAGGATACAGAGGAGGGTAACTAAAGTAATAACTGTAATGGGGGGGACTAGTACCCTGAAAGATTATCAACATTATAGTTATTCACTTTAGAAAAAAGACGACTGAGGGGAGATCAAATGTATAAATATATCAGGGGTGAGTACAAAGATCTCTACCATCATCTATTTATCCCCAGGACTGTGACTGTGACGAGGGGACATCCTCTGCATCTGGAGGAAAGAAGGTTTGTACACAAACATAGAAGAGGATTCTTTACGGTAAGAGCAGTGAGACTATGGAACTCTCTGCCTGAGGAGGTGGTGATGGTGAGTTCACTAAAAGAGTTCAAGAGGGGCCTGAATGTATTTCTGGAGTGTAATAATATTACAGGCTATAGTTACTAGAGATGGGTTGTTGATCCAGGGAGTTATTCTGATTGCCTGATTGGAGTCGGGAGGAAATTTTTGGCTTCTACCTCACAGTTTTTTTTGCCTTCCTCTGGATCAACTTGCAGGATATCAGGCCGAACTGGATGAACAAATGTATTTTTTTTCGGCCTTATATACTATGTTACTATGTTACTGTTATAATGCTCACCCTGAAGTGCCCTAGTATTTATTTTGCCCCCCTACTATTATAATGCTCGCCCTGAAGTGCCCCCAGTATTTATACTGCCCCCTACTGTTATAAAGCTCGGCCTGATGCGCTCCCAGTATTTATAATGCCCCCCTGCAGTGCACCCTGTAGTTATTTTTCTCCATTTAGTGTCTTCAGAAATTATAATTCCTCAGCCCCTCCACCATACAGTCCCATGTAAATAACATTATTTCCCTCCCTCCACCATACAGTCCCATGTAAATACCATCACACTATCTTTCCATCCCCTTTTAATATATACAGTCCAATGAAAATAACATCCCTCTCTATCTACAGCATCCTTCAATATACAGTCCCATGTAAATAACATCCCTCTCAATCTACAGCCCCCCCAATATACAGTCCCACGTAAATAACATCACTCCCTCCCCAGATGCCTTCAACATATGGTCCCATGTAAGAAACATCACCCCCTCCCCAGCCACCATCGACATGCATTCCCATGTAAATAACATCACTCCACATCACTCCACCCCCATAGTGTGATAGGTTCTGCTGTCCATACATACATGCTAAAGACATAGGGCTGCGATATCACAACAATACATAGTGCACCAATCAGTAATATGTAGTCAGACTTGCTAAAATGTGAAGTTTCAAGCATTTCGCCAAAATATGCGCATCATTAATTGCCGATTAGCACAATTGCAAATATATTGGAGCTCTCTATCTGCATATAAAGCCATTTTTAATGTTCTGCCGTGCCAAGCATTTTCTCCAGTCTCCGGAAACTTCTAGCAGCTTGGAAAATGTAGCAAAAGTGACCCACGCCTGTATTGTGCGCGCTTTATGCAAATATTACATTGCCGATTTTCACAATCAAGAAAATAATTGCGAATTTGCGAATATATGACAAATATTCTACAAAATATTCGCGCAATATCGCAAATTTGAATATTGCTCCTGCCGCTCATCACTAACAGTACATTGCTGGGTATAGTATAGTACATACCTGTGTCCACTGCATCTATTATACTGTATAATAGATGCAGTGTATATATATATATATATATATAGTGAGGATTTGCTCTGGTAGACAGGTTAGCGGAAGCAGTATAGCGGCAAGGAACCAGGTTGAAAGTCAAACTTCAGTGTTTTATTAACACTCAGCAAAAGGTGGTGCTTGTTCATACACAGGAAAAAAAAACAATGTTCACCTAGAATCCTAGGTGTCAGTTCACACCTGGCTGAATGCTCAGCCACAGAAAAGTTCACTGGCAGGCTTTTAGGCGGCCTGCACGCCTGTTTGCAGGCTTTACTAAAACGGGGACCCACACAAGCCTTTTCCGCCTGCTCATTCCAGTGGACCATCACTTATTGGTGTCGCTGCAAGGCTTGTCAATGGTGCGGCCAATGTAGCAAAGTGGGGGACAAACCTCGTATAGTATCCCACCATTTCCAGGAACGACTTTACTTGTCGAGTAGTGACAGGCCGGGGTCAATTCTAAATTGCCTCAATTTTGTTCACCTGAGGTTTGATAACTTCGCTCCCAATTACATACCCCAGGTACTTGATCTCTTCTAACCCCACTTTTTTGGGTTAGCGGTTAAGCCTTCCTTCCTAAGGGAGTCCACTACAGCCTCTTTAGGTAGGGGACTTTCCCAGTCGGTACTGTGGATAACTATATCGTCCAGGTACGCCAAATCATACCAATGATGTGGACAGAGTACAATGTCCAGTAGCCTTTGAAACGTGGCGGGAGCGCCATGTAGACCAAAGGGTAATACCTTGTATTAAAGCTCGGCCTGATGCACTCCCAGTATTTATAATGCCCCCTGCAGTGCACCCTGTAGTTATATTTCTCCATTTAGTGTCTTCAGAAATTATAATTCCTCAGCCCCTCCACCATACAGTCCCATGTAAATAACATTATTTCCCTCCCTTCACCATACAGTCCCATGTAAATACCATAACACTATCTTTCCAGCCCCCTTTAATATATACAGTCCAATGAAAATAACATCCCTCTCTATCTACAGCATCCTCCAATATACAGTCCCATGTAAATAACATCCCTCTCAATCTACAGCCCCCCCCCAATATACAGTCCCACGTAAATAACATCACTCTCTCCCCAGCTGCCTTCAACATATGGTCCCATGTAAGAAACATCACCCCCTCCCCAGCCACCATCAACATGCATTCCCATGTAAATAACATCACTCCACCCCACTGTCCCATGTAAATAACTTCCCTCCCTTCAATCCTAACATACAGTCCCAGTTAAATAACTACAACTCCCAGCATTGCTCTGCCTATCCCTTCATGTACCTCTTCTCATGTAGCAGACCTCACCACAGCTTCTTCCCAGGACATCTCCTCTTCACTGCTATCCTTCTGCACTGGTCACATGATGGTGACATCATCCCAGGTCCTTTTCAGCTACTGCATTTAGAACTGATCACATGGACTGTGATGTCACCAGAGGTCCTTCAGCCCTTGCAGGGCATTAGATTAAAATGTATTCAGTTGAATCTATCTACCAGGCAGGACGTTCAGGGCCTGGGACGAAAAAATCAGGGGCCCAGGCCCCGAATGTTTTAACCTAGCAACTCCCCTGTATATTATACAGATAGTTACTGGGAGATAGTCAGTGTAGGTTAGATCCTGATATAGTGTAGTGTAGTGTAACACCCCAGAGTTGTGTTACTACATGCCTCTACCCCACTACTATCTTCTAAGAGCCTTTATACTGTCATCAGATGTGATTTTGCTTATGTCCTCCAGAAATGTGCATATAAGACTATGTTAAATGTAATGGTTCATGTAATTATCCTGGTTGCCAGCAGGTGGCAGCATCATTGGCAAAGATAGTCTTAATGTTATGGCAGTTCAGAGTGGCACATTCCTGTTCTATTCTGCTCCCCTTCTGGAGAGAGGTGGGTTAGTCCCTCTTCCTGCAGAAAGGGAGAGAAAAAACTGTTAGAACCAGTGATATAGTTTACCCCCTGTTCGGTAAAGGAGGGTTTTGAGTAGTACTCCCACCTTAGGGAAGAAAGTAGGGGCATGTCTCCGCAAGAGATGTGGCCATATACCCAGTCTGAGCACCTTAAGCTCTGCTGGATAAAGAGAGCAGAAACTACAGCCAAACTCCAAAGTTCCAGGAAGAAAGCATCCCCTGAGAATCCATCTGTGAGATAAGTCCAGAATCCTAGGAGAAGCCTATTCCTCCTCAGCTAGTCTTTCCCCACACAGCAGAAGTTACAAATAAGTGCAGAAGCTAATCCTGCCACAGTTACAGAGCTACCAAGCAGACGTTTATCCTGCAAGCTCCACATTTAAAGCAGAAGTACTGTTTGGATGCAAGTCATTTAAAGAAAAGCAACGTTTGAACTTCATCTAAAGGTCTGGACATCATTTATTCTGCAAAGTTCCTCTATTACTCCTACTATCACTACAATCAAATTTATTGCAAGTGAGCCAGGAGTCTGGCCGTACCCAGGTAGGAGACACCCTGACACAACTACCACAAAACTACAGACATTATAGGCCATTACCTGGGACTTGCGTCATAAAGCTTTGGAAGGGCCCTGGGATAGTACCCTGTGCACTCTGCAATTGGCGTCACAACAAATACAGAATATTATCCACCCGTTCCTGGCCACTACAGTAGCTGTTGCGGTGCAGTGTGTTATATAGTGTGATAGGTTCTGCTGTCCATACATACATGCTACAGACATAGTGCTGTGATATCACAACAATACATAGTGCACCAATCAGTAATATGTAGTCAGACTTGCTAAAATGTGAAGTTTCAAGCATTTCGCCAAAATATGCGCATCATTAATAGCAAATTTGCACAATTGCAAATATATTGGAGCTCTCTATCTGGATATAAAGCCATTTTTAATGTTCTGCCGTGCCAAGCATTTTCTCCAGTCTCCGGAAACTTCTAGCAGCTTGGAAAATGTAGCAAAAGTGACCCACGCCTGTATTGTGCGCGCTTTATGCGAATATTACATTGCCGATTTTCACAATCAAGAAAATAATTGCGAATTTGCGAATATATGACAAATATTCTACAAAATATTCACGCAATATCGCAAATTTGAATATTGCTCCTGCCGCTCATCACTAACAGTACACTGCTGGGTATAGTATAGTACATACCTGTGTCCACTGCATCTATTATACTGTATAATAGATGCAGTGTATATATATATATAGTGAGGATTTGCTCTGGTAGACAGGTTAGCTGAAGCAGTATAGAGGCAAGGAACCAGGTTGAAAGTCAAGCTTCAGTGTTTTATTAACACTCAGCAAAAGGTGGTGCTTGTTCATACACAGGAAAAAAAAACAATGTTCACCTAGAATCCTAGGTGTCAGTTCACACCTGGCTGAATGCTCAGCCACAGAAAAGTTCACTGGCAGGCTTTTAGGCGGCCTGCACACCTGTTTGCAGTCTTCAGCACAGAGGACTCCACAGCTTCACTGTCAGATGGAGGTAGAACCACACCACCTGATAGTGCCGACTGCTTTATAAGCCTGCCAAGACCTGGCCTGGAACGTGGGGAGTAGCCACCTACCCAGCACTTTTGACTACTCCCAGTAAAAGCCGCCCCGGATCAGCTTTACAGCCATACTAAACAGCTGAAGTGTCAGACTGCAATATGCAATAATGACACTTGAGAAAAACCGGCTCTTACCTCACCGAGGCCAGGAACCTCCGTGACACATGCCGACCATCAATGATGGCCCCTTGTCCCTTTATACATACCTCCCCCCTTTGTTCAAACCTGAGGGGGTGGGCACACATTAAACAATGTACCCACCGAAAAACTTGAAATTTTGCAAAGACAGAAAGTACCGGGTGACTCGGGCATTTCTGTACTTGGCCTGGCTCATTCATTTGAGAGGGGAGTAGTGGGTCACCAAACAAAACTTTCTCCCCAACAAATAATAGAGGAGAGACTCGAGTGCCCACTTGATAGCCAGGCAATCTCTCTCCACTATACTATACCTGGTTTCGGCTGAGGTAAGGTTCTAGCTGACAAAAACAATGGTATGCTCCTCCCCGTTGACCTCCTGAGACAGTACAGCACCAAGACCTACTTTGGAGGCATCGGTCTGTACTATGAACTCCCTTTTGAAGTTGGGCTTTACCAAAACGGGGACCCACACAAGCCTTTTCCGCCTGCTCATTCCAGTGGACCATCACTTACTGGTGTCCCTGCAAAAGGCTTGTCAATGGTGCAGCCAATGTAGCAAAGTGGGGGACAAACCTCGTATAGTATCCCACCATTTCCAGGAACGACTTTACTTGTCGAGTAGTGACAGGCCGGGGTCAATTCTAAATTGCCTCAATTTTGTTCACCTGAGGTTTGATAACTTCGCTCCCAATTACATACCCCAGGTACTTGATCTCTTCTAACCCCACTTTTTTGGGTTAGCGGTTAAGCCTTCCTTCCTAAGGGAGTCCACTACAGCCTCTTCTTTAGGTAGGGGACTTTCCCAGTCGGTACTGTGGATAACTATATCGTCCAGGTACACCAAATCATACCAATGATGTGGACAGAGTACAATGTCCAGTAGCCTTTGAAACGTGGCGGGAGCGCCATGTAGACCAAAGGGTAATACCTTGTACTGATACAGCCCCTTTGGTGTGATGAAAGCCATTTTATCCATGGCAGCCTCTGTCAAGGGTACTTGCCAGTACCATTTGGTGATGTCCAAAACATAAAAATACAGGGCTTGGGCTAACTTCTCAATAAGCTCATCCACTCGGGGCATGGGATATGCGTCAAACTTGGAAACCTCATTAAGTTTGCGAAAGTCATTGCAGAAATGTAATGTCCCATCTGGCTTGGGTATTAAGACTATCGGACTGGCCCATTAACTTTTTGACTCCTCGATGACACTTAGCTATAACATCAGCTGCACTTATTATGAGATGGCTTGTCGCCGCGACTCAGGTACCCGGTGTGGTTTCAACCGGATTCTGGCCTGACGCTCAGTGACAATGTTATGTCGGATGATAGAAGTGCATCCAGGGAGGTCCGAAAACACATCCGTGTTCCTGCTGATGAACTCCTGGCCTCTTGAGTCTGTTTAGAGGAAAGGTTGTCAGAAGTCTTTACTGCAACTGGCAACTGCTTCCTTCATATCAGACCGTGGGACTGGAAACTCTATCACCAGAAAACCCGGCCGGGGGCTGTTGTCCATACTGGTCTATCTTTCCACGGTTTCAGTAAGTTTACATAATACACCCTTTCTCCGCCCTGGATGGAGTACCTTGTAGGTTACCTCTCCAACTTTTTCGAGCACTTCGTATTGACCCTGCCACCTAGCCAGGAACTTACTGTCCACCGTCAGTACCAGAACCAAAACCCGATCTCCCGGGTTAAAATTGCGAAACCGAGCCTAGCGATTATAGGCCTGGGACACCGCTCGCACTGGGAACATGAGATAGGGCAGTAGAAGATCCCAATCCCTCCAATATTTAGACACCACCCGCTTTAACATGTTTTTCAAGGTTTGATTAAAACTCTCTACCAGGCCGTTCATTTGCGGGTGATAGACGGACATTCGCAACTGTTTGATCTGTACTAGTTTACTGAGTACCCTCATGACTTTTGACATAAAAGGGGTCACCTGGTCGGTCAGAATCTCTTAAGGTAGGCCCATTCAAAACATCTCTATTAACTCTTTGGCTATGAGTTTGGTGGAGGTATGTCGCAGCGGCACTGCCTCCGGGTAATGAGTGGCATAGCCCAGGACTACCAAGATGTGTTTGTGCCCTCTAGCGGACTTTGGTACTGGGCCTATGAGATCCATAGCGATCCGCTCTAATGGAACCTCAATAATTGGGAGAGAGACCAGGGGTCTAGAGAAATGTGGCTAGGGGCTGGTCATTTGAAGTAATGAGCGGCAGGGGCAATATTCGAATTCGCAATATTTCGCAAATATTTGGGCGAATATTCGCCATATTTTCGCGAATTCGTGATCTCCAGGCATTATTTTCTGGACTTTTGCATAAAAACTCGCATGAACTGGTATTCTAAAAAAAATTAGAATATTCGCGATTATGAATATATTCAGCGATATTCAAAATATTAGCAAATTCTCGAAGTGCCAATATTCGCGATTAAAATTTGCAATTCGAATATTCGTGATCAACACTAGTAATTTGGCAGGTTGGGCAAGACTTGCAATACTCTTCCACCTCTCTGAACACAGTAAAGCCGCTGTAGTATCCGATCCTGCGTTTTCTGCTGGCCCAGGTGTCTCCCAAGAACATGTTGGTGGGCTAACTCTAACTGTTCTATATGCTTATACAATGTGCGGCACCTGAGGGGTTAATTGTGCGGATCACAGCCCCTTGTAAGAGATCAGGTGCTGCCAGGCAATAGGGGGCCATTATGTCCACAGTTCTCAGTATATTCTAACTATGGGAACGCCTCTGTGTTAGAGTATACTGTCGGATCTGAGTTTTTACGATCTAACTCAAATCCAATGGTATATTCTAACATAGCGGCGTTTCCATGGTGATGGGGACTCTTCAAGTTAAAATATACCATCGGATTGGAGAAAACTCCGATCCGATGGTATATTAATATTACCCGAACACCGAACCCGAACTTTTACTGAAATGTTCGGGTTCGGGTGCCGAACACCGTAAAGTTCGGTACGAATCCCGAACTTTACAGTTCGGGTTCGCTCAACCCTACTTAAGACGAAGTGTGAGGAAATTCTGATTAGTTTAGAACAGAAGTTTTTCTAATCTTCAGGCCAAATTCTGCTTTGAATGCTTCCCTCAACACTAACATAAATACAGTTTCAAGAAAAAGTATGTGAACCCTTTGGAATTATATGGATTTCTGCACAAATTGGTCATAAAATGTGATCTGATCTTCATCTAAGTCACAACAATAGACAATCACAATCTGCTTAAACTAATAACAAACAAATAATTAAATGTTACCATGTTTTTATTGAACACACCGTGTAAAAATTCACAGTGCAGGTGGAAAAAGTATGTGAACCCTTGGTTTGAATAACTGGTTGAACCTCCTTTGGCAGCAATAACTTCAACCAAACGGTCAGATCAGATGTGCACAACGGTCAGGAGTAATTCTTGACAATTCCTCTTTACAGAACTGTTTCAGTTCCGCAATATTCTTGGGATGTTTGGTGTAAATCGCTTTCTTGAGGTCATGCCACAGCATCTCAATCGGGTTGAGGTCAGGACTCTGACTGGGCCACTCCAGAAGGCGTATTTTCTTCTGTTTAGGCCATTCTTTTGTTGATTTACTTCAATGCTTTGGGTCGTTGTCCTGTTGCAACACCCATCTTCTGTTGAGCTTCAGCTGATGGACAGATGGCCTTAAGTTGTCCTGCAAAATGTCTTGATAAACTTGGGAATTCATTTTTCCTTTGATGATAGCAATCCGTCCAGGCCCTGAGGCAGCAAAGCAGCCCCAAACCATGATGCTCCTACCACCATACTTCACAGTTGGGATGAGGTTTTGATGATGGTGTGCTGTGCCTCTTTTCTCCACACATAGTGTTGTGTGTTTCTTCCAAACAATTCAACCTTGGTTTCATCTGTCCACAGAATATTTTGCCAGTACTGCTGTGGAACATCCAGGTGCTCTTGTGCAAACTGTAAACGTGCAACAATGTTTTTTTTGGACAGCAGTGGCTTCCTCTGTGGTATCCTCCCATGAAATCCATTGTTGTTTAGTGTTTTACGTATCGTAGATTCGCTAACAGGGATGTTAACATATGCCAGAGACTTTTGTAAGTCTTTAGCTGACACTCTAGAATTCTTCTTCACCTCATTAAGCAGTCTGCACTGTGCTCTTGCAGTCATCTTTACAGGACGGCCACTCCTAGGGAGAGTAGCAGCAGTGCTGAACTTTCTCCATTTATAGACAATTTGTCTTACTGTAGACTGATGAATAACAAGGCTTTTGGAGATACTTTTATAACCCTTTCCAGCTTTATGCAAGTCCACAATTCTTAATTGTAGGTCTTCTGAGAGTTCTTTTGTGAGAGGCATCATTCACATTAGGCAATGCTTCTTGTGAAAAGCAAACCAGGAACTGGTGTGTGTTTTTTATAGGGAGGGCAGCTGTAACCAACACCTCCAATCTCATCTCATTGATTGTACTCCAGTTGGCTGACACCTCACTCCAATTAGCTTTTGGAGATGTCATTATTCTAGAGGTTCACATACTTTTTCCACCTGCACTATGAATGTTTACATGGTGTGTTCAATAAAAACATGGTAACATTTAATTCTTTGTGTGTCATTAGTTTAAGCAGACTGTGATTGTCTATTTTATGACCAATTTGTGCAGAAATCCATATCATTCCAAAGGGTTCACATACTTTTTATTGAAACTGTATGTATATATATATATATATATATATATATATATATATCAATTTAAATGCCGGTACAGGTTTTGGCACCACTTGGCTGTTTTTAATTAGGCAGCAGGGTTCAGAAGCCATGTCCCTGTGTTAGGATCTGGGAGCCTTGTGTTTAGGATGAAGGCTTGCTATTGCTACCTGTTTGGCGTGAAAACAGGTTGGTGCTGCTATCAGCAAGGACTCTTTGAGGCAGAATTGCTGCATGGTGTGAATTACAATTTTGTTTAAATAGGACTGCTTGTTTTGTCACTTGCTGTTGTCTCTATACTGCACAGCTAATCCTGCCTATGAGAGCGAGTCCCCTCAACTGGTTGAGGATGCGGGCAAGAGCAGTGAGGCTGGCTTGAATGGCGATATTTTTGGTTTCTGCATTTTTCAGGTGCGGTTGTATGTCGTACATTAAACCAGCTGTATTGCAACCAGTGCCCCATGACAAAATGGAGGCTGTTGTGAAGGCTCTCGTGGAGGCTAATCTGCAGCAGCAAGAGACAAACCTGCAGCAACTCAAGGCTAATATGCAGCAGCAGGAGACTAACCAGTTGCTACTAAAACAGTTATGAGTTGTTTTTCTTTTTCCTTTTGTGTGAATAAACACTGACATTTTGATTTACAAACTTGTTTTGCCTCTGTACTGCATCCACTTACCCTGCCTACCAGAGCAAATCCTCACTATATATATATATATATATATATATATATATATACACACACACTGCCTGTTCAAAAAAAAAGTCGCCACCTGGATTTAACTAAGAAAATAGTTATGAGCCTCCTATTGGTTAATTACTGCATGGGCGATTATCTTTCAGCTCGCAATAAGTTATTTAAACCCAACTGGTGCAATGAGTTGCTTCTCATTTCTTAAACAATCATGTTGAAAGACACATTTCATGGTCCTGGAAAAGATGTCAGTCTGTTTGACAAGGGTCAAATCATTGGCATGCATCAAGCAGAGAAAACATCTAAGAACTGTCCAACGCATTATTATTAAAACTGGAAGGATAGTGGGGACTCATCGCATTTGAGGAAGAAATGTGGCGGGAAAAAATCCTGAATGGTCGTAAACGGCGATCACTTAAGCGATCGAAGAAAAACAACATTAGAACTCAGGGCTATGTTTAATAGTGAAAGTAAGAGCATTTCCACACGCACAATGCAAAGGGAACTCAAGGGATTGGGACTGAACCGCTGTGTAGCTGTAAGAAAACTACTAATCAGTGAGGCAAACCAGAAAAAAAGGCATCAATTTGCTAGGGAGCATAAAGATTGGACTCTGGAGCAATGGAAGAAGGTCATGTGGTCTGATGAGTCCATATTTACCCTGTTCCAGAGTGACAGGCGCATCAGGGTAAGAAGAGAGGCAGACAAATTGATGCACCCATCATGACTAGTGCCTACTGTATAATCCTGTGGGGAAGTGCTATGATCTGGGGTTGCTGCAGTTGGTCAGGTCTAGGTTCAGCAACAGTATGTGCTCCAAGAATGAGGTCAGCTGACTACCTGAACATACTGAATGACCAGGTTATTCCATCAATTGATTTTTTTCTTCCATGATGGAACAGGCATATTCCAAAATGACAATGCCAGGACTCATCGGGCTCAAATTGTGGCCACCACAGAGTCCAGACAACTCCAGTGAGAATCTTTGGGATGTGCTGGAGAAGGCTTTGCACAGACTCTACCATCATCAATGCAAGACCTTGGTGAAAAATGAATGCAACACTGCATGGAAATAAATCTTGTGACATTGCAGAAGCTTATTGAAACAATTCCACAGCGAATGCGTGCCTTAATCAAAGCTAAAGGAAGTCCAACGAAATATTACAGTGTGTGATCTTTTTTTTTTTTTTTTTGGGACAGGCAGTGTATATTATAGAGCAGTGTACTGATCTGAGAAGTGCAAGGTATAATAGATGCAGAGTGTACAGATATACATGGTCAGTGAGTTACTGTACATGAGGTAATAGTGGTTGAAACTGTCTGCATTTTTATACAGGGTGGCCCACAAAAAAGTACCCCAACTCCAATATATTCAAATAAAATAGTAATCAAATACCTAATCATAGAAACCAATCAGAGCTCAGCTTTAGAAAAAAAGAAAGAAAGCTGAGCTCTGATGTTGCTATGGACAACTAAGACAGATTTACTATTAGGCAGTTTGATTTTAAAATATTGCAGGTGAACTACCTTTTCATGGGCCACCATGTACAGCACACACTGAAGGCATCAAAACTATGAATTAACACATGTGGAATTACAGGTCCTTCAAAAAAAAATAGCATATTGTGATAAAGTTCATTATTTTCTGTAATGTACTGATAAACATTAGACTTTCATATATTTTAGATTCATTACACACAACTGAAGTAGTTCAAGCATTTTATTGTTTTAATATTGATGATTTTGGCATACAGCTCATGAAAACCCAAAATTCCTATCTAAAAAAATTAGCATATCATGAAAAGGTTCTCTAAACGAGCTATTAACCTAATCATCTGAATCAACTAATTAACTATAAACACCTGCAAAAGATTCCTGAGGCTTTTAAAAACACCCAGCCTGGTTCATTACTCAAAACCACAATCATGGGTAAGACTGCCAACCTGACGGATGTCTAGAAGGCTATAATTGAAACCCTCAAGCAAGAGGGTAAGCCACAGAAAGAAATTTCTGAACGAATAGGCTGTTCCCAGAGTGCTGTATCAAGGCACCTCAGTGGGAAGTCTGTGGGAAGGAAAAAGTCTGGCAGAAAACGCTGCACAACGAGAAGAGGTGACCGGACCATGAGGAAGATTGTGGAGAAGGACCGATTCCAGACCTTGGGGGAGCTACGGAAGCAGTGGACTGTGTCTGGAGTAGAAACATCCAGAGCCACCGTGTACAGGCGTATGCAGGAAATGGGCTACAGGTGCCGCATTCCCCAGGTCAAGCCACTCTTGAACCAGAAACAGCGGCAGAAGCGCCTGACCTGGGCTACAGAGAAGCAGCACTGGACTGTTGCATGTCATTCGGAAATCAAGGTGCCAGAGTCTGGAGGAAGACTGGGGAGAGGGAAATGCCAAAATGCCTGAAGTCCAGTGTCAAGTACCCACAGTCAGTGATGGTCTGGGGTGCCATGTCAGCTGCTGGTGTTGGTCCACTGTGTTTTATCAAGGGCAGGGTCAATGCAGCTAGCTATCAGGAGATTTTGGAGCACTTCATGCTTCCATCTGCTGAAAAGCTTTATGGAGATGAAGATTTCATTTTTCAGCACGACCTGGCACCTGCTCACAGTGCCAAAACCACTGGTAAATGGTTTACTAACCATGGTATTACTGTGCTCAATTGGCCTGCCAACTCTCCTGACCTGAACCCCATAGAGAATCTGTGGGATATTGGGAAGAGAAAGTTGAGAGACGCAAGACACAACACTCTGGATGAGCTTAAGGCCGCTATCGAAGCATCCTGGGCCTCCATAATACCTCAGCAGTGCCACAGGCTGATTGCCTCCATGCCACGCCGCATTGAGGCAGTCATTTCAGCAAAAGTATTGAGTGCATAACTGAACATAATTATTTGAAGGTTGACTTTTTTTGTATTAAAAACACTTTTCTTTTATTGGTCGGATGAAATATGCTAATTTTTTTAGATAGGAAATTTGGGTTTTCATGAGCTGTATGCCAAAATCATCAATATTAAAACAATAAAAGGCTTGAACTACTTCAGTTGGTGTGTAATGAATCTAAAATATATGAAAGTCTAATGTTTATGTAGCCACCTTTTGCTTTGATTACTGCTTTGCACACTGTTGGCATTCTTTTGATGAGCTTCAAGAGGTAGTCACCTAAAATGGTTTTCACTTCACAGGTGTGCCCTGTCAGGTTTAATAAGTATGATTTCTTGCCTTATAAATGGGGTTGGGACCATCAGTTGCGTTGAGGAGAAGTCAGGTGGATACACAGCTGATGGACATTAGACCAGTGGAAATCTGCTTTGGTCTGATGAGTCCAAATTTGAGATCTTTGGTTCCAACCACCATGTCTTTGTGCGACGCAGAAAAGGTGAAAGGATGGACTCTACTTGCCTGGTTCCCACTGTGAAGCATGGAGAAGGAGGTGTGATGGTGTGGGGTGCTTTGCTGGTGACACTGTTCGGGATTTATTCAAAATTGAAGGCATACTAAACCAGCATGGCTACCACAGCATCTTGCAGCGACATGCTATTCCATCCGGTTTGCGTTTAGTTGGACCATCATTTATTTTTCAACAGGACAATGACCCCAAACACACCTCTAGGCTGTGTAAGGGCTATTTGACCATGAAGGAGAGGGATGGGGTGCTGCGCCAGATGACCTGGCCTCCACAGTCACCGGACCTGAACCCAATCGAGATGGTTTGGGGTGAGCTGGACCGCAGAGTGAAGGCAAAATGGCCAACAAGTGCTAAGCATCTCTGGGAACTCCTTCAAGACTGTTGAAAGACCATTTCAGGTGACTACCTCTTGAAGCCAAGAGTGTGCAAAGCAGTAATCAAAGCAAAAGGTGGCTACTTTGAAGAACCTATAATATGACATATTTTCAGTTGTTTCACACTTTTTTGTTATGTATATAATTCCACGTGTTAATTCATAGTTTTGATGCCTTCAGTGTGAAGCTACACTTTTCATAGTTATGAAAATAAAGACAACTCTTTGAATGAGAAGGTGTGTCCAAACTTTTGGTCTGTACTGTATAAATGATTGGCATATAAGTAAAATGTGGAATGTGGTGTGGTGCAAATGAAGAGAAGGCAAGAGGACCTCCTCTTACCATCAGATTCTAGTCTTAGTGGAAAGCTCACCATGCATTTCTTCTCCAAGCTGCTGGGGTGGAAAGACCTGTGATGATGCTCTGGGCAGTTCATTTGCTAGATGTACTGGACCTGTGATGATGTCACCATGGGTCCTGGCAAATGCTCCTATCTAACCTGGGAACTACATCATACTCTGTGTAGCTCCTTTACTAGATGTATAGGACCTATGATGCTGAAGATGATGATGTCATAAAAGGTCCTGTTAGATGCTCCTATCTAACCTGGGAACTACACCATGTTCTGTGTATTTCCTTTACTAGATGTAGAGGACCTTTGATGATGATGATGATAATGTCATCACAGGTCCTGACAGATGCTTCTCTTGGTTCCTTCAGGCCCAGTTACGTCTTGACTAGTATTACTGGCCTGGGCGGGCTAAGCTATGTTCACTTCACAGGCCAGTGATACTAGTCGTGACCTCACTGGGCATGTGGCAAACAGTGAAAAGGCCGCAGCGCTGCTGGCTTCTTAAACAGCTGATCGCCAGGAGTCCCGTGTGTCAGACCCTTGATGATCAGATGCTGATTATCTATCCAGAGGATAGATCATCAGTTTAAAAGATTTGCAGAACCCTTTTAAACATAGGAAGTACAGGAATTTAAATGAATAAAATATAATTTATGTAAACTTTTTTCACAAAACTATGTATCAATTAGTGATGAGCAGCATAGGCAATATTTGTTTTTATAATATTTCCCAAATTTTTGGCCTAACTGATATTCGCCATAAATTTGCAAATTCTAGAATTCATTAACTCCAGTCATTATTTTCTTGATTGCGAAAATAGGCAATGTAACATGCACATACTGCGTGCGCAATACAGACGTGGCTCACTTTTGCTACATTTTTCAAGCTGCTAGAAGTTTTCTGAGACTGGAAAAATGCACAGCACGGTAATTCCTATCACACTACCTAACACCCTGCACTGGAACCTATCAGCTACACTATATCACTATCTAACCTACACTGACTATCTCCCACTAACTATCTGTATTATATACAGTATATATATATATATATATATATATATATATATACAGTACAGACCAAAAGTTTGGACATCAAAACTATGAATTAACACGTGGAATTATATACATAACAAAAAAGTGTGAAACAACAGAAAATATGTCATATTCTAGGTTCTTCAAAGTAGCCACCTTTTGCTTTGATTACTGCTTTGCACACTCTTGGCATTCTCTTGTTGAGCTTCAAGAGGTAGTCACCTGAAATGGTTTTCACTTCACAGGTGTGCCCTGTCAGGTTTAATAAGTGGGATTTCTTGCCTTATAAATGGGGTTGGGACCATCAGTTAACTTGTGGAGAAGTCAGGTGGATACACAGCTGATAGTCCTACTGAATAGACTGTTAGAATTTGTATTATGGCAAGAAAAAAGCAGCTAAGTAAAGAAAAACGAAAAATCATTACTTTAATAAAAATGAAGGTCAGTCAGTCCGAAAAATTGGGAAAACATTGAAAGTGTTCCCAAGTGCAGTCACAAAAACCATCAAGCGCTACAAAGAAACTGGCTCACATGCGGACCGCCCCAGGAAAGGAAGACCACCTCTGCTGCGGAGGATAAGTTCATCCGAGTCACCAGCCTCAGAAATCGCAGGTTAACAGCAGCTCAGATTAGAGACCAGGTCAATGCCACACAGAGTTCTAGCAGCAGACACATCTCTAGAACAACTGTTAAGAGGAGACTCTGCGAATCTGGCCTTCATGGTAGAATATCTGCTAGGAAACCACTGCTAAGGACAGGCAAGAAGCAGAAGAGACTTGTTTGGGCTAAAGAACAAAGGAATGGACATTAGACCAGTGGAAATCTGGGCTTTGGTCTGATGAGTCCAAATTTGAGATCTTTGGTTCCAACCACCGTGTCTTTGTGCGACGCAGAAAAGGTGAACGGATGGACTCTACATGCCTGGTTCCCACCGTGAAGCATGGAGGAGGAGGTGTGATGGTGTGGCAGTGCTTTGCTGGTGACACTGTTGGGGATTTATTTAAAATTAAAGGCATACTGAACCAGCATGGCTACCACAGCATCTTGCAGCCGCATGCTATTCCATCCGGTTTGCGTTTAGTTGGACAATAATTTATTTTTCAACAGGACAATGACCCCAAACACACCTTCAGGCTGTGTAAGGGCTTTTTGACAATGAAGGAGAGTGATGGGGTGCTGTGCCAGATGACCTGGCCTCCACAGTCACCGGACCTGAACCCAATCGAGATGGTTTGGGGTGAGCTGGACCGCAGAGTGAAGGCAAAAGGGCAAACAAGTGCTAAGCATCTCTGGGAACTCCTTCAAGACTGTTGGAAGACCATTTCAGGTGACTACCTCTTGAAGCTCATCAAGAGAATGCCAAGAGTGTGCAAAGCAGGTAATCAAAGCAAAAGGTGGCTACTTTGAAGAACCTAGAATATGACATATTTTCAGTTGTTTCAAGCTTTTTTGTTATGTATATAACTCCACATGTATGAATTCATAGTTTTGATGCCTTCAGTGTGAAGCTACAATTTTCATAGTCATGAAAATAAAGAAAACTCTTTGAATGAGAAGGTGTGTCCAAACTTTTGGTCTGTACTGTATTTATATGAGCTAACTATCTAATGTAATTGAATAATGATTCAGATGACCCAGTAAAGCACAGAGCACAGTAATGACACTGCTCTCTCTCTCTATCAGAACTGCAAAAAACTGCAGAAAATCGCTGCTAGGGAGTTTCTTATATGTTGCAATAAGCAGTGAGGGTACTGATGAAAAAAGATCTAGAATATTTGTGATTACGAAGATATAGCACTATTTCTCTAAGTGCCAATATCTGGAGGATGTCACAGAGTGACAAGGTGACATAGTGTGGAGATGGCAGCAGCAGCATCAAGATACTACAGAGTGGCAAGGTGACATAGTGTGGAGATGGCAGAAGCAGCATCAGGATACCACAGAGTGGCAAGGTGACATAGTGTGGAGATGGCAGCATCATCATCAGGAGACCACAGAGTGGTAAGGTGACATAGTGTGGAGATGGCAGTAGCAGCAGCAGCGTCAGGACACCACAGAGTGGCAAGGTGACATAGTGTGGAGATGGCAGCAGCAGCATCAGGACACCACAGAGTGGCAAGGTGACATAGTGTGGAGATGGCAGCAGCAGCATCAGGATACCACAGAGTAGCAAGGTGACAAAGTGTGGGGATGGCAGCAGCAGGAGGATACCACAGAGTGGCAAGGTGACATAGTGTGGAGATAGCAGTAGCAGCAGCAGCATCAAGATACCACAGATTGGCAAGGTGACATAGTGTGGAGATCGCAGCAGCATCACAAGACCACAAAGTGACCCTGTGACAGAATGGGGTGATGGGTGGAAATCCCAGTACCCGCTGATGAAGGTGGGTGAAAGAAGGAGCACTTGGCATTAGATTTGTGGCATCAGGAGGGTGGCAGCATCAGAGTAGTAGCTGAGGCAGGTAGCCAGAAAAAAACTATCTATTTTATCAAAGTGTGGGGTGGCACCATGGATGGTCTAGTCTGATGCATCAACAATTGGTGGTTGGAAATCCTAGCTGATCTATGCCTGATTCATCTTGACAAAAGTCAATCTCTCCACATTTTGGATGGACAGGCGAGTTCTCCTTAGGGTAACTATGGCCCCAGCGCACTAAACACCTACTCTGATACCACATTACTGTCCGGGCAGGACAACTTTTCCAGGGCAAACACGGCCAGTTGCGGCCACAAATCCAGTTTGGCAGCCCAGTAGTCCAGCATATCTTCAATTTGGGGTGGCAGGGTGCTGTCAAAGTATGCCACCATCTGATGGTTCAGGTCCTGCTCCAGGTCTACTTGCTGCTGCTGGTGAGTAGTTTCTTCACTATGCGGGTGAAGAAAGATGCTCATTAGTGATTGTAGACTCAGTCTGCTGCTGATGGAGCTGGTACTGCTCCTGCCACCCAACCCCTCCCCAGCAGCTATGGCAGTGGAATGTGAGTGCAGAGAGCCCCCCCTGTCAGACCTGCAAGAGGATGGATGATCCATCCCTTTGCCGAATAGAAACTTAGAAACATAGACTGTGTCGGCAGATAAGAACCATTTGGCCCATCTAGTCTGCCCAATATACTGAATACTATGACTAGCCGCTGGCCCTATCTTATATGAAGGATGACCTTATCCCTACCCCATGCAAGCTTAATCTCCTTCACTGTATATGCAGCTACCACTTCTGCAGGAAGGCTATTCCATGTTTTTAAGATATAAAACTTTGCCCCTCTAATTTAAAACTATGTCCTCTTGTAGCAGTTTTTCTTCTTTTAAATATTCTCTCCTCTTTTACCTTGTTGATTCCTTTTATGTATTTAATGTATTTAAAAGTTTTTATCATATCCCCGCTGTCTCGTCTTTCTTTCAAGCTATACATGTTAGGGTCCTTTAATCTTTCCTGGTAAGTTTTATCTTGCAATCCATGTACTAGTTTAGTAGCTCTTCTCTGAACTCTCTCCAAAGTATCAATATCCATCTAGGATTTTAGATGTTCCTCAATTATCTCCTTAAGTATGGTTTCCACTAATTTCCCCACTATTGATGTCAGGCTTACAAGCCTATAGTTGCCCGATTCCTCCCTACTACCTTTCTTGTGAATAGGCACAACATTTGCTAATCTCCAATCTTTTGGGACAACTCCTGTTACCAGTGATTGGTTAAATAAATCTGTTTATGGTTTTGCTAGCTCACCACTAAGCTCTTTTAATAACTTTGGGTGTATCCCATCAGGCCCCTGTGACATATTTGTATTAATTTTAGACAGCTGAGTTAGAACCTCTTCTAGTTGCATCAAAAGTTTCATTAGTCTTCCTTCCTAACTGATGTGCTTTTCCTTCATTTTCCTTTGTAAAAACTGAACAGAAGTAATCATTAAGGCAGTCAGCTAGTTCTTTATCTTCTTCCATATACCTTCCTTCTTTTGTTCTTTATTTGGTAATTCCTTGTTTTAGTTTCCTTTATTCATTTATGTATCTGAAGAATGTCTTATCGCCTTTTTTCACTGACTGAGCTAATTTCTCTTCTGCCTGTGATTTAGAAGCTCTTATAACTTGCTTGGCCTCTCTCTGCCTAATCTTAAAAAATTGGCCTGTCATCCTCGTTTATTTATTTTTTATAATTACTAAATGCTATATTTTTGTTTTTAATGATTTTGGCCACTTCTGCTGAGTACCACAGTGGTCTCTTCCTTTTTTTACCTTTACTGACAAGCCTAATGCAATTATCTGTTGCCTTCAATAGTGCCACTTTTAAGTAGTCCCATTTCTACTGGACTCCATTGAAACTGTTCCAATCTGATAGGGACTCGTATACCACTAATCTAAAAAACTTTTGTTTTTGTGTGGTGTGACTCAGTCACTGTACTTATAGTTAACCACACTGACTGGTGATCACTAGATCCCAAGCTTTCCCCTACAGTAATATCAGAGTCCAAATTCCCATTTGTGAATACTAAATCTAAAATGGCCTCCTTCTGCGTTGGCTCCACTACTTGCTGTAGAGATAATCCCAGTAGGTAATTTAGAATATCTGTACTCCTGGCAAAACTAGCTATTTTGGTTTTCCAGTTTACATCAGGAAGATTAAAGTCTCCCATAATGATAACTTCCCCTTTTGAATGTCATTTTAGCTATTTCATCAACTAGTAGATCATCTAATTCTTTGACTTGGCTAGGTGGTCTATATATCACCCTTAAACAAGTTACTTTATGATTATCAAGCTGCAACGTAACCCAAACTGACTCTAAATTGGTCTTGTATTAAATTAGATTTTATGCTATATTTCCCATACAGGGCCACTCCTCCCCCTTTCTTGACTTCTCTGTCTTTTCTATATAAAGGGAACCCTGGTATTGTTATATCCCAGTTATTACTACCATTGAACCATGTCTCAGTAACAGCCACTAAATCTATATTCTCAGATGCAATTATAGACTCAAGTTCATTGATCTTTTTACCTAGACTACGAGCATTTGTAGACAAGACTCTGAGCTTTTCATTTCTTAACCTATGTGCTACTGGCATCTTCTGGCATTGTGACGGGGGGCAGTCGGACTGCTGGATTATTACTCTTTTGCCCCCTTTCCTAGTTTAAATGCTCCTTAGCAAACTGTTCACTGAGGACATACATTCCCTTGAGAGAAAGATGCAAACCATCTTTCTTGTACAGTTCTTTTCCATTCCAAGAGCTAACATGAGACACAAAGCCAAACCTTTGGTTCAGACACAATTCACCAAGCCATACATTGAATGCCTTAATGTGCATCTTCCTGTCATGCTGAAGGTTATGCACAGGCAAAACTGCAGAGAATGAAACAGTCGATGCAACCTCCCGAATGGTGACAATTTGGCTGTCACTACGCAAGCCGCAAGCAAGTGAGCATGCATAGGGTCATTTATGCAAGTGACTCGGAGGGACTCACTGCCTCCATCTGCACTGCATTCTGCCACGGTGTGTCTTGGTTATCTGTCTCGTCTTCCTCATCGCCCTGTAGCTCCTCTGACTGCTCCTGCTCCTCCTTTCCTGTCACCTAAGTAGAAAAGCCACCCATTCCGCTACACATTGCCTGTGCCCCAATGTCCTCCTCCCCCTCCTCCTCTTCCAGTTCAACCCCTACAGGGCTCATGTGGCTGTGAGAACTAGGCGCCACGTCTCCAGTTCCCTGACCAGCCATTGTTACCAGCATCTGTTCCAGGACATGAAGCAGTGGAATGACGTTCATCCCATAGTCCTGGCAACTGACAAATAATGTGGTGTCCTCAAATGGAAGGAGCAAATGTCAGGTGTTACGCATGAGCTGCCACTGGCTAACATCGTAGTTACACAGGGGAGTACTCCTATCTGCTTGCATTATCAAAAATCGTTGACGTCCTTTCTCTGTTTGTATAGTCGGTCCAACATATGGAGTGTGGAATTCTAATTATTGAAAACGTCGCATATCAGCCTATGTTGGGGGATGCCTTTCTGCTGTTGCAGCTCAAGGAGGGTGTGCTTTGCAGTGTGCGAGTGGCTGAAGTGCCTGCAATTTTCCTGCCCATTTTTAGGATGTCTTGCAGATGGAAGGAAGACTTCAGGAACTGCTTGACAACCAGATTGAACACGTGTGCCATGCAGGGTGCATGGCTCAGCCCTCCTTGACATTTTGTACGCCCAGGAAAACGAGTAGTGATGAGCTGCAGGGGCAATATTCGAATTTGTGATATTTCACGAATATTTGGTAGAATATTCGTCATATATTCGCGAATTCGCAAATTTGAGATTATTTTCTTGATCATGAATAATCGGCAATGTAATATTCCTATAATACGCGTGAAATACTGGCGTGGATCACTGTAGCTACATTTTGCAAGTGCTCCAATATATTCATGATTGCAAAATCGGCACTAATATTTTGGCGCAATACGTGCAACTTCACATTTGAACAGGTCTGACTACTTATCTCCCACTATCTGTAATATATATATATATATATATATATATATATATATATAGTACAGACCAAAAGTTTGGACACACCTTCTCATTCAAAGAGTTTTCTTTATTTTCATGACTATGAAAATTGTAGATTCACACTGAAGGCATCAAAACTATGAATTAACACGTGGAATTATATACATAACAAAAAAAGTGTGAAACAACTGAAAATATGTCATATTCTAGGTTCTTCAAAGTAGCCACCTTTTGCTTTGATTACTGCTTTGCACACTGTTGGCATTCTCTTCATGAGCTTCAAGCGGTAGTCACCTGAAATGGTCTTCCAACAGTCTTAAAGGAGTTCCCAGAGATGCTTAGCACTTGTTGGCCCTTTTCCCTTCACTCTGCGGTCCAGCTCACCCCAAACCATTTCGATTGGGTTCAGGTCCGGTGACTGTGGAGGCCAGGTCATCTGGCGCAGCACCCCATCACTCCCCTTCATGGTCAAATAGCCCTTACACAGCCTGGAGGTGTGTTTGGGGTCATTGTCCTGTTGAAAAATAAATGGTGGTCCAACTAAACGCAAACCGGATGGAATAGCATGCCGCTGCAAGATGCTGTGGTAGCCATGCTGGCTCAGTATGCCTTCAATTTAGAATAAATCCCCAACAGTGTCACCAGCAAAGCACCCCCACACCATCACACCTCCTCCTCCATGCTTCACGGTGGGAACCAGGCATGTAGAGTCCATCCTTTCAACTTTTCTGCGTCGCACAAAGACATGTTGGTTGGAACGAAAGATCTCAAATTTGGACTCATCAGACTAAAGCACAGATTTCCACTGTTCTAATATCTATTCCTTGTGTTCTTTAGCCCAAACAAGTCTCTTTTGCTTGTTGCCTGTCCTTAGCAGTGGTTTCCTAGCAGATATTCTACCATGAAGACCTGATTCACACAGTCTCCTCTTAACAGTTGTCCTAGAGATGTGTCTGCTGCTAGAACTCTGTGTGGCATTGACCTGGTCTCTAATCTGAGCTGCTGTTAACCTGCGATTTCTGAGGCTGGTGACTCGGATGAACTTATCCTCCGCAGCAGAGGTGACTCTTGGTCTTCCTTTCCTAGGGCGGTCCGCATGTGAGCCAGTTTCTTTGTCGCGCTTGATGGTTTTTGTAACTGCACTTGGGGACACTTTCAAAGTTTTCCCAAATTTTCAAACTGACTGACCTTCATTTCTTAAAGTAATGATGGCCGCTCGTTTTTCTTTACTTAGCTGCTTTTTTCTTGCCATAATACAAATTCTAACAGTCTATTCAGTAGGACTATCAGCTGTGTATCCAACTGACCTCTCCACAACGCAACTGATGGTCCCAACCCCATTCATAAGGCAAGAAATCCCACTTATTAAACCTGACAGGGCACACCTGTGAAGTGAAAATCATTTCAGGTGACTACCTCTTGAAGCTCATCAAGAGAATGCCAAGAGTGTGCAAAGCAGTAATCAAAGCAAAAGGTGGCTACTTTGAAGAACCTAGAATATGACATAGATTTTTAGTTGTTTCACACTTTTTTGTTATGTATATAATTCCACATGTGTTAATTCATAGTTTTGATGCCTTCAGTGTGAATCTACAATTTTCATAGTCATGAAAATAAAGAAAACTCTTTGAATGAGAAGGTGTGTCCAAACTTTTGGTCTGTACTGTATATATAAGCTAACTAACTAACTATCTAATGTAATGACACAGGAAAGCAGAGAGCACAGCATTAATACTGCTGTCTCTCTGAGATCTGCAAAATACTGCATACAAGGGCTGATGGGGAGGTTCTTATATAGTAAGGGGTAGGCAACTTTCCTATTGGTTGCTAGGGATGTTGCTAAGCTCAGACAAAGACATTGCAGCCTTCTAATTAGCCCACAAGCAAGAAGGGAGGTTACTGAGGAAAGAAAATCTAGAATATTCAAAATTACGAATATATATCACTATATTCTAAATATTTGCAAATTCTCAAAGTGCTGATATTCGCAATTAATATCGACTATTCGAATATTTGCGCCCAACACTAGAAACAAGGTGCAGAACAGCATAACACTACCATGCCATGCACATGTGGTAAGCTGGAGGGACACTGTGGCATGGTGGAGGATGATGAGGCAAAGCCGGACATTGTTGCATTACCAATGGCCTGACAACGTGGAGGCGGAAGCAGCGCCACCTGGCCAAGTTGCTGGTGTGGCTATGTAGGTACCACATTCACCCAGTGGGCCTTAAAGGACATGCACTGTTCCTGACTGTAGTTACAGCTCCACACGTCGGCGCTAGTGTTGGGCGAACATGCTCGGCCGAACACTAATTTTACTAGAGCATCGTGATGCTTGACACATCGCGGTGTTCTGCCGAATACCGCGTGTGCTCGGGCGCGATGCTCGAGTCCCCTCCCAGCACGTTTATTGGCTGCTACACAGCCAATAATTGCACAGGTAAGTACTGCCATTCACTGTAATGCCATAGCCATGTTAGCTTCTGGCATTACAGTGATTGGCTGGCATGAACGCATCATCGTGTGCTATTTATCACCTGATGACACGTGTTCAGCTCAGTCTTAGTCAGGGAGAGCTGGAGAGCAGAAGGGAGAAATAGTGTAGAGAGTGAAATAGGAATTTTTTAGTTTTTATACTTGTTGTAGACCCAAAAGTCCTGTTAAGGACTATTGTTGTGTGTGGCAGCAATATATATTTTAAAACTTGTTAGAGACCCAAAAGTCCTTTTAAGGACTATATTTGTATCTGGCAACAATATATATTTTTAGCGCAACCTGCGCTAAATAGCGTGCAATTGTTTGGCCGCTGCAGACAGCGATATTGCACAAAAGTCCAAGGCTGCGCTCACCTGATATCACTTGTAGTGGAGGCACGGATTGCACTGGGAATCAAGTGCCATATAGGAAACTTGAAAATTAAGAAAAAAGTCCAGCTTCCAAAAAAAGATGACGTTCTTTATTCCAATACACACTAGAACATTTAAAATCCAACATAGCAAACAGGTCTACGCGTTTCAGATCCTCTAATACTGATCATTACTCATGACAAGTTTATTGCTGACTGGCTAGGACTTTAAATAGCTGAAATCCTGCGGCTCACAGGTGACTGCGATCAGCAGGAAAGAGCACACAAACCACGCCCCCTGTTCAGGTTCCAATTATAAATAAAAAGTTTGACGCACTGAAAATACATATTAAATCTAAAATGCTTTATAGAAAGGAATCAGTAATGCAGCATTAAATGGTGTTTACGATTCAATCCTGTTGGAACACGGGAACCCATGCAAAAAATCCAATAGGATTCCCTGTTCCAAAGTTTCCACTTATAATCACCTCCTCTAGTGGGAGGATTAACCCTCTCCAAGGCTTGAACCTGAAATCCTGTGGTATTGCCCTGATGTGAAACCGCAAAGTGAAGATTGACTGCTGAGACATTTCTAACTTTTGTATGTGGATTGTCAGAAAGGTGTCTACATATTCTTACTTTTAAACTCTTAGTAGTACAGCCAACATATTGGAAGCTGCATATAGAACAAGTAATGCAGTAAACCACATGACTGGTGTTACAATTGACATATTATTTCAGATCAAAAGTGTTGTGTGTGGCTGTAGAATATATCGAGGAGTCTATTTGCATAAAATTGCAACATGTACAAATACGATGAACGCATTTAAAAGTACCCTTATGTCTCAACCAGGTAAACGTATTATTATTATTAGTATTTTTGTCGCTGTCAGAAAAAAGACTGGGACTAATCTTTTGCGCTATGGTTGGAGCATGGCGAGCAATGCATTTGACACCACCATACATAGGTGATGTCAAACCATTGCTCGTCATAATTAAGGACAGATAAATGCCTTCTGACAATGCAACAAATCTGTGGAAATTCAATACTGTAATTAGTGACAAATAAAGGAATACATTGTGTAGTCTTATTATAACGCTTGTTCTGATGTATTTTATTGTCGGATCTCGTGTCCAGAAAAGAAAAAAATAGACTTTCTCTAGACTTTGCACGGTTAAAGGTCCAAGGAGGATATTTTTGTTCTGTAAGTCTATTGGCAACAACCTCCTTCTCCTTTTTAAATGTATCATCTTTGGAGCAGTTTTGTTTGGCCCAAATAAACTCTCCCTTACGGACATTATGCACTACATGCTGGGGATGGCAAGATGTGGCCATGAGAGTGGTATTACCAGCCGTATCCTTACGGAACGTGCTGGAAAAAACTTGCTGTGTGACAAAGTCACCCTGGAGGGACAAATCAAGAACGGCAGTGGTGGAAGTGCCACGTGAAATAGAAAACTTCAAGTGGCACTGGTTATTATTGAGAAACCTCCCAAAAGAGGACACGGCCATACAATCGCCCGACCATACAAACAGCAGGTCATCGATGTAATCGCCGTTCCAACTCAGGGAGCCACTCCAAGGATTGTTTGGCGAAAATAATGAATGGCACTCCCACCACACCATGTAGATATTTGCCATGGAGTGCGAAAATTTTGCCCCCGTGGAAACCCCTGTCAATTGCAGAAAATAACGCTGGACAAACATGAAAACATTGTGTTTTAGCAGAAACCACATGACCCGACAAATATAATCCTGAAAAGCTGGAGAAAAATCTGAATAGATATTTAAAAACCATTTGAGGGAAACAATAGCTAAATCACAGTATATAAAGATGTGTCATCTGCTGTAATCCAAGAAAAATGCTGTTCCCATTTGAAATAAAAAAACGCTTGTAATACCACTCGAGTATCCTGAAAATAACCAGGTATAGATTGAACTAAAGGCTGCAGGATGCTGTCTCCCCAAGCGGACCGCCTTTCAGAAAAGGAGCCAATGCCTGCAACTATTGGCCTCATGGCTGGTGGAAAACCACCCTTATGAATTTTAGGTAAGGAATGGAAGATTGGAATGACTGGATGTTGAATAAACATAGAATCCAGCTGTTTTTGGTTTATAAAGCCATTTTCCAAGCCATGGGACAATAGATGCAGTAATTCTTGTTGGTACTGGGGGGTGGGGCTGTGGTCAAGTTCCAGATAAGTATTACTATCCTCTAACATAGCGAGGTTTTGTTTTATATATATATATATATATATATATAACTATCCAGAACCACCACAGCCCCACCTTTATCCGCTTGTTTTTTAACAATATCATTCAAATGCATCAGCTCCTTTAAAGCTTTTTTCTCCCCATGAGTTAAATTATCACATTTATTAATTTTATCACAATCTAGTGCAGAGGAATTGCGGTTAAAGGTGACAAAATTGTGCGCAAAATCCTCACTTTCTCTTTCATTCTGAAGAGGACGACCCTGTTGCATGTGGAAAAGATTTGCAAGTTCTTCAAAAGAAAAAGCCGTAATACTAGAAGCACATAAGGGCTTTTTTTCATGCAATGTAGATGTACCTGCGGTGGTGACAGCGACATTTCTTGCGCTATACCTCCTGTATAACATTTGTGCATCCTAAATATCAGTGACATTCATTCAGTGTCATTTTTTATTAGGCGGTGGTGACAGCGACATTACTTGCGCTATACCTCCTGCATAACGTGTGCGCATCCTAAAAATATCTGTGACATTATGTGTACTTTATTTACGCATACACTTACAAAACCCGTGCTACTGTGTGACATGTTTGAAAGCATATATTCCATTTAATGTGCGCAAGGCGAGCAGTAAGGGACGGGGAAGTGGCCGTGCTGCAGAGCACACAGAGGCTATTGCCCCGGATGTGGGAAACTGTGTCTGCTGCCAGAGCACAAGAAACACACTCATCCACGATATCTAGCTTCTTTTCCCAGTTTGCAGGGTGGTGCAGGACACCACTCTCGAAGTCAGACCAGTGCTACCAGGTGGTTGGTTGAATTGCAGCAGATAATGCTTCTAGTCGGTTAAGCACCACCCTGTCTTCCACAAAGTTCAGTCTCAGTAGCCAAGAGTCTAGTCAACAGAATCCTCACCAAGATACTCCTTCTTCCCAACATGGAGAGTCTTGGCAAACAAGTAATGCCACACTCAGATATTCCGAGGAGCAGTTTTCATCACCATTCCTTAATTTGGGCCTCTCGCCAAGCCCGCTTGAAGAGGGACATGAGGAAATCTTGTGCCCTGATTCCCAAACTCTGGAGCATTTACAGTCATAAGAAGTTGACGGTGGGGAATGGCAAACAGTATTTCACGAGGTGGATGATGATGAGACACAGTTGTCAATAAGTCAACTGCAATTAGTGTCTCAAGAGGTTCATAATGAGGATGAGACAAAGTTGTCAATAACTGAGCTTGTTGTTAGGTCAACAAGTAAGGAGGATGACCAGAGTGAGGAAGTGGAGGTGCTGGACGATGAAGTCACTGACCCAACCTGGGAAGGTGGCAAGCTGAATGAGGACAGCAGTACAGAGGGGGACGGATACACAGCATAGCAACAGACTGGAAGAGGCAGTGGGGTGGCAAAAGGGAGAAGGTGCGCCACACTTAACAGGACTGCAACTATTCCCCGGAGCACCCCCCTGTGGAAACCTCCCTTGCCAAGGGTTAGGTGTTCCACAGTCTGGCACTTTTTTGAAGAAAAAGTGTGGACAATAAAAGAATTGTCATTTACAACCTCTGAGTTACCAAAATGAGCAGGGGAGTGAATACTAGCAACCTCCCCACCACCAGCATGATCCGCCACATGGCATCAAAGCACCCTAATAGTTGGGCCATACGCCTGGGTCCACAACCAGTGTCTGCGGGTCACACCCCTGCCTCCTCTTCCCCTGTGTTACATGCTGGCCAATCCACTGTCCAAGACACAGGCCCGGATGCCTCCCGCCATGCACCTGGACCTTTGCAAGCATCATCAGCCTACCAAATCCACTTCTGTGTCCCAGCGCAGTGTATAGATGTATATATCCCAGGCCTTTGAACGAAAAGCGCAAATACCCAGCCACCCACCCACAGACCATAGCACTAAATGCGAACTTTTCCAAATTGCTGGCCCTGGAAATGTTGCGGATACTGAGGCTTTCTGCATCCTGATGGCGGCGGCTGTCTTGCGCTACTCTGTCCCCAGCCGCCAATATTTTTCACGGTGTGTAGTTCAAGCCTTACACCAGCATGTGTCCCGAAACATCATCCGTGCCCTGACCAACTCAGTTATTGGGGTCCAATTAACGACTGACACATGGACAAGTGCTTTTGGCCAGGGACGCTACATTTCCCTGATGGCACACTGGGTGAACGTTGTGGAGGCCGAGAGTGAGTCATACCCTGGAATGGCACAGGTGCTACTGATGCCAAGGATTGCGGGCCCTTCATTAGTGGCTGCAACCCCCCGTCTCCTCCTCCACCTCCACTTCCACCTCTGAATTATCATCTTGCAGCACCAGTCAGCCATCAGTCAGTAGCTGGAAGCAGTATAGGGGAAATGGCAACAGGCCTTGCTTAAACTGATATGCTTAGGTGACAAACAGCACACTGCCGCAGAGCTGTGGCACGGGATAAAGGACCAGACTGAACTGTGGCTCTCGCCACTCAACCTACAACCAGGCATGGTTGTGTCTGATAATGGCCCTAACTTGGTGGCGGCATTGGAGCTTGGCAAGTTCACACACATGCCATGTCTAGCCCACATGTTCAACTTAGTGGTTCAGTGGTTTCTCAAAACCTACCCCAATTTACCTGAGCTACTGGTGAAGGTGCGGCGCATGTGTGCCCGTTTACGCAAGTCATTGACAGCTTCCACTGGTCTGGCAACACTGCAGCAGCGCTTGCAATTGCCAGCTCACTGACTGTTGTGCGACGTGAGCATGCGCTGAAACTCAACATTCCGCATGTTGACCAGACTTTGTGAGTAGCAGAGGGCAGTAGTGGAATACCAGCTGCAACATGGTCGTCGCCATTCCAGTCAGCTTCTGCTCTTCACATGCGATGAGTGGACATTGATGTCTGACCTCTGTGAGGTTTTTACGCAACTTTGAGGCATCAACAGAAATGGTGAGCGGCGATAACGCTATTATCATCGTAACCATCCCACTTCTGTGTCTACTCAAACGCTCGCTGCTCACAATTAAGGCGGACGCTTTGCATGTGGAAGAGGTGGAAATGGGGGAAGAAAGTACATAGGGTTATAGCCAGACCACCCTCAGTTTATCTCCTCAGCGCGAATTAGATGAGGAGGAGGAGCAGGAAACGGGTAGTACCCATGGAAGTTTTGTTCAATCTGTTCAGCGTGGATGGGTAGAAGAGGAGGAAGAGGATGAGGAGATTGAGAGTCATCCTCCTGATGAGGACAGCAAAGTTTTGTCTGTTTGGACTCTGGCACGCATGACTGACTTTATGTTAGGCTGCCTTTCCCGTGACCCTCACGTTGTATGCAGTTTGGCCAACACCGATTACTAGTTGTTCATTCTTCTCAACCCCCACTACAAAGAGAACTTCTCCTCTCTCATTCCTGTGGTGGAGAGGACGAGCAAAATGGTGCAATACCAGAAAGTCCTTGTGGAAAAATTGCTCCAAAAATTTCCAGCTGACATTCCTGGCTGCATATACGTATTTCCTTGGCCAACCAAGGAGGGGAGATGAGGGGAGATGAGGGGAACATAGAGTAGTTCCAACAGAGGCAGGGCAACACTCTCCAAGGCCTGGGATAATTTTATGACACCCCGCCAGCACCCTCAACCTGATGCGCAACCTAGTAGGGCTGCAACGATTAATCGATGTAATCGATTATATTCGATAACTGGATTCGTTGTCGACGAATCCAGTTATCGAATAATCGCCGATTCGTTGCTATTCGGGCGGGCGGGCGGGCGGGCGCTGCATCTTTATTTTACCTTTTTACAATGACGCTCCCGCTCCTGTAACAGCCAGGCAGAGCGGACGGCGGCGTAACGTCACTCAATCACGTGACGCGCCTGCTCCGCCTCCTTCATTCATGAAGTGGGCGGAGCAGGCGCGTCACGTGATTGAGTGACGTTACGCCGCCGTCCGCTCTGCCTGGCTGTTACAGGAGCGGGAGCGTCATTGTAAAAAGGTAAAATAAAGATGCAAGCGCCGGGGCTGTTAGGGGGAAGGGGGGTCTGTGTATAGCACTGCTATGGGGAGGGGGGAGGATCTGTGTATAGCACTGCTATGGGGAGGAGGGGGGGTCTGTGTATGGCACTGCTATGGGAAGGGGGGTCTGTGCACTGTTATGAGGAAAGGGATCTGTGCACTGTTATGCCCATAACAGTGCACATATCCCCCTCTCCATAACTACGCCGTCCACAGATCCCCCATAATAGTGTCGTCCACAGATCCCCCATAAGTGTCGTCCACAGATCCCCCATAAACGCCGTCCACAGATCCCCCATAAACGCCGTCCACAGATCCCCCATAAACGCCGTCCACAGATCCCCCATAAACGCCGTCCACAGATCCCCCATAAACGCCGTCCACAGATCCCCCATAAACGCCGTCCACAGATCCCCCATAAACGCCGTCCACAGATCCCCCATAAACGCCGTCCACAGATCCCCCATAAACGCCGTCCACAGATCCCCCATAAACGCCGTCCACAGATCCCCCATAATAGTGTCGTCCACAGATCCCCCATAAACGCCGTCCACAGATCCCCCCATAAGTGTCGTCCACAGATCCCCCCATAAGTGTCGTCCACAGATCCCCCCATAAGTGTCGTCCACAGATCCCCCATAAGTGTCGTCCACAGATCCCCCCATAAGTGTCGTCCACAGATCCCCCCCCATAAGTGTCGTCCACAGATCCCCCCATAAGTGTCGTCCACAGATCCCCCCCATAAGTGTCGTCCACAGATCCCCCATAAGTGTCGTCCACAGATCCCCCCATAAATGTCGTCCACAGATCCCCCCATAAATGTCGTCCACAGATCCCCCATAAGTGTCGTCCACAGATCCCCCATAAGTGTCGTCCACAGATCCCCCATAATAGTGTCGTCCACAGATCCCCCATAAGTGTCGTCCACAGATCCCCCCATAAGTGTCGTCCACAGATCCCCCCATAAGTGTCGTCCACAGATCCCCATAAGTGTCGTCCACAGATCCCCCATAAGTGTCGTCCACAGATCCCCCATAAGTGTCGTCCACAGATCCCCCATAAGTGTCGTCCACAGATCCCCCATAAGTGTCGTCCACAATTTGTTTTAATATGGCCTTTGAACATAATTTTTCAAGTAAGATCATATAAACCTCTGTTTTGTAATTTTGTCGTTTTTCCCGATTAATCGATTAATCGTAGAAATTAATCGGCAACTAATCGATTATTCAAATAATCGTTAGCTGCAGCCCTACAACCTAGTGTCACAAGGAGGGGAACATTTTGGAAGATGTTGAAGGAGTACGTAGAAGACCATGTCAGTGTCTCAGTGATCCCTGTGTGCTTTACAACTATTAGGTGTCCAAGCTGGACAAGTGGCACGAACTTGTGCTCTACGCCTTGGAGGTGCTGGCCTGCCCCACCGCCAGCGTTTTGTCAGAGAGTGTATTTAGTGCTGCTTGGGGCATAATAACTGATAAGTGCATCCACCTGTCAACTGAAAATGCTGACTGTTTGACTCATAAAAATGACCTGGATTGCCCCTGACTTCTCTACTCCACCAGAGGAAAGCGGCTGAACATAAAGGCACTCTAAATGTGGCTTTTATGGTGTATTGAATGCTCCATATTCCCATGCACCCCTTACACCACTAAAAAGGTTCAATCTCCCTTTTTTCATCCTCCTCCTCCATCATATCAACATGCTTATAAGGCTGCCCTCGCTCCTAATAATTTAGAGGGTCAGCTCAGCAGCGGGCCCTCATCCATAGTGTTTTAGAAGGTCACCAGCAGGCCCTAACCCATAATGATTTTGAGGGTCACCAGCAGGCCATCAACCATAATTTTTTAGAGGGTCAGCTCAGCAGCAGACCCTCACCCCTAAATTTTTAGATGGTCAGCTTGGCAGCAGGCCATCGACCACAAAACTTTTTAGATGGTCAGCTCGGTAGCAGGCCTTCATCCACAAAATTTTTTAGATGGTGAGCTCGGCAGCAAGCCCCTGCCCACTTTCATTTTTAAATGGTCTACTTGCCAGCATTCCCTCGCCCACAATTTATTTTTGATGGTCAGCTCGACAGCAGGCCCCCACCCACAACATTTTTTTGATGGTAAGCTTGGCAGCAGGCCCTCGCCCACAAAATTTTTTGGATGGTCAGCTCGGCAGCAGTCCCTTGGCCACAAAATTTTTTAGATGGTCATCTCGGGAGCAGGCCCTCGCCCATTATGTTTTAGATGATCAGCTTGGCAGCAGGCCCTCACCCCTAATGTTTTAAAGGGTGTGTATGATGCCCTCCATTATGTGTAATAAAGGGTGTATTGGAGTGCCGGTTCCTTGTAATTTTTGGCAGCCATTTCCCTTAGTGCATAGGCTTTATGAGTGTAGGAGTCCCAGTATCTGAACAATTGTACCACAATGTGAATGAGGCCCTCTTTTATGTGATATACCTTTTTCCTATGAACCAGACACCCTCCCTTCTTCAGAGCAGGGAGTGATTGGTGTAATGCTCGGGTTCTCCCATTGACTTCCATTGTGCTCAGGTGCTCAGTAGAGCACCCGAGCATACCTAGGTGTCATACTCGAACATCAGAGCACTTTGGTGCTCGACCAACACTAGCCGGCGCTGCCGTGCACTTTGGCAGACACTGACAGGATCAAGGTCTGGCCCACCTTCTGTTCTACATATTTGCACAGGGCTGGTACTGTCTTTTTCGCAAAAAAATGACGGCTTGGGACTCTCCACCTCGGCTTGGCACAAGCCTTCAGTTCTCTAAAAGGTGCAGAGTCCACCACTTGGAAAAGGAGGTACTGCAGCACCAGCAACTTGGACAGGAGCACTTTCAGCTGTCTCTTGGCAATCGCTTTAGTGATCGATTGCTGATGGAATGGTTGACAAAGAGTAGGAGGAGCTTGAGCATTTGGACCAGCAGAAGATGGGAATGACAGACAGGTCCCTTCGGCTGAGGTGGTGGAGCCAATGGGCGATATAGAGGTTACTGCGGCAGGCTGGACCACCACATCAGACCCACGGTTCTCACAGGCCACTGTATGTCGATGCTGCATATGTTGACGAAGGGAATAGTATTGCCAACATTGGCACCCTGGCCACGCTTCAACTTCTGACCGCATATTCTACATATGGCCATGTTCAACTCCTTTGGCGGTTTAATAAAAAAACTGCCAAACCTCCAAGTAGGTGATTTTCCCCCCAAAAGTCCGCACTGACTGACTGCTACAGCTGCTAGCTCATTGAACACCTGCATCACTACTTCCCGGGCAGGTAGGCTGCTGCGAAGCAGGTGGTCTACCCCAGGCACGTTTGGCTCCCAACTTCCCACTGCTGCCACGCTGCTTACTCCCAGCCATGCTACCCCCTTGATGGCTCTGCCGCTGTCTCACAGGCAAGCTGCCACCCTCTTCTCCTGATGATGATGAAGCCCCTTCGTCGCCTGGCTCCCAAGTGAGATCAGCTACATCATCATCATCTAGTAGTGTCTGCATGTCACTGATGTCCTAAATGGTCTCTCTGGGTCAGGAGCCTGACCACTCGTAATACCACCTCCCATGCCACTCTCCTCATCACTACTTGCCCACCTAGTGGAGGAAGCAGTGGATATCTCCTTCACATCTTGGCTGGCCAGTAGCTGCTGACTGTCCTCTAGTAGCTCGTCCTCGCTGAAAAGTGAAGCCGAGCCCACAGCACATAATACTTCTCTGGGTGAGGGAACAGAAAAGGACAGAAGCAGATTGAGGACAGATGAGGGCACAGGGCCTGCTCCCGGGCCATGCCAACTAAGGGTTGTGTCTGACGAATGCACCGACTGTTGGCTGGGGGTGTCTGATGTCACATCAATTAGGATGAAGTGTATGACTGAGGTAACCAATCAAGAACCGCTGGGTCAAGACACGACCGCTAAATGACACAAGGAGCTCAGGCCTCTCGTTGCGACTCCTGCTGTCACGCCTCCTTACTCTGCCTATGTCAGAAAAATGTATGCCTTTGCCACTCCTCTGTGCATGGCCTGGCACTTCACTTCACTAAAATCTGCAAAAATATTTTTCTTTTTGTACTGAAATAGGCCACTTAACGCTTTCACCACAAATAAATTTACCAGTGAAGTTCTTATATATTTATCTCTCTGTACTGAAATAGGCCACCAAATGCTTTCAACACATATAACTGCAGAAGTGAACTGAAAATATATTTATATTTTTCTACTGAAATAGGCCACTAAACGCTTTTAGCAGAAATAAATGAACCAGTGAAGTGAATATATTTGTCATTCTGTACTGAAATAGGCCAGTAAACGCTATTACCACAATTAACTGCACCAGTGAAGTGCGTATAATTTTTTCTTTCTGTACTGAAATAGTCCTGTAAACGCTTTTAGCAGAAATAAGTGAATATGAGAATATATATTTTTGTACTGAAAAAGGGTACTAAACGCTTTTACCACAAATAACTGCACCAGTGAAGTGTGTATATTATTTTCTTTCTGTACTACAATAGGCCACTAAATGATTTCAACACATACAGTATAACTGCAGAAGTGAACTGAGAATATATATTTTTCTTTTTGTACTGAAATAAGCCACTAAACGCTTTTACCACAAATAACTGCACCAGTGAAGAGCATTTATATTTTACTTTCTGTACTTAAATAGGCCAATAAATGCTTTCAACACATATAACTGCAGAAGTGAAATGTGTATATATTTTTCGTTTTATACTAAAATAGGCCACTAAAGTCTTTCGCCACAAATAAATGCAACAGTGCAGTGCGGATATTTTTTTTCCTTTTGGTAATGAAATAGGACACTGAATGCTTTCACCACATATAACTGCAGAAGTGAAATGCATATACAGTACAGACCAAAAGTTTGGACACACCTTCTCATTCAAAGAGTTTTCTTTATTTTCATGACTATGAAAATTGTAGATTCACACTGAAGGCATCAAAACTATCAATCAACACATTTGGAATTCTATACATAACAAAAAAGTGTGAAACCACTGAAAATATGTCATATTCTAGGGTCTTCAAAGTAGCCACCTTTTGCTTTGATTACTGCTTTGCACTCTCTTGGCATTCTCTTGATGAGCTTCAAGAGGTAGTCACCTGAAATGGTCTTCCAACAGTCTTGAAGGAGTTCCCAGAGATGCTTAGCACTTGTTGGCCCTTTTGCCTTCACTCTGAGGTCCAGCTCACCCCAAACCATCTTGATTGGGTTCAGGTCCGGTGACTGTGGAGGCCAGGTCATCTGGTGCAGCACCCCATCACTCTCCTTCATGGTTAAATAGCCCTTACACAGCCTGGAGGTGTGTTTGGGGTCATTGTCCTGTTGAAAAATAAATGATGGTCCAACTAAATGCAAACTGGATGGAATAGCATGCCACTGCAAGATGCTGTGGTAGCCATGCTGGTTCAGTATGCCTTCAATTTTGAATAAATCCCCAACAGTGTCACCAGCAAAGCACCCCCACACCATCACACCTCCTCCTCCATGTTTCACGGGGGGAACCAGGCATGTAGAGTCCATCCGTTCACCTTTTCTGCGTCGCACAAAGACACGGTAGTTGGAACCAAAGATCTCAAATTTGGACTCATCAGACCAAAGTACAGATTTCCACTGGTCTAATGTCCATTCCTTGTGTTCTTTATCCCAAATAAGTCTCTTCTGCTTGTTGCCTGTCCTTAGCAGTGGTTTCCTAGCAGATATTCTACCATGAAGGCCTGATTCACACAGTCTCCTCTTAACAGTTGTTCTAGAGATGTGTCTGCTGCTAGAACTCTGTGTGGCATTGACCTGGTCTCTAATCTGAGCTGCTGTTAACCTGCGATTTCTGAGGCTGGTGACTCGGATGAACTTATCCTCCACAGCAAAGGTGACTCTTGGTCTTCCTTTCCTGGGGCGGTCCGCATGTGAGCCAGTTTCTTTGTAGCGCTTGATGGTTTTTGTGACTGCACTTGGGGACACTTTCAAAGTTTTCCCAATTTTTCGGACTGACTGACCTTCATTTCTTAAAGTAATGATGGCCACTCGTTTTTCTTTACTTAGCTGCTTTTTTCTTGCCATAATACAAATTCTAACAGTCTATTCAGTAGGACAGCTGTGTATCCACCTGACTTCTCCACAACACAACTGATGGTCCCAACCCATTTATAAGGCAAGACATCCCACTTATTAAACCTGACAGGGCACACCTGTGAATTGAAAACCATTTCAGGTGACTACCTCTTGAAGCTCATCAAGATAATGCCAAGAGTGTGCAAAGCAGTAATCAAAGCAAAAGGTGGCTACTTTGAAGAACCTAGAATATGACATATTTTCAGTTGTTTCACACTATTTTGTTATGTATATAATTCCACATGTGTTAATTCATAGTTTTGATGCCTTCAGTGTTAATCTACAATTTTCATAGTCATGAAAATAAAGAAAACTCTTTGAAGGAGAAGGTGTGTCCAAACTTTTGGTCTGTACTGTATATTTTTTGTTAATAGTTAATCGTAGTGAAATAGGCCACTAAAGTCTTTCACCACAAATAAATGCAACAGTGAAGTGCGTTTATTTTTTTCCGTTTTGTACTGAAATTGGACACTAAATGCTTTCATCACATATAACTGCAGAAGTGAAATGTGTATATATTTTTCCTTTTTGTACTGAAATAGGCCACTAAAGTCTTTCACCACAAAGAAATGCAACAGTGAAGTGCGTATATTTTTTTCCTTTTTTTTTAAATCAAGATGGTTTTTATTGAAAAAGTAAAACACAGTGTACGACATATACACATACTGTATAAGTCAGCATCCAATGGCATGTATAATAAAAGAAGTTGATGCCCCTTTTTAAATATAAATACAATGTTGTCGTGTTAGCTTACTATTTCCAGGGAGTAAAACATTAATTACAATGTATCCAGGGTGTACATACATCATAATAATACCCAATCATTAAACCAAACTCTCCCCCCCCCCCCCCCCTCAAGCATTTCAAACCGGTGAGACGACTGAGCCCTACAAAAGCAGGATCTCTTCGGTGTTGTAGCACTGTCCACTGCGAAACACTTGTGCACAGCCATGCTGCCCAGCGTTCCCACTATACCAGGCCAACCTACCGCAGTCACAGTCCCCCAAGCGAGGGTCCCTGACACTAGACCCGGAGCACTTAACCATACCTGCCAAATAGATAGAAACTTATTAGAGCACTTCCTTTTCAAGTATATTCCCCTTTCATACCTTAGGATGGTGTTCATTCTATTAAGGTATTCCCGAGAGGTGGGCGGATCATGACTGGTCCAGTGTTTAGCTATTACTACTCGGTCCTGGAACTGCATTCTCTGCATACATATACAGGGAGTGCAGAATTATTAGGCAAGTTGTATTTTTGAGGATTAATTTTATTATTAAACAACAACCATGTTCTCAATGAACCCAAAAAACTCATTAATATCAAAGCTGAATATTTTTGGAAGTAGTTTTTAGTTTGTTTTTAGTTTTAGCTATTTTAGGGGGATATCTGTGTGTGCAGGTGACTATTACTGTGCATAATTATTAGGCAACTTAACAAAAAACAAATACATACCCATTTCAATTATTTATTTTTACCAGTGAAACCAATATAACATCTCAACATTCACAAATATACATTTCTGACATTTAAAAACAAAACAAAAACAAATCAGTGACCAATATAGCCACCTTTCTTTGCAAGGACACTCAAAAGCCTGCCATCCATGGATTCTGTCAGTGTTTTGATCTGTTCACCATCAACATTGCGTGCAGCAGCAACCACAGCCTCCCAGACACTGTTCAGAGAGGTGTACTGTTTTCCCTCCTTGTAAATCTCACATTTGATGATGGACCACAGGTTCTCAATGGGGTTCAGATCAGGTGAACAAGGAGGCCATGTCATTAGATTTTCTTCTTTTATACCCTTTCTTGCCAGCCACGCTGTGGAGTACTTGGACGCGTGTGATGGAGCATTGTCCTGCATGAAAATCATGTTTTTCTTGAAGGATGCAGACTTCTTCCTGTACCACTGCTTGAAGAAGGTGTCTTCCAGAAACTGGCAGTAGGACTGGGAGTTGAGCTTGACTCCATCCTCAACCCGAAAAGGCCCCACAAGCTCATCTTTGATGATACCAGCCCAAACCAGTACTCCACCTCCACCTTGCTGGCGTCTGAGTAGGACTGGAGCTCTCTGCCCTTTACCAATCCAGCCACGGGCCCATCCATCTGGCCCATCAAGACTCACTCTCATTTCATCAGTCCATAAAACCTTAGAAAAATCAGTCTTGAGATATTTCTTGGCTCAGTCTTGACGTTTCAGCTTGTGTGTCTTGTTCAGTGGTGGTCGTCTTTCAGCCTTTCTTACCTTGGCCATGTCTCTGAGTATTGCACACCTTGTGCTTTTGGGCACTCTAGTGATGTTGCAGCTCTGAAATATGGCCAAACTGGTGGCAAGTGGCATCTTGGCAGCTGCACGCTTGACTTTTCTCAGTTCATGGGCAGTTATTTTGCGCCTTGGTTTTTCCACACGCTTCTTCCGACCCTGTTGACTATTTTTGATGAAACGCTTGATTGTTCGATGATCACGCTTCAGAAGCTTTGCAATTTTAAGAGTGCTGCATCCCTCTGCAAGATATCTCACTATTTTTGACTTTTCTGAGCCTGTCAAGTCCTTATTTTGACCCATTTTGCCAAAGGAAAGGAAGTTGCCTAATAATTATGCACACCTGATATAGGGTGTTGATGTCATTAGACCACACCCCTTCTCATTACAGAGATGCACATCACCTAATATGCTTAATTGGTAGTAGGCTTTCGAGCCTATACAGCTTGGAGTAAGACAACATGCATAAAGAGGATGATGTGGTCAAAATACTCATTTGCCTAATAATTCTGCACTCCCTGTAGATAATTTAGTATCCCCCTCATCAACTTCTAGCAGTCCCAGAAGACAGAACCTAGGGTCTCCACTAACATCCATTTGGGTGACTTCTCTAATAATCCTGGCAATATCCGTCCAGTATGTATCTAACGTAGAACAATCCAAGAACATATGTATCAGAGAGGCATTCTCAGCCCCACAGCGAGGGCAACAGGAGTCAGGGCGAAGACCAATTTTATAGAGGAAGGCAGGGGTCCTATAGACCCTATGTAATAGATACAGCTGAGACAAGGGCTGCGCTTCATTAAGAGTCAGGCTGAGTATTAAGGCTAAGGTATCATTCCATTGCTCTTGGGAGATAGCACCCAGATCTCTTTCCCATTTATTTTTAACCGGAAGGGATCCACCAGGAGTAACCCACCCCACGCAATGGGCGATATAGTAATGAAATCACCCCTTTTGTGCTCCCAGGGCTCAATAATTGTTGCATTAAGAATGGGGTAGATGAAACTAATACACTTCCCGGAAATTGTGCCTGATACGCATGTCTCAGCTGTAAATACTGGTAAAACGCTGTGTTTGGGAGGTTAAATTCTTCCCTCAAACAGGCAAAGGTCTTCAAGATGCCTCTGTCCTGTATGTGCTGTAGGCAGCAAACACCCCTCTTTTCCCATGGGGAGAAACCCTCCAATTGTAAAATTTCGGGCAGGTGTGGATTGCACCACAAGGGGGTATACCCATGAAATCCTGTGAGACCAAGTACAGCCTTAAATTTTGACCAGTCTTTGTGAATTAGAGATAGCGTGGGAGTATCTCCAATTCCCTGTATCTTTCCAATTTCCACCATATGAAAAGGGACATCATGACCCGATAAGAAAGATATTATCCTTGCTGACGGTCCGGCACTCATAACCTGTCCCCAGCCTTTCAAGTGCTGCAGCTACGCAGCCATAAAATAGTGCCATGGGCTCGGAACAGCAAGTCCTCCCTCATCCTTGCTTTTCTGGAGAGTTTCTAATCTGATCCTAGGCATCTTTTTTCCAAATAAGGGAGCGAAAGAGACCCTGAATTTTGCAAAACACTCTCTGGGTAATCCAAACAGGGGAGTTGTGGAGAACATACAACAATTGAGGCATCAGGATAATTTTTATCAAATTGCAGCGTCCCACTACAGACATAGGAAATTTAGACCAGGTCAGCACCTTTTCCGCAAATTTACCGATCAGGGGGTCTATATTGACCTTAACATAATCTGTAACCCTTGGCGTGATCGTCACCCCTAGATATTTAAAGCTGTCCACTATCTGCAGCGGGATCTGCAACCTATCCAACTGAGGGGGGAGAGGATCAAGTGGCAGAAATACCAACTTGCTCCAATTAATACGCAGACCTGACCACTTGCCGAATGCCGTAACATGGCTCATCACCGGTTGGAGGGAACGCTCCACGTCTCCTACATAAAGGAGCATATTTTTTTCCATTTGGTAATGAAATAGGACACTGAATGCTTTCACTACATATAACTGCAGAAGTGAAATGCATATATATTTTTCGTTATGTACTGAAATAGGCCACTAAACTCTTTCATCACAAATAAATGAAACAGTGAAGTGCGCAAATTTTTATCCTTTTTGTACTGAAATAGGACACAGAACGCTTTCATCACATATAACTGCAGAAGTGAAATTCATATATATTTTTCCTTATACGGAAATAGGCCACTTACGGTAACTCTTTTACCACAAATAAATGCAACAGTGAAGTGCATATATTTTTTTCCTTTTGGCAATGAAATAGGACACTGAATGCTTTCAACACATATAACTGCAGAAGTGAACTGAGCATATATATTTTTCTTTTTGTAGTGAAATAAGCCACTAAACGCTTTTAGCAGAAATAAATGCACCAGTGAAGTGAATATATTTTTCTTTATGTACTGAAGTATGCCAGTAAACGCATAACTGCTCCAGTGAAGTGTGTTTATTTTTTTCTTTCTGTACTGAAATAGGCCTGTAAATGCTTTTAGCAGCAATAAGTGCACCAGTTAAGTGCGTATATATTTTACTTTATGTATTGAAATAGGCCAATAAATGCTTTCAACACATATAACTGCAGAAGTGAACTGAGAATATATATTTTTCTTTTTGTACTGAAATAAGCCACTAAACACTTTTACCACAAATAACTGCACCAGTGAAGTGCGTATATATTTTACTTTACTTTTACTTTGTAGCCGCCATTGTTGCAAATCAAATTTTTCCTGAAATTCGGATCGAATTCCACTTCGTCTGATTTGATTTGCTCATCTCTAATAGTGAACAAAATGTGTCTTCTAAGGTAATGTTCCTCAACTCTATTCCTCAGGGCCCACCTGCCAGTCATATTTTTAGGATTTCCTTAGTATTGAGCATGTTATATAGCAGGGCTGGCCAACCTGCATCTCTCCAGCTGTTGCAAAACTACAACTCCCAGCATGCCCAGTCTGCCTACAGCTATCAGCCTACAGCAGGGAATGATAGGAGTTGTAGTTTTACAACAGCTGGACAGCCGCAGGTTGGCCAGCCCTGTTATATAGTGTCAGTGTGTAAAGGCATACCACAAGTATTCATTCTGCGGGATATTCTCAAATCATGACCAGAAGGTGGGCCCTATGGACTGTAGTTAAGGAACATTGTTCTAGAGGAGAAGTTTCAAAAAATAAAATTATTGATTTTAATAATATTATATAAATTAGATTTTTTTTTTCCCCCACTCCACCCCATCACGATCAGGCTGGGGGTAGTTTAGTAATAGATAATATATGGTTGTAATTTTAATCTATCTGAAGGTATAAATGGATGTGAAAATATTTAAGAAATATTTTTAAGAACATATTTTGTTCAGTCGGCGAGATTGTGTTGCTTGGTAGATCAATTTTTTCTTTAAACTCTTAAATTATGTAGCATTGAAGATTCCCAATTTCTTGAGTCAGATCAAAGCAAATAATTATTTTAAACGGATGTGTGAATAACCATTATTTTATTATACACAATGAAAGCACCATGATCAGAAAATAGATTCATGGCAGTTCTGAATAAAATCTCCAACTTCTTCTCAGGAAAGCTCCTTGTGTCTGCTGAACTTTTATTCTACAACTTTTTTTTTTTTTATACAAAAATGTCAATCCATGTATTTCAAATTCATCTTTTGTACAGTTTCTTTCTCTTTATGCCCAGCTGCCACTTGTATTGAAACTAGTGCAGAAGAGGCATGCCTTTTCAGGTAATCATCAATTTCACACAAATGGCTAGCCATTAAAATGCAGATGCTGTTATCTCAATTAAAGCTTTCTATGGAAACCTATTAGCGGACGTAGCTAAATGTTTGGACTAAGGAAGTTTGCCTATGTTATTTAGAAAGAAATTGGGTGTCTTGCTTCCTCAATAGATTTTTCAAAGAATGATGTTAGACTGTTTCAACAGTTGTGAACAGGACTGTTGTCTCTGTGTTCATGAAGTGTAATGGTATCAATTGACTATTTCTTTGTCATTACCATAAAGTACTCTTTAATGTTTAAATGGAAAGAAGTTCCGGAAACAAAGAAGACATGACAGCTGAATGTCAGCTGTAGCTCTGAAATGCAACTCGTTTCAAGTTTCCCATGATTGTGTGAATAGTGAAAATATGCACTGAACCTTGGTCCAGAATTTTAAAAAGGAGAGTCTAAGCAGAAAGGCAAAGTGAAACATATTTGTATGTACCACTGCTTTTTAATTACTTGTAAACCAATATATTATAAAAGGATTTTAAAAAAAATCCAATTAACACGAGCATATATGTAAAAGAGTTTTTTTCTTGTCGCTTATTTGGGGACATAGCTTTATACTGGTGCCTCTACATCTTAATACCAAGGCTAAAGTCCTGTCCTTAGTTAAAATGAGCTGTTTTCTGAGCTTGGGTTCACTGGGAGATATGCTAAAGCAAACACAATGCAATAGCACTCTGCAAGCACAAAATGAACTAATGCTATGCTCCCTGCATGAATGTACGTGAGGTACTTAGCAAATATATTTTGATCAAAATCATTTGTGCCCATCCACCATGGCAAGGTGACGTCTTTTGGATGGAAACCTACAATAAATGCTCCTCTTTTGGTGCCAACCAGCTTTCAATGAGTGTAGGGAAGGCAGACTCCATATATATACTGGACCCACTCTGTATGCTTTCTCTTCTGGTGCCAGTTGGCCCCCATTGAATACAGGGAGAGCAGGCTTCAGCTTTATACTACTCTAATTAAAATCAGTCTGTAGGAAAGATAGGTTGGTTCAGAGTGCATAACAAAACAGAGACAGGCACACCTCCAAGTGCATACAAATGCATGGCTGCCAATATAAAATCAAACACAAGGCAATAGCACTCTGCAAACATGAAGCATACTGTATAAACTAATGCAATACTCGCTATATGAATAAACGTCAGAAACTTAGCAAATATATTTCGATAAAAATTATTTGTTCCCATCCACCATGCCATGGTAATCTCTTTTGGACAGGAACCTACACTAAATGCTAACTATTTTGATGCCAACCTGCCTCCAATGAATTTAGGGAAGCCAGGTTCCACATATACAGTGGATATGAAAAGTCTACACACCCCTGTTAAAATGTCAGGTTTCTGTGCTGTAAAAAAATTAGACAAAGATAAATCAGAACTTTTTCCACCTTTAATGTGACCTATAAACTGTACCGGTCAATTGAAAAACAAACTGAAATCTTTTAGGTGGAGGGAAGAAAAAAAAACTAAAATAATGTGGTTGCATAAGTGTGCACACCCTCTTATAACTGGGGATGTAACTGTGTTCAGAATTAAGCAATCACATTCAAAATCATGTTAAATAGGAGTCAGCATACACCTGCCATCATTTAAAGTGCCTCTGATTAACCACTAAAAAAGTTCAGCTGCTCTAGTTGGTCTTTCCTGAAATTTTCTTAGTCGCATGCCACAGCAAAAGCCATGGTCCACAGAGAGCTTCCAAAAGATCGGAAGGATCTCATTGTTAAAAGGTATCAGTCAGGAGAATGGTACAAAAGAATTTCCAAGGCATTAGATATACCATGGAACACAGTGAAGACAGTCATAATCAAGTGGAGAAAATATGTCACAACAGTGACATTACCAAGAACTGGATGTCCCTCCAAAATTGATGAAAAGACGAGAAGAAAACTGGGAGGCTGCTAAGAGGCCTACAGCAACATTAAAGGAGCTGCAGGAATATCTGGCAAGTAATGGCTGTGTGGTACATGTAACAACAATCTCCCATATTCTTCATATGTCTGGGCTATGGGGTAGAGTGGCAAGATGAAAGCCTTTTCTTACGAAGAAAAACATCCAAGCCAGGCTACATTTTGCAAAAACACATCTGAAGGTTCCCAAAAGCATGTGGGAAAAGATGTTATGGTCTGATAATACCAAGGTTAAACTTTTTGGCCATAATTCCAAAAGATATGTTTGGCGCAAAAACAACACTGCCCATCACCAAAAAAACACCATACCCACAGTAAAGCATGGTGGTGGCAGCATCATACTTTGGGGCTGTTTGTTTTCAGCTGGAACTGGGGCCTTAGTTAAGCTAGAGGGAAGTATGTACAGTTCCAAATATCAGTTAGTAATGGCACAAAACCTTCAGGCTTCTGCTAGAAAGCTGATCATGAAGAGGAACTTCCTTTTTCAGCATGACAATGACCCAAAGCATACATCCAAATCAACAAAGGAATGGTTTTACCAGACAAAGATTAAAGTTTTGGAATGGCCCAGCCAGAGCACAGGCCTGAATCTGAAAATTTGTGGGGTGATCTGAAGAGGGCTGTGCCCTCGCAATCTGACAGATTAGGAGTGTTTTTGACAAGAAGAGTGGGCAAATCTTGCCAAGTCAAAATGTGCCATGCTGATAGACTCATACCCAAAAAGACTGAGTGCTGTAATAAAATCAAAAGGTGCTTCAACAAAGTATTAGTTTAAGTGTGTGCACACTTATGCAACCATATTATTTAATTTTTATATTTTTTCTTCCCTCTACCTAAAAGATTTCCGTTTGTTTTTCAATTGAGTCGTACAGTTTATAGGTCACATTAAAGGTGGAAAAAGTTCTGAAATGATTTATCTTTGTCTCATTTTTTACATCACAGAAACATGACATTTTAACAGGGGTGTGTAGACTTTTTATATCCACTGTATACTGGCTCCACTTTGTATGCTATCTCTCCGGGTCACAGCTGGCCTTCAATGAATACATAGAGAGCAGGCTTCAGTTTTATGACACACTAATTAAAATAAGCCTGTATCAGTTTTCCTAATACCATTTTATCCTTTTTTGTTTGTTAAATATGAATATTTAATCTTATTTTAGATTTGGTTTCCTTTAGTGTATGACAGTTTGTCCGGCTCTTAATGAGTTATAGCATTTAATTAAAAAAAAAGAAGGCGAGGCAAATTCATTATCACCGGAGTCTTGAGGGACCGTGCCCCGCAAGGGGTGGCCCCGTCGGGAAGGGACATGTGAATATATCGTGGCCACCTTATTATACGCACCTTACCATTGCCCTGATCAGGTATCTAGTTTAGCCACTAGAAAAATTCCCTGTAGGGCCTCATAGGGACCCTAGATCAGGGTGAGGTTCCAGATGGAGCCCCCCCTTGCGGAGCACGGACCCCATATTAGGAGGTTACTAGGGCTTGATAGGTGAAGTAGCACGCAACAGGGTCAGATTTCTCTCCCTGAGGCCTCCCTACTGCCAAGACTTGATGCCTGCACTGTTCTCTTCCATCTGGACATCTGGTATCTAAAGCTCGGAAGCCTGAAGTGACCGCTTTCTCTACTGACACTCTGAGCTTTGTGAATAGTGAGGTTTCTGTACCGAAACTGGTAAGACCATTCCTTGTTTTGAAAAAGCATCCTGCTAGACCCAGTATTAGTTTACGGGATTCGGACGTAGGGACCTAACCTGGTGTGTGACTCTGCTTTACCACTGCAGAACACTTGTCGGGAGTATTGCGTCTTGTCAGACCCAGCACTAGTTTATTAGTCACTTATGTTGGAACCTAATCTAATGTGTTGCTGCTTGACTGTCGCAGAGCAGAATTTTTAGGTCCTGCACTTGTTCTTCTGTCTATGTTTGTAAGGGGTTCCTTTCTCCCGGTTTTTGGGATTTCTTACCATTTCTTACCTAGTATAATTAAAAGTTACTGCCCCCCTTTTTTGATCTTTTGTAAATTACACTTTTGAGCAGTACCCAGGGAGAGGTGCAAACTCCTGGAGAGACAGCCCTTCCCCCTTTTTTCTCCACTTCTGTGAATAACTTTTGGATTTCATTTTAAACTTTAAAACCATTTTTAAAAATGGATACAAAGTCAATATCATGGTACCAGCCGGTACTGAAGAAGAATTCAGATCCAATTTTTAAAATGGTTTTAAATTTTAAAATCAAATCCCAAAGTTATCCATCACAATCTTGCGAGACCTCAGTGAAAACTCGCCGGAGCCCATACAATTTAATGGTGTACGGAGACAGGTCTCAGTACAGAATTAAAATGAAGTTTGCAATAAATCGACTTCAGGTCCAAGGATCCAAAGTTCGATTTGCTTTACAGTACTAATGACCTATCCTGAGGATATAGCATTGGTGTAAAAATGTCAGAAAACTCCTTTAACCATTTGCCCTCAAGGAGCAACCTGAGAATGGAACATGCAAACCTTCACTGCCCTTAATCACCAGGAACTTTACCTAAAGTAACAGAAAATTTAGTAATAGAGGGATTCTTCAAGATTTTGCCCTTGATGACCTAACCTCAGTATACGTCATCAATATGTGATCATTGCAGGTCCTCGTGATCAACTGTTTGAAGAGGCTGTGGAACTTTGTGGTGAGTGCTGCGGCCTTCTCACAACTTCTTAAGCACAGCGCAGTACATTGCGAAGTAGCTGTGTTTGGTATTGCAGCTCAAGCCCGTTCACTTGAATGGGACTGAGCTAAGCCTAGGCCACGTGATCGATGAATGGGACATTACTGGTCTAGAAAGATTCTACAGTGGTCTCTTCAAATAGCTCATTAGCAGAGATGCTGTGAGTCAGACCCCAGCCAATCAGATATTGGTGGCTGATCCTCAGGATAGGCAGTTAAAAATAAAATCTCAGACAACCCCATTAATTTATTTAGGAATTCTATGGCTTTGTTATTTGAGCACTGAATGTCAGTATTGTATTGCATAAAATTATTATTCAGAATTGTAAGGTAAAAGGTGTATATGTATTTTATACCTGAGGTCCCTACATTGCTTGCTACTGTTTTTTTTTTTTTATCTAAAACTGGCCCTGGCACTTAAAGTTTGACCTAACAGATGTCTGTACATATTATTATACCCAGAAATAATTTACTGGCATCTAGAAATTTGACAATATATTATAGTTCCCAAATGAGACTCAAAATGTGATCTGAAGGCAGTGTGTTTTAGAGCAGAAGACGCTAAGTAGATTAATTTTATGGGGAAATATGTGGTAAAATCTGTATTTTATTTAAGTTTCTTCTTATTCTATGCATAGGATTCCTGTGGGTGGTCTTAACTTCATGCAGATATTGCTCTTTAGATTCAAACCTAAGCCCCCAATAGTACAAGGAACCAGTTCTAACAACTGAGCCACCATGCTGCCTCTATGACATACTAAATCATACTATAGATTACGCAGCATTTCCAAGTCAAAATTTTCCCATTAGGGATTTTTTAGATCAAACTAAGTATAAAGCATTTAACTGATGTTCTTTTATACATACTATCTACATATATTAAAGAAATGTAATTAATTTTAAACTTTTGAAACTCTTATTATGCATTTTTTTTACATTTTACATACATTTCTATATGCACATTTCAGTTTACACAGTTTTTAAATGTATTGTGCAACCTTGCGTAAATATTACTAGTACTAGTTTATACCTCATAACATCGTGTTTTTTTTTTTCAATTTCCAATTTAAAAAATTCATACAAGCTTTTTTGTGCTAATAAAGAAAACTTTTAAAAGCGCAAACCACTCAAAACTGTATGAAAGGGCAGCCATTTGGAACAACACATTCTTGAACAAATAGTGTTATTTCATTTTTATTTAAATTAAACAATTTGAGTAGATGCTTAATGAATCTTGTTCTATACATATTACAATATGTTAGCTAATGCAGAAATTGGTGACCACATATTTTTCATTAGAAACTGATCATCCATTTCATAATGCATCATTTGCTAAAATAATATGTAAGTATTTATAAAAATGGAAAAGGAAATAATGTCAAAGCTTCCCATAAAATTAAGAAATAAAACAGAGAAATATGCTCGGAAGAAGTAAGGTAATAAAAATTGGAGGCTATGTCAATATCTCAGTACATGCATATCGGTGCACATTTGTTGGCCTATTACGTGATGACTCTGAAAACGTGTAGATGAGAATTTAACAAATGTCCTCCCTGTAGCTAAAACTACCGTGGATCAAATTTAGAAGGCAAATACAAAACTTCCAAAAGATTCAGTGAAAGTAGAATTAAAAAAAATAACTTATACAGCATGGACTAAAACTACAATAGACCCCATAATTGTATGCAAAACCGGATGATCCATGATGACAATGTTACAAGGAGTATCTTGGGAAACAGCCAGCATCAGCTCCTGACAAACCTGGACAGGTGCTTGAGCATATAGTGATCTGGGTAAACATGCACCATATTTACGATGATGTTGCTAGACAGGGGATACAGTCCCCAAGAACCCACATACACCTGGATGCTATCTACATATCTGTCTTTTGATGTTACAGAATGTTTGGCCGTTCTTGCTCTTCAGATACCACATAACCACTGGATAAGACTGAGTTCACCAAGACTGTGGAGGGAAGTGCCTTGCACTCATTGCTTACAGTATGTTATTCTCAAGTAGTCTTGAGGTAAAGCTTTTTAGGTATGCTGTGTTTCCGGATATTATCCTTTCTAGTATTTATTCTTCTCCACACAGAGATAATCACATAAATCTAAAACATAGGATACATATAGGAAAAAAAAACATTTTTTCAATAGGTTTTTATTAAAAATTATTAACAGTTTTTTTTCTTCTATTTTTTATTTTTTTTCCATTCTATTTGAGACTCTTGTAGTCTCACACTAAGTCTATCAGGTTGGGACTCTGGCAGCTCAATGTATAGCCCTGATCTCTGAATTACTAACAGCTCATACATATTTATTTGAGCTGCATCTTTATCAGTTGGATGCAAATTTAGCTATAATGAGTGTTTAAGAGCTGTTAGGAATCCACAAGACCTACTATTTTGTATATGCTCTAATATCATTTGTTGGCCCATGTCAAAGTTGCTCAGATCCATATGCCCATTTTTCCTGCATCAAACACATCAGCTTCAAGAATTTACTGTTCACTTGCTTCCTAATATATGTCATCCTGTGTGTCACACTTTGGTGTAGGGGGGAAACACCACACCGAGCATAAGAGAGAAGGAGATAACAGGGAATCAGGCCTAAGAACTAGGGAAGGAAGATGGACACCTCCTAGTAAAACCCTAACCAAAACCCTGACTGACTATCAGTATGAACAGACCCCAGAGGTAGGTATGTTCATACACAGGAATACCTAGAGTCCTATCTAGCCCTAAAGGACCATGGTACTAATGGATGAGACTACCTGTTACTCCAAAAGGAAGGACAAACAGGAGTCTCCTTCAGGCCTAATACAAACAATAGGGAAATGCAACACACAGATCCCAAACAAAATACAAAGGGAAAGGAAAGACTTAACTTCAAAGAGGCTATAGAAGCACCAGGAACTCTGCTGAGATCCACTCACCAGCAATCCACAACTGAAACTATAAACCACACAGCATTGTGGGAGAAGCAACAATAAATAAGGAAGGTTAAATGACCACATTAGTAAGGGGTGTGGCCATTACCAGAAACAACACAGACAGCTATTGGTCCACAAAGAAAACCTGTCAGATCCAACCACGTGTTGCCAGTCTCACCGATCTCCTGCCACATGTCGCGGGAACGTCCATGACCCTGACATTGTAGCAAAGTTATCAATGTTATTTATTTTACCTGTCAGTGGTCTTAAATTAGTGTTAAGCGAATCAAAGTATCCGAAGTGGACTTCGATCTGAATTTCTGCGAAAATTTGATTTGCTTCAAAGCTAAATTCCCTTTTGCTTTGTGTTAACAAATCAATTTTCCTTGAAATGGCGGTAAATAAAATCAAATTCACCTCATAATCCTCCATGAAGAGGCCGCTGCGTATGACGTCACCACACCAGCCAGCATGATGACGTCATAACGCACCATGCGAGATTTCATGTGGGATCTTCAAGAAAGATCGTGGCAGCCTCTTTTCACTCAAATGGATAAGGTAAGTGCAATTTCATTTTTTTCTTTTTCAACTGATCAACAACTGAAAGGCCTTAATATGCATCTACACTACGTGCAGAATTATTAGGCAAATGAGTATTTTGACCACATCATCCTCTTTATGCATGTTGTCTTACTCCAAGCTGTATAGGCTCGAAAGCCTACTACCAATTAAGCATATTAGGTGATGTGCATCTCTGTAATGAGAAGGGGTGTGGTCTAATGACATCAACACCCTATATCAGGTGTGCATAATTATTAGGCAACTTCCTTTCCTTTGGCAAAATGGGTCAAAAGAAGGACTTGACAGGCTCAGAAAAGTCAAAAATAGTGACATATCTTGCAGAGGGATGCAGCACTCTTAAAATTGCAAAGCTTCTGAAGCGTGATCATCGAACAATCAAGCGTTTCATTCAAAATAGTCAACAGGGTCGCAAGAAGCGTGTGGAAAAACCAAGGCGCAAAATAACTGCCCATGAACTGAGAAAAGTCAAGCGTGCAGCTGCCAAGATGCCACTTGCCACCAGTTTGGCCATATTTCAGAGCTGCAACATCACTGGAGTGCCCAAAAGCACAAGGTGTGCAATACTCAGAGACATGGCCAAGGTAAGAAAGGCTGAAAGACGACCACCAATGAACAAGACACAAAAGCTGAAACGTCAAAACTGGGCCAAGAAATATCTCAAGACTGATTTTTCTAAGGTTTTATGGACTGATGAAATGAGAGTGAGTCTTGATGGGCCAGATGGCTGGATTGGTAAAGGGCAGAGAGCTCCAGTCCGACTCAGACGCCAGCAAGGTGGAGGTGGAGTACTGGTTTGGGCTGGTATCATCAAAGATGAGCTTGTGGGGCCTTTTTGGGTTGAGGATGGAGTCAAGCTCAACTCCCAGTCCTACTGCCAGTTTCTGGAAGACACCTTCTTCAAGCAGTGGTACAGGAAGAAGTCTGCAAGGTAAGAAAAACATGATTTTCATGCAGGACAATGCTCCATCACACGCGTCCAAGTACTCCACAACGTGGCTGGCAAGAAAGGGTATAAAAGAAGAAAATCTAATGACATGGCCTCCTTGTTCACCTGATCTGAACCCCATTGAGAACCTGTGGTCCATCATCAAATGTGAGATTTACAAGGAGGGAAAACAGTACACCTCTCTGAACAGTGTCTGGGAGGCTGTGGTTGCTGCTGCATGCAATGTTGATGGTGAACAGATCAAAACACTGACAGAATCCATGGATGGCAGGCTTTTCAGTGTCCTTGCAAAGAAAGGTGGCTATATTGGTCACTGATTTGTTTTTGTTTTGTTTTTGAATGTCAGAAATGTATATTTGTGAATGTTGAGATGTTATATTGGTTTCACTGGTAAAAATAAATAATTGAAATGGGTATATATTTGTTTTTTGTTAAGTTGCCTAATAATTATGTACAGTAATAGTCACCTGCACACACAGATATCCCCCTAAAATAGCTAAAACTAAAAACAAACTAAAAACTACTTCCAAAAATATTCAGCTTTGATATTAATGAGTTTTTTGGGTTCATTGAGAACATGGTTGTTGTTCAATAATAAAATGAATCCTCAAAAATACAACTTGCCTAATAATTCTGCACTCCCTGTAAGTTGACACGATCAGTGATCAGTTCAATGACGGGGAAGGGGCGGAGTCGGCACAATTGCTGTTCCCTGTCATTGCACCACTACTTATAAAGAAATGCACTTCATGATGAAGTAATTTGTCGCAAAGTGATTTTTTTTTTACCAAATCAAATTTTTATGAACTTCGCTAATCTCTAGTCTAGTGTATGACCAAAAAAAAATAAAAATCATCCACCCAAATAGAAATGTCGGATTGCTGCAAAACTTCACATGCTGTTATGTCTCAGGCAATATGTAAAAGATTACAGGTGTAGTCTGGGTCTTGCCCCAAGAGAGTGTGGATGTATAAAAGGGCTCTCAGAAGCTACGTATGGGTTGTATACATGGGCAGATTGGCAATGCACCTTGTGGTAAATGGCCAACTGCCTTTCACACACATGTGAATTAGGATACCCCTGTATATAAAAAAAAATCTCTTGTCTCTACTTTCAAACTGTTCCCAGAGGAACATAACTACCTGCTTGAGAAACAGAAGCCTTACCAGTACGGCTACAAGCACACTATTGTCTATGGAAAGAATTTATTTAGCTAAAAACCTTCATTAGTTTGAATGTACAATGCATCTGAATCTACAGATACATTTCTGTATTCCAGGACATTGGGATAACAATATAAGCCTAATTTATTTAATAATCACAAACATGTAAAAAAAATATAATCTAAATATATATATATATGTTGGTAAGGCTGATTAGTCAGCCTGCATTTGTGGGAGGGGCGGAGGCTCTTCATATACGAGCAACAGGCGTGTGTTTTCAGGTGCACAGCTGCCGCTGGGTGTCATTAGCAGACTAGCTTCTCTGGTGGTAGGATTCTTTCTTTGCAGCATGGAGCTTGTTATTTTGCTCTCTGCTACCGTAACATGCACGCGTCATACTACGTAAGTAGGTTGGGCCGGGCCGTCTCTCCTGGCCGGTTGGATCCGACTTTGCTAGCAAATGGGAGGCTTCGCCTCAGAATCTGCTACCTCAGGTTTGCTCGTTGGGCCTAAATACTTCCATTTGCTTTTCAATTTTGTTTGTTGGTAATAGGAGTTAGTTCCTATAAATCTTACAAGTTTCACTTTGCTTTGTTTGTCTCATATGAAAAGTTACTTCAGCCGGTTTGCTGTAAAGAAAGAGTTACCCGGGCTGCACGTGACGTCATGTTTGGAGATCGGACGCAGCGTTTATTGTTTAGGCCTCTTGTTGTAGCTGTTCCTTGCCATGTCAGATCATCACTTCCTGGTTCACCGAGAAGCATGCTGACTGTGCTGCAAAACAGTGGCCTCTAGTGCCCGGAATGCCAAATGACAGCTCCAATACAATTTAAACATAAATATACACGCAGAGCTTATCCACAATCTCATACTTTCATGCTCTGCTGTTATCCTGAGCGGCATTTACACTTTCGGATTTTATTTAATGTCTTATGCTGCATCCGCGCGTCCTTACTGTACTGCACTTTTCTACTCTTGGTTCGTATTCAGTCAGATTGGTCTCACATTCAAGCCGCGCTCACCTGTTGGCTGTTACATCTCATTCCGTCCCCAGCCGACAGCCAGATCCGTATTACATGCCTGTTATTACATGTTGTATACTCGGCTTACAGCCATAGCTGCTACTGTTACTCTGTTTTCATGCTCTGGACGCACCACCCTGGTGTTCCCACCTTGCTCCACTCACTACCAGAGCTGCGTTTATACCAATTTTCATGCTCTGCTTATACCCAAAGTTGTGTTCACACTTCTACTGCTACACCAGGTCGTATACCCCACTCACCAAAGTCGCTTTCCATGTCTGCTGTCACATCAAGTTAATATTCCGTTCACATCCAAAGCTGCGTCCGCATGTCTGCTTTTCATATCTTGTCCTATACTCCTTTCACTACTAGAGCTGCGTCCTCGTGTCTGCTCACTTTCAGGTTGCATTTGTACGTCTGCTTTATACCATGCTTTTCATGTGCTACCCATACTCAGCTCTGCGCCTATACCATGTTTTTTGGTACCACTCACATCCAAAGCTGCATTCACCCATTTGTTGTTACATCATGTGTTGTACTCTGCTCCCACTCAAAGCTGCATTCTCCTGTTCATTGCTACATCATGGTTTTGCTCAATCTCACCAGGGCAGTCTGCACCCACCGCTCTGGTACCTCTCTCCTGACAAACATAACTGCGTTCTTTTCAGACTTACGTTCTCTTCCTCAGTGGTCTGTTACATTCTATAGGCCTACTTTCTGTTTAATCCTGGTTCGTAATCACTCAGACTGGTCTCCTTTTACTTCTGGTTCGTATTCACTCAGATTGGTCTCCTACCCCAATTCACCAAACAGCTCCTCAGCGGAGGTCAGTGGACCAGTAACTTTCCTGCTATGTTTTCACAAGCTGTTCATTTGTTTGTCATGATAAGAGACTTCTCTTAGCGAACTTGCAATGCCCCAGGCATTTCATGTTTACGTTTATGGTTCGCGGTGGTTAGTGTTTTTATGTATGCACGTGCTTCGGATTACTAATGTCCATATTTTTAACGCCTGGTGGCAGTCATGTTCCTTAGGCCACCTTCTAGCCAATCCAATCATTCAAGTCGCTTCATATGCCATCAGGTCCGGCTTAATTTTTAATTACTTATCGTCACCGCAACGTCATCCCTCTGGCTTCGGGGGCCCTATGACTGATCCGGCCTCATGGCTCCAGGTCCTGCCAGAGGAAGAACAAGTAGGGCAATTCCCTCTAGCATTTCAGTCTCTGATCATAGTCGATCATATGTTGTCAACCAGGTCCCCGCATTTTTACCACGATCAGGAATTCATTTTCGCCAGTAGCTTCATTGCGTTGCATTCCCTCACTCATGGGAGGGCATAGACAGAATCTTGTTTGTTAAGGGTACGACATGGTTGTAGGCTGGTTAGTGTCCCAGGTTTTCTGTTGGAGGGGGTCATGGTTATGCGAGTCCCAAGGCATTCTGGTGCTGCATAAGTGGTTTATTTAAAAAAAAAAATCATAAGAGGCTCGCACAAGTGGCTCTTCGCTCATAGGACCTCACGACTGGCATCGTCATTCGTAGTTCGCTCGGTCATCTGATACTTGTCCCGCCATAAGGGGCTCTCACGCATGGCTCCCGCCATAAGGGGCTCACTGGAGTGGCTCTTGGCTTAGAGAATTTCACTATTGTCATCGTCATTGGTAGGTCAATACTTGCGGTTAATTTCAGCCTCATTTCATTAAGAAGCTTTACCCCATGTCTTTGTCTTTCTAGGTTATCGAGTCCCGGTTGCTTACTAAACCCGTTGGGTTAAGTCCCAATCTTTTCCCCAGCCGTCCTTAATTCTAAGGTTCGTATCCCGGCGGCTGCCCGGCCCCATGGGCCCCTGGTGGTTGCTTCAGCCCCATGGCTTCAGGGGTCTGACCAATGGTTGTCTGTCCACCTGTGCAGCTATGCTTTTGAATGACTCATATCTTTACCTGCTTGCCAGCTTATGTTATTAATTTTAGTTAATGTCCGTTATTATCTCCATTTTCTGTCACGTTTCCCTCGTCTTTTCAGGTCATGCAGGGGTCACCTTCCACGTCGGTCAGGTCTCGTTCCTAACAATATTTCGCCTCGCATGTTATTCAGGCCACGCAGTTTATCTTGGGTATCGCCTGCCACATCGGTCAGGCTCATGGTTTAATTTCACCTGCACCTTATTCAGGTCACTTTTTATAGTTATAATTCTTTAAGAAAAAAACAAAAACAAAAAAACTCGGTCATGGCTTCGGGGGCCCGATGACTGCTTTGGCCGCATGGCTTCGGGGGCCCGACGACTGCTTCGGCCCCATGGCTTCGGGGGCCCGACGACTGCTTCAGCCCCATGGCTTCGGGGGCCCCACGACTGCTTGGGCCCCAGGACTTCGGGGGCCCGACGACTGCTTCGGCCCCATGGCTTCGGGGTCCCGGCGACTGCTTCGGCCCCATGGCTTCGGGGGCCCGACGACTGCTTCGGCCCCATGGCTTTGGGGGCTCTACGACTGCTTCGGCCCCTATGGCTTCGGGGGCCCGACGACTGCTTCGGCCCTCATGGCTTCGGGGCCCGGCGACTGTTTTCAGTCCTGCTGGGCTGATTGCCTGGTTGGTTGTCCATCTGTGCATCTAGGCTGATTTGGCCCCTATGTACCGCATACATATCTGCTTCCCTAATTTCCTAATAATCCATGTTGATCGTTCACTTTATGTTTTAACCGCAAACTGGTCCGGTTCGCCCTACAGCATCATTGTCATGTCTTACGCATATATTTATTTCGTCTTTCTTTAATTGTTCATGCTTTCGTTCAGGTCCTGCCAGAGGAAGAACAAGTAGGACAATTCCCTCTAGCATTTCAGTCTCTGATCGTAGTCGATCAACCAGGTCCCCGCGTTTTTACCACGATCAGGAATTCATTTTCGCCAGTAGCTTCATTGCATTGCATTCCCTCACTCATGGGAGGGCATAGACAGAATCTTGTATATTATGGCTTCATAGCTTCTTGCCGCACTAACCTCCGACTCCCTACAACCACGTTGAATAGGATTTTGGACAAGGTCCGGCATTTCCTCATGGTAGAAGATTCAGATAGTAGGTTGGTCTTCACGTCTCAAGCGTAAAAAACAATTCTCAGGGGCGCACAGTAGAACAACGCGCGGATAGCTGTTGTCTGGGGAACTATTCAAGTATTCTCTTCCTATCTACATGGTTCTTTTTGGCCCTCATTCCTGCATAGTCTAGGCAGCTAGGTTTCGGTCCCATGATCTCCTGATGCTAGGGCATTGCCAATACTTGCACTAGAACCAAACTTTACAAGTTTCAGTTGGTTTTTATGATCCATTTCACACCGTATTCCCGGTCCTCCATTCCGCTTTGGGGCAGTATCCGCAATATTGAGCATCATGTCTCTGGCCTTGTCATCCACAAGATGGGTTGTAGGTTTCCTACTGGTCTTGCCTCAAATACCCCGAATTTTCTAGATCCCGGACGCCTTGAAGTTGGCTTGGGGATTAGTTTGTACATGCCATTCAAATTCCTTTTCTACCCTACTTGGCTTGGTTTTTGCCCACTTATAGGCCTACCCACGATCATGGCTTAGGGCACACAACAAGCCATTTAGTCCGGTCAGCTAAGACACGCCTAGCTGGGTTAGGTTGTTCCCGTTGTTTTCTCCCTAGGGTTCTTCGGATATCTCTTGGCCGTAGCCATGACCACAAGTTGGTAAGGCTGATTAGTCAGCCTGCATTTGTGGGAGGGGCGGAGGCTCTTCATATACGAGCCACACCCTCACTCACAAACGTGTGTTTTCAGGTGCCCCACCCTCCATCCCTTATCTTTTCATTTCCACAGGGTATGCCCACTTATAGGCCTACCCACGATCATGGCTTAGGGCACACAACAAGCCATTTAGTCAGGTCAGCTAAGACACGCCTAGCTGGGTTAGGTTGTTCCCGTTGTTTTCTCCCTAGGGTTCTTTGGATATCTCTTGGCCGTAGCCATGACCACAAATATATATATATATATATATATATTACATACACAATATGTGTGTATATATATATATATATATATAGTCCAGAAAATGAACGGCACTCCAGTAGATCATAAACAAATGACTCCTTTAATCACCCGTGCGGTACAACGTTTCGGCTCAATGTTTTTTTCCGTTCACACACAAAAAAAAACACCCAGATAGGGTACGTAGCCTTGATCTTTCCTATCAAGGCTACGTACCCTATCCATATGCTCCACCAACAACCGGTAGGGATAGCCCCTATCTGAAAATTTGGTGGCCATGGAATCAAGGGCCAGGTTAAGTTTAATCTGATCGGTCACAATGCATTTTACCCTGAGAAATTGAGAAAAGGGAAGCGACTGGATCATCTTCCTGGGATGGGAACTATTATAACACAAAAAGGTGTTGGTGTCAGTGGGTTTAGTATACAATTCAGTGTTAAGCGTACCTCCACTGTATATAACCCTGGTATCCAAAAACTGGATCTCAGTGTTGGAATATACAAGTGTGATTTGCAGATTCTTATCGTAATTGGTCAGAAACACATGAAAGTCCTTCAGTTTAGTCTCATTACCAATCCATATGAGGAAGATGTCGTCGATATATCTCCACCACCTCAGAACATGTCTGAAGTGGTGGGACAGATAGACAACATCCTCCTCAAAGCACTGCATAAATATATTTGCGTACGTGGGGGCCACGTGAGACCCCATGGCCACCCCGCATCCTGCAAATAAAAAACATCCTGAAAAAGAAAATAATTATACTGTAGAATAATGTTCAGCAGGGCAATAGTAAATTCAGATGCATGAGAAGTAAAGGATGACAACATAAGCATTTTTTAACAGCCAATATACCTCTCTCGTGTACAATCGAAGTATACAACAAAGTTACACCAAAAGAGGCAAGTAGCACAGGGGAGGAGTGTACCAAATCGATCTCCCCAAGTTTAACCAAGAGGTCCGATGTGTCTTGTATATAAGAACAACCCCCTATAGAGAAATGCCGCAAAACTTTGTCCAGGAAAATGGCTATATTGCTAAAGATGGAATCAGAGCAGGAGACAATGGGATGTCCCGGGGGATCAACCAGGGTCTTGTGAATCTTGGGTAACACATAAATAACTGGAGTGACAGTATGTGCCACCTCAGGATAATCACGTAGATCCCTGTCAGTGGTACCAGCCACCATTGCATCTGTTAGACATTTAGGTATAAACCCTGCAATCTCAAATTTGGGGTCAGAGTCTAACACCTTATAGACTTTTTTGTCCCCCAGTTGCCTCAATTTTTCTTGGATATATTTGCCTCTTGTCCATAACAACGACCGCACCCCCCTTGTCGGCCGGCTTTAAGGTGAGGGTGGGGTCGGACCTAAGTGACTCAAGAGCATCAATCTCAATAGTGGTCAGGTTGGGGTGTCTGAAGTCAAGATGCCCCCAAAAGGAGGACCTGAGCTCAGATACACCATGCCTGACTGCATTAATATAGGCTTCAACCGCTGGTTGATTACTGACAGGTGAAAAAATTTAAATAGATTGAAAGACCCAAGCGTGAAATCACTGGTCTGGGGTTTCACAAACATCTCTTTATCACAAATCCAAACTTTAAATTTAATGCGGCGAAAAAAGGAATGCAGGTTAGACTCAAGTTCCAACCAATTCATGTGTGAACTGGGACAAAATGAAAACCCTTTAGACAAAGCACTCACTTGTGAGGAAGTTAATTCTTTGGAAGACAAGTTAACCACAGTCACTTTCTCTTCGCCAAATGCTCACTGCGGGTCGGTTCCTGTTGCTGCGTAACTTGTCCATTCCTTCGGTGTCCACGACCACCTCTCCTGAAGCAATGTTGTGTTTGTGCATTCTTCCTCCTCT